>NC_133133.1:120705359-121020359 GCF_048418815.1 Hemitrygon akajei
ACATTTGATAGGCTTCAATGAGATCCCCCCCCCCATTCTTCTAAATTCCAGCAATTACAAGCCAAGAGCCATCAAATACTCCTTATATGTTAACCCTTTCATCCCTGGATCCCATGCTCATGAACTTCCTCTGAACTGTCTCCAATGCCAGCACATCGCTTCTTAGATAAGAGGCTCAAAGCTACTCACGATACTCCAAATGCAATCTGACCAATGCCTGATAAAGCCTCAACATTACCTTCTTGCACTGATATTCTAATCCTCTTGAAATGGATATTAACATTGCATTTGCCCTCCGTATCACCAACTCAACCTGCGAGCAAACCTTCAGAGAATCCTGCTTAAGGACTCCTAAGTCCCCTTGCACCTCTGATTTTTGAATTTTCTTCCCACTTAGAATCCAATCCACACCTTTATTCCTTCTACCAAAGTGCACGACCAAATGCTTCTTTGTATTCCACCTACCACTTCTTTGCCCATTCTTCCAATCTGTCTAGGTCTTTCTGCAGACTCCCTGCTTCCTAACACTAACTGCCCTTCCACCTATCTTCGTATCATCAGCAAACTTGGCCACTAAGACGTCAATTCCATCGTCCAAATTATTGACATATAACGTGACAAGACGCGGTCCCAACACTGACCACTGCAGAACAGCGCTAGTCACCAGCAGCCAACCACGATTTTATTCTCACTCTTTGCCTCCTGCCAATCAGCCAATCTTCTATCCATGATAGTATCTTTCCTATAACACCATGGGTCCCTAGAACATGGAACATAAAATAGTACAGCCCAGGAATGGGCCATTCAGCCCACAATATTGTGCTGAACCAACTAAACAGCAAATCAAAAACACCCAAAGACTAATCCCTCTACCTACGCCATGTTCCTAAGTACCTTTTCCCTAGTAATAGCAATGGCACTCACTTCTTCCACTGACACTCTCTAATTTCTGACAGACTGCTAGTGTCTTCCAGAGTGAAGATGACACAGAACACTTATTAAGTCATCTGACATTTCTTTGTCCTCCATTACTACCTCTCCATTTCATTTTCTCACTCTCACCTCTCTCTTACTGTAGTGCAGATGCAGAACTCAGGCTGTAAAGGAGATGTAATGAACTGCGCCACCTTGTGGCAATAGTCAACATGACAGGAACTAGAAGCGGGGCACTAAATTGAGAGCTCAGCCGGAGATTTTGAGCTACTCACACAAAATGCTGGAGGAACTCAGCAAGCCTAGCAGCATCTACGGAACGAAATAAACAGTCATTGTTTCGGGCCAGATGTTTATTCTCCTGCATGGATGCTGCCTGACCTACTGAACTCCTCAGCATTTTGCGTTGTGTGTCCCTCAAGATTTCCAGTACTGCAGAATCCCTTGTGTTGAACAAAAAGTTTGTTATAAAACTACTGTTGTTTAGACAATAGCGGAGGTGGGGCTGATAGCAGTGCTCAAATTGAGGCAGGGTTTTGTTGAAACCTCCCAGTTAAGGCAGGACCCAAGTTAAAGTAAGCTTGCAAAACAACAATCTATTTTTCATATTTCTTACATGAGGCCATTTGACCTACCAACCTCTGCTAGCTCACAGAACATTCCTTTCAGCCCCATTCAGGGGCATGAGGAGACTTTTATAAGCAGGGACTCAGGAGGTCAGGCGGTATCTATGGAGAGGAGTAAACAGTCAACGTTCCGGGCAAAGACCCTTCATCTCCATAGCTGCTGAGATCCCTCAGCATTTTGTGCATGTTACTCTCGATTTCCAGCATCTGCTTAATCTCTTGTGTTTATTATGAGTGGGGAGCTGGGATCTGAGTACTTTGCCTGGAAGAACAGCGAAAGAGGGTTCAACGACAACTGTTGTATGAGAGTTGGATATATTTTAAATTAAGCATCATCTGTTTAAGCAGAGAAAGAGATGAAGTGCTTCTTTTGGGGCCTGCGAGGCTTTAGAACTTTCTTCTCCGAAGGACTGTGGAGGCAGGGACTTTGAATATTTTTAAGGGAGAAATCGGACAATTCTTGGGGTGGAGCACTGTCCCAGGCAGATGGGGAATTGCATGGAACAGCACAGGAGCTGGCCCTCAGATCCATGATTTTATTTATTTTGAGATGCAGCATGGTAACAACAAGCCAACACCATCCTTTTTCACCCATGTGGCCAATTAACCTAGTAACCTGTACATCTTTGGATTACATGGTCACGGAGTGAATGTACAGACAGCAGTGGGAATCAAGCCTTGGTCACTGGCTCTCTAAAGTGTTACACTAACCGCCATGGTCCCATGCAACGGCTCGATGATATTCATGCCAGTTTGAACTCAACGTCTGCCTGAACATGTTCTCTGTTTCTCATTTCTCTGCCCGTTGATGTCTCTGTCCAAATGGTGTTCTCATATCTGGTTCCACCACTGCACCCAGCTCTACATTCCAAGCACCTGTCACTCCCTGTGTAAGAAAACCTGCCTCACACACCTCCTTTAAACTTCCAGCCCCTCACTTTGAACCTGTGTCCTCCAGGATTTGAGTGATGGGTGGTGGGAAGAAAAAGCTCTGAGTATCTATGGCACCCCTCAACATTTTACAAACTTCTGCCAGGTCACCGTCAGCCTTCACCACTCCAGAGGTAACAACACAAATTTGTCCAACCTTCCCTCAGGGCTCTTAGCTTTTAATCCAGGCAACGGCCTGGTGAACTTCTCCAGAGCCACCAAAGTCAAGGCTTTTCTTTAAGCAACCATGAGCTTTAGTTGTCAGATGTGCATCAAAACATACAGTGAAATGCGTTGGTTGTGTGTCAAGGGTGTGGCAAACGTCACCATGCTTCTGGGGCTAACGTAGCGTGCCCATGACTTACTAACCCAAACACGCACAGCCTTGGAATGCGGGAGGAGAGCAGAGCCCGTGGAGAAAGCCCACACGGTCGCTGGAAGAACATCCAGACTTTTTACTGACTGTGCTGGGATCGAACCCCCGACTGCTGGCTTGCAAAGTGTTACGCTAACCGCTACGCACCGTGTCGCCAATATAATTGCATCAGAAATGATCATGCTAAAGAGAGGCATAAACAGCCTGAACCTGCTCCTGATTAATACTATGCTAAGTTTTGAAAGGGGATAAAAATGGAATTAATTGGGGGGGGGGAGTGATTTGTACAGGGATAGCACAAACCCAATGGGTATATTCAGTATAATGAAAAAGAGACTGATACGTTCGTGATAAGAAAGGACATCAGCATTTACGGAGAGAAGGTTTGAGAATGGGGTCGAGTGCGAAAATAAATCAGCAATAGTGGGGCAGACTCAATGGGCCGAATGGCTGAATTCTGCCCCTGTGTCTTATGGCCTAGTTACAGTCCTCCGTCATTCCTGCCAACAGCACCGGGCAGAAGAACAATCAGCCGACCTCAGAAAGGGCAGCACCAAAGCGAAACTGCAGATGCGGGAAATCGGAACTAAGCGAACCTGGGCCATGGCTTTATCCCCGGACTGTACGAGAATGAGGCCAGCTTTGATGGAAGTTTACAGAGTTATGAGGGTTATAAATCAGGTAAATGCAGCCTCTGAAGTTGGGTGAGACTAGAAATGGGGGTCGTAGGTTAAGGGTGAAGAGTGAAATGTTTGTTTATTGGAATACAGTCCCTTCGAGCTGCACTACCCAGCAACTCCAAATTTAGCCCCTAGCCTAATCAGGGCACAATTTCCATTGACCAATCCATCTTGGGACCGTGGGAGGGAACCAGAGCATCCGAAGGAAACCCACACATCCCACAGGGAGGACGCGCAGACTGCTTTACAAATGACATCAGTATTGAACTCTGAACTCCGACACCCGGGAACCTGAGGGGGAGAGTCTTCACTCAGAGGGTCAAGTGAGTGTGGAATGAGCTGCCGGTGGGTGTGGTGGATATCAGCCCAGCTGCAACATTTCCGAGAAGTTTAGATGTACATGGATGGGAGTGGTGTGGAGGGTATGGTCCTGGTGCGGGTCGATGGGATGGGACGATGCTGAATCACAGTTTGGCATGGTCTAGATGGGCCGAAAGGCCTCTTGCTATGGTGTCGTGCCCTATGAATCTATGACTCTAAAGGAAGAGGGTTCTGGAGCTGCTCGGCAGGTCAGGCAGCACCTGTGGAAAGAGATGGAAATGTCGATGACCCTTCGTCAGAACGGATCACTAAGACAGCCTATCACGTTGTCCTTGGTTGGTGCACAAAACAGCAGCTTTGAGTGTCAGTAGCTACTTGTCCAATTAGCTAGAAAACACCTAATCCTGAGGTCGTAGATTCATACAGGACCTTCCCATGTTGGTGGATTAGAGACTAAATGGCCATTTTTCTTGCAGTTTAACTTTCTTTGTGATTGTATAATCACTTGTTTGTAAATGTTTTGTGGATTTCGTAGTGTAGCTGGGTCTGTATTTCAGCAGTTCCTTTGTAGCCTGAGTCTTAAGCTGTTCTTATCAAGGGAATTTTCTTCCCTGTCTAGTTTGAGCTAATTTTCAATATAAGATGATCACAACTTTTTCATTCTTTGTCCTCTTTCTTTGGTTATTACTTGTGGGTAGAGAGAGTTAGTGAGTTTATTTATTTATTGTGAAGCAGCGAGGAGTAGACCTTTCTGGTAATTTGAGCTGCACCACCTAACACTCCCCGATTTCACTCTAGCCTAATCATGGGACAAGTTACAATGAAATTAACCTGCTGACTGCTACATCTTTGGACTGTGGGATGAAACGGAGGCACCCAGGTAAAACCCATGAGGTCACGGGGAGATTATACAAACTGTTCAGTGACAGCAGCGGGAATTAAACCCAAATTGCTGGTACTGTAAAGCGTTGTGCTACCGTGGCATGTGATTTCTTTGTTCAAAACACCAAATAAAACGTTTGTAAACACAAGATGTATGTCTCATTCTGGATTTCTAAAGAACTCATCCAACAGTGTGACCAAGTCGCCTACCTGAGCTAGTCCCACATTTGCACCTCGCTAAGACTCTAGTACTTGCCATAGATCTGTAATGTTAGACAGACAAGTTTGTTTGTGCCATCAAAGATGCCTAATGCTGTATTTACCTGTGTTGGGCAATACCCATCTTAACCTTTCCCATCCATGTACCTGTCCGTATCCCTCTAAACCTTTCCTATCCGTGTACCTGTCCATATCCCACTAAACCTTTCCTATCCGTGTACCTGTCCATATCCCTCTAAACCTTTCCTACCCACGTACCTGTCCATATCCCTCTAAACCTTTCCTATCCGTGTACCTGTCTGTATCCCTCTAAACCTTTCCTATCCGTGTACCTGTCTGTATCCCTCTGAACCTTTCCTATCCGTGTACCTGTCCATATCCCTCTAAACCTTTCCTATCCGTGTCCCTGTCCATATCCCTCTGAACCTTTCCTATCCGTGTACCTGTCCATATCACTCTAAACCTTTCCTATCCGTGTACCTGTCCATATCCCTCTAAACCTTTCCTCTCCGTGTCCCTGTGCATATCCCTCTGAACCTTTCCTATCCGTGTACCTGTCCATATCCCTCTAAACCTTTCCTATCCGTGTACCTGTCCATATCCCTCTAAGCCTTTCCTATCCGTGTACCTGTCCATATCCCTCTAAACCTTTCCTATCCGTGTACCTGTCCATATCCCTCTAAACCTTTCCTATCCGTGTACCGGTCCGTATCCCTCTAAACCTTTCCTATCCGTGTACCTGTCCATATCCCTCTAAACCTTTCCTATCCGTATACCAGTCCATATCCCTCTAAACCTTTCCTATCCGTGTCCCTGTCCATATCCCTCTGAACCTTTCCTATCCGTGTACCTGTCCATATCCCTCTAAACCTTTCCTATCCGTGTACCTGTCCATATCCCTCTAAGCCTTTCCTATCCGTGTACCTGTCCATATCCCTCTAAACCTTTCCTATCCGTGTACCTGTCCATATCCCTCTAAAACATTCCTATCCGTGTACCTGTCCGTATCCCTCTAAACCTTTCCTATCCGTGTACCTGTCCATATCCCTCTAAACCTTTCCTATCCGTGTACCTGTCCATATCCCTCTAAACCTTTCCTATCCGTGTACCTGTCCATATCCCTCTAAGCCTTTCCTATCCATGTCCCTGTCCATATCCCTCTAAACCTTTCCTATCTGTGTACCTGTCCATATCCCTCTAAGCCTTTCCTATCCGTGTACCTGTCCATATCCCTCTAAACCTTTCCTATCCGTGTCCCTGTCCATATCCCTCTAAACCTTTCCTATCCGTGTCCCTGTCCATATCTCTCTAAGCCTTTCCTATCCATGTACCTGTCCATATCCCTCTAAACCTTTCCTATCCGTGTACCTGTCCATATCCCTCTAAATCTTTCCTATCCGTGTCCCTGTCCATATCCCTCTGAACCTTTCCTATCCGTGTACCTGTCCATATCCCTCTAAACCTTTCCTATCCGTGTACCTGTCCGTATCCCTCTAAACCTTTCCTATCCGTGTACCTGTCCATATCCCTCTAAACCTTTCCTATCCGTGTCCCTGTCCATATCCCTCTGAACCTTTCCTATCCGTGTACCTGTCCATATCCCTCTAAACCTTTCCTATCCGTGTCCCTGTCCATATCCCTCTGAAACTTTCCTATCCGTGTACCTGTCCATATCCCTCTAAACCTTTCCTATCCGTGTACCTGTCCATATACCTCTAAACCTTTCCTATCCGTGTCCCTGTCCATATCCCTCTGAACCTTTCCTATCCATGTACCTGTCCATATCCCTCTAAACCTTTCCTATCCGTGTACCTGTCCATATCCCTCTAAGCCTTTCCTATCCGTGTACCTGTCCATATCCCTCTAAACCTTTCCTATCCGTGTACCTGTCCGTATCCCTCTAAACCTTTCCTATCCGTGTACCTGTCCGTATCCCTCTAAACCTTTCCTATCCGTGTACCTGTCCATATCCCTCTAAACCTTTCCTATCCGTGTACCTGTCCATATCCCTCTAAGCCTTTCCTATCCGTGTACCTGTCCATATCCCTCTAAACCTTTCCTATCCGTGTACCTGTCCATATCCCTCTAAGCCTTTCCTATCCGTGTACCTGTCCATATCCCTCTAAGCCTTTCCTATCCGTGTCCCTGTCCATATCCCTCTAAACCTTTCCTATCCGTGTCCCTGTCCATATCCCTCTAAACCTTTCCTATCCGTGTACCTGTCCATATCCCTCTAAGCCTTTCCTATCCATGTACCTGTCTGTATCCCTCTAAACCTTTCCTATCCGTGTACCTGTCCATATCCCTCTAAACCTTTCCTATCCGTGTCCCTGTCCATATCTCTCTAAGCCTTTCCTATCCGTGTATCTGTCCATATCCCTCTAAACCTTTCCTATCCGTGTCCCTGTCCATATCCCTCTGAACCTTTCCTATCCGTGTACCTGTCCATATCCCTCTAAGCCTTTCCTATCCATGTACCTGTCCGTATCCCTCTAAACCTTTCCTATCCGTCTACCTGTCCATATCCCTCTAAACCTTTCCTATCCATGTCCCTGTCCATATCCCTCTAAACCTTTCCTATCCGTGTACCTGTCCATATCCCTCTAAACCTTTCCTATCCGTGTACCTGTCCATATCCCTCTAAACCTTTCCTATCCGTGTACCGGTCCGTATCCCTCTAAACCTTTCCTATCCGTGTACCTGTCCATATCCCTCTAAACCTTTCCTATCCGTATACCAGTCCATATCCCTCTAAACCTTTCCTATCCGTGTCCCTGTCCATATCCCTCTGAACATTTCCTATCCGTGTACCTGTCCATATCCCTCTAAACCTTTCCTATCCGTGTACCTGTCCATATCCCTCTAAGCCTTTCCTATCCGTGTACCTGTCCATATCCCTCTAAACCTTTCCTATCCGTGTACCTGTCCATATCCCTCTAAAACATTCCTATCCGTGTACCTGTCCGTATCCCTCTAAACCTTTCCTATCCGTGTACCTGTCCATATCACTCTAAACATTCCTATCCGTGTACCTGTCCATATCCCTCTAAACCTTTCCTATCCGTGTACCTGTCCATATCCCTCTAAGCCTTTCCTATCCATGTCCCTGTCCATATCCCTCTAAACCTTTCCTATCTGTGTACCTGTCCATATCCCTCTAAGCCTTTCCTATCCGTGTACCTGTCCATATCCCTCTAAACCTTTCCTATCCGTGTCCCTGTCCATATCCCTCTAAACCTTTCCTATCCGTGTCCCTGTCCATATCTCTCTAAGCCTTTCCTATCCATGTACCTGTCCATATCCCTCTAAACCTTTCCTATCCGTGTACCTGTCCATATCCCTCTAAATCTTTCCTATCCGTGTCCCTGTCCATATCCCTCTGAACCTTTCCTATCCGTGTACCTGTCCTTATCCCTCTAAACCTTTCCTATCCGTGTACCTGTCCGTATCCCTCTAAACCTTTCCTATCCGTGTACCTGTCCATATCCCTCTAAACCTTTCCTATCCGTGTCCCTGTCCATATCCCTCTGAACCTTTCCTATCCGTGTACCTGTCCATATCCCTCTAAACCTTTCCTATCCGTGTCCCTGTCCATATCCCTCTGAAACTTTCCTATCCGTGTACCTGTCCATATCCCTCTAAACCTTTCCTATCCGTGTACCTGTCCATATACCTCTAAACCTTTCCTATCCGTGTCCCTGTCCATATCCCTCTGAACCTTTCCTATCCATGTACCTGTCCATATCCCTCTAAACCTTTCCTATCCGTGTACCTGTCCATATCCCTCTAAGCCTTTCCTATCCGTGTACCTGTCCATATCCCTCTAAACCTTTCCTATCCGTGTACCTGTCCGTATCCCTCTAAACCTTTCCTATCCGTGTACCTGTCCGTATCCCTCTAAACCTTTCCTATCCGTGTACCTGTCCATATCCCTCTAAACCTTTCCTATCCGTGTACCTGTCCATATCCCTCTAAGCCTTTCCTATCCGTGTACCTGTCCATATCCCTCTAAACCTTTCCTATCCGTGTACCTGTCCATATCCCTCTAAGCCTTTCCTATCCGTGTACCTGTCCATATCCCTCTAAGCCTTTCCTATCCGTGTCCCTGTCCATATCCCTCTAAACCTTTCCTATCCGTGTCCCTGTCCATATCCCTCTAAACCTTTCCTATCCGTGTACCTGTCCATATCCCTCTAAGCCTTTCCTATCCATGTACCTGTCTGTATCCCTCTAAACCTTTCCTATCCGTGTACCTGTCCATATCCCTCTAAACCTTTCCTATCCGTGTCCCTGTCCATATCTCTCTAAGCCTTTCCTATCCGTGTATCTGTCCATATCCCTCTAAACCTTTCCTATCCGTGTCCCTGTCCATATCCCTCTGAACCTTTCCTATCCGTGTACCTGTCCATATCCCTCTAAGCCTTTCCTATCCATGTACCTGTCCGTATCCCTCTAAACCTTTCCTATCCGTCTACCTGTCCATATCCCTCTAAACCTTTCCTATCCATGTCCCTGTCCATATCCTCTAAGCCTTTCCTATCCGTGTATCTGTCCATATCCCTCTAAGCCTTTCCTATCCATGTACCTGTCTGTATCCCTCTAAACCTTTCCTATCCATGTACCTGTCTGTATCCCTCTAAACCTTTCCTATCCATGTACCTGTCCATATCCCTCTAAACCTTTCCTATCCGTGTACCTGTCCGTATCCCTCTAAACCTTTCCTATCCGTGTACCTGTCCATATCCCTCTAAACCTTTCCTATCCGTGTACCTGTCCGTATCCCTCTAAAACTTTCCTATCCGTGTACCTGTCCATATCCCTCTAAACCTTTCCTATCCGTGTACCTGTCCATATCCCTCTAAACCTTTCCTATCCGTGTACCTGTCCATATCCCTCTAAACCTTTCCTATCCGTGTACCTGTCCATATCCGTCTAAACCTTTCCTATCCGTGTCCCTGTCCATATCCCTCTGAACCTTTCCTATCCGTGTACCTGTCCATATCCCTCTAAGACTTTCCTATCCATATAACTGTTCGTATCCCTCTAAACCTTTCCTATCCGTCTACCTGTCCATATCCCTCTAAACCTTTCCTATCCATGTCCCTGTCCATATCCCTCTAAGCCTTTCCTATCCGTGTATCTGTCCATATCCCTCTAAGCCTTTCCTATCCATGTACCTGTCTGTATCCCTCTAAACCTTTCCTATCTGTGTACCTGTCCGTGTCCCTCTAAACCTTTCCTATCCGTGTACCTGTCCATATCCCTCTAAACCTTTCCTATCCGTGTACCTGTCCATATCCCTCTAAACCTTTCCTACCCACGTACCTGTCCATATCCCTCTAAACCTTTCCTATCCGTGTACCTGTCTGTATCCCTCTAAACCTTTCCTATCCGTGTACCTGTCTGTATCCCTCTGAACCTTTCCTATCCGTGTACCTGTCCATATCCCTCTAAACCTTTCCTATCCGTGTCCCTGTCCATATCCCTCTGAACCTTTCCTATCCGTGTACCTGTCCATATCCCTCTAAACCTTTCCTATCCGTGTACCTGTCCATATCCCTCTAAACCTTTCCTCTCCGTGTCCCTGTCCATATCCCTCTGAACCTTTCCTATCCGTGTACCTGTCCATATCCCTCTAAACCTTTCCTATCCGTGTACCTGTCCATATCCCTCCAAGCCTTTCCTATCCGTGTACCTGTCCATATCCCTCTAAACCTTTCCTATCCGTGTACCTGTCCATATCCCTCTAAACCTTTCCTATCCGTGTACCTGTCCGTATCCCTCTAAACCTTTCCTATCCGTGTACCTGTCCATATCCCTCTAAACCTTTCCTATCCGTATACCAGTCCATATCCCTCTAAACCTTTCCTATCCGTGTCTCTGTCCATATCCCTCTGAACCTTTCCTATCCGTGTACCTGTCCATATCCCTCTAAACCTTTCCTATCCGTGTACCTGTCCATATCCCTCTAAGCCTTTCCTATCCGTGTACCTGTCCATATCCCTCTAAACCTTTCCTATCCGTGTACCTGTCCGTATCCCTCTAAAACATTCCTATCCGTGTACCTGTCCGTATCCCTCTAAACCTTTCCTATCCGTGTACCTGTCCATATCCCTCTAAACCTTTCCTATCCGTGTACCTGTCCATATCCCTCTAAACCTTTCCTATCCGTGTACCTGTCCATATCCCTCTAAACCTTTCCTATCCGTGTACCTGTCCATATCCCTCTAAGCCTTTCCTATCCGTGTACCTGTCCATATCCCTCTAAACCTTTCCTATCCGTGTACCTGTCCATATCCCTCTAAGCCTTTCCTATCCGTGTACCTGTCCATATCCCTCTAAGCCTTTCCTATCCGTGTCCCTGTCCATATCCCTCTAAACCTTTCCTATCCGTGTCCCTGTCCATATCCCTCTAAATCTTTCATATCCGTGTACCTGTCCATATCCCTCTAAGCCTTTCCTATCCATGTACCTGTCTGTATCCCTCTAAACCTTTCCTATCCGTGTACCTGTCCATATCCCTCTAAACCTTTCCTATCCGTGTCCCTGTCCATATCTCTCTAAGCCTTTCCTATCCGTGTATCTGTCCATATCCCTCTAAACCTCTCCTATCCGTGTCCCTGTCCATATCCCTCTGAACCTTTCCTATCCGTGTACCTGTCCATATCCCTCTAAGCCTTTCCTATCCATGTACCTGTCCGTATCCCTCTAAACCTTTCCTATCCGTCTACCTGTCCATAACCCTCTAAACCTTTCCTATCCATGTCCCTGTCCATATCCTCTAAGCCTTTCCTATCCGTGTATCTGTCCATATCCCTCTAAGCCTTTCCTATCCATGTACCTGTCTGTATCCCTCTAAACCTTTCCTATCCATGTATCTGTCTGTATCCCTCTAAACCTTTCCTATCCATGTACCTGTCCATATCCCTCTAAACCTTTCCTATCCGTGTACCTGTCCGTATCCCTCTAAAACTTTCCTATCCGTGTACCTGTCCATATCCCTCTAAACCTTTCCTATCCGTGTACCTGTCCATATCCCTCTAAACCTTTCCTATCCGTGTACCTGTCCATATCCCTCTAAACCTTTCCTATCCGTGTACCTGTCCATATCCCTCTAAACCTTTCCTATCCGTGTCCCTGTCCATATCCCTCTGAACCTTTCCTATCCGTGTACCTGTCCATATCCCTCTAAGCCTTTCCTATCCATATACCTGTTCGTATCCCTCTAAACCTTTCCTATCCGTCTACCTGTCCATATCCCTCTAAACCTTTCCTATCCATGTCCCTGTCCATATCCCTCTAAGCCTTTCCTATCCGTGTATCTATCCATATCCCTCTAAGCCTTTCCTATCCATGTACCTGTCTGTATCCCGCTAAACCTTTCCTATCTGTGTACCTGTCTGTATCCCGCTAAACCTTTCCTATCTGTGTACCTGTCCGTATCCCTCTAAACCTTTCCTATCCGTGTACCTGTCCATATCCCTCTAAACCTTTCCTACCCACGTACCTGTCCATATCCCTCTAAACCTTTCCTATCCGTGTACCTGTCTGTATCCCTCTGAACCTTTCCTATCCGTGTACCTGTCCATATCCCTCTAAACCTTTCCTATCCGTGTCCCTGTCCATATCCCTCTGAACCTTTCCTATCCGTGTACCTGTCCATATCCCTCTAAACCTTTCCTATCCGTGTACCTGTCCATATCCCTCTAAACCTTTCCTCTCCGTGTCCCTGTCCATATCCCTCTGAACCTTTCCTATCCGTGTACCTGTCCATATCCCTCTAAACCTTTCCTATCCGTGTACCTGTCCATATCCCTCTAAGCCTTTCCTATCCGTGTACCTGTCCATATCCCTCTAAACCTTTCCTATCCGTGTACCTGTCCATATCCCTCTAAACCTTTCCTATCCGTGTACCTGTTCGTATCCCTCTAAACCTTTCCTATCCGTCCACCTGTCCATATCCCTCTAAACCTTTCCTATCCATGTCCCTGTCCATATCCCTCTAAGCCTTTCCTATCCGTGTATCTGTCCATATCCCTCTAAGCCTTTCCTATCCATGTACCTGTCTGTATCCCTCGAAACCTTTCCTAACTGTGTACCTGTCCATATCCCTCTAAACCTTTCCTATCCGTGTCCCTGTCCATATCCCTCTGAACCTTTCCTATCCGTGTACCTGTCCATATCCCTCTAAACCTTTCCTATCCGTGTACCTGTCCATATCCCTCTAAACCTTTCCTATCCGTGTCCCTGTCCATATCCCTCTGAACCTTTCCTATCCATGGTACCTGTCCATATCACTCTAAACCTTTCCTATCCGTGTACCTGTCCATATCCCTCTAAGCCTTTCCTATCCGTGTACCTGTCCATATCCCTCTAAACCTTTCCTATCCGTGTACCTGTCCATATCCCTCTAAACCTTTCCTATCCGTGTACCTGTCCATATCCCTCTAAACCTTTCCTATCCGTGTACCTGTCCATATCCCTCTAAACCTTTCCTATCCGTGTACCTGTCCATATCCCTCTAAACCTTTCCTATCCGTGTACCTGTCCATATCCCTCTAAGCCATTCCTATCCGTGTCCCTGTCCATATCCCTCTAAACCTTTCCTATCTGTGTACCTGTCCATATCCCTCTAAGCCTTTCCTATCCGTGTACCTGTCCATATCCCTCTAAGCCTTTCCTATCCGTGTACCTGTCCATATCCCTCTAAACCTTTCCTATCCGTGTACCTGTCCGTATCCCTCTAAACCTTTCCTATCCGTGTCCCTGTCCATATCTCTCTAAGCCTTTCCTATCCCTGTACCTGTCCATATCCCTCTAAACCTTTCCTATCCGTGTACCTGTCCATATCCCTCTAAACCTTTCCTCTCCGTGTCCCTGTGCATATCACTCTGAACCTTTCCTATCCGTGTACCTGTCCATATCCCTCTAAACCTTTCCTATCCGTGTACCTGTCCATATCCCTCTAAGCCTTTCCTATCCGTGTACCTGTCCATATCCCTCTAAACCTTTCCTATCCGTGTACCTGTCCATATCCCTCTAAACCTTTCCTATCCGTGTACCTGTCCGTATCCCTCTAAACCTTTCCTATCCGTGTACCTGTCCATATCCCTCTAAACCTTTCCTATCCGTATACCAGTCCATATCCCTCTAAACCTTTCCTATCCGTGTCCCTGTCCATATCCCTCTGAACCTTTCCTATCCGTGTACCTGTCCGTATCCCTCTAAACCTTTCCTATCCGTGTACCTGTCCATATCCCTCTAAGCCTTTCCTATCCGTGTACCTGTCCATATCCCTCTAAACCTTTCCTATCCGTGTCTCTGTCCATATCCCTCTGAACCTTTCCTATCCGTGTACCTGTCCATATCCCTCTAAACCTTTCCTATCCGTGTACCTGTCCATATCCCTCTAAGCCTTTCCTATCCGTGTACCTGTCCATATCCCTCTAAACCTTTCCTATCCGTGTACCTGTCCGTATCCCTCTAAAACATTCCTATCCGTGTACCTGTCCGTATCCCTCTAAACCTTTCCTATCCGTGTACCTGTCCATATCCCTCTAAACCTTTCCTATCCGTGTACCTGTCCATATCCCTCTAAACCTTTCCTATCCGTGTACCTGTCCATATCCCTCTAAACCTTTCCTATCCGTGTACCTGTCCATATCCCTCTAAGCCTTTCCTATCCGTGTACCTGTCCATATCCCTCTAAACCTTTCCTATCCGTGTACCTGTCCATATCCCTCTAAGCCTTTCCTATCCGTGTACCTGTCCATATCCCTCTAAGCCTTTCCTATCCGTGTCCCTGTCCATATCCCTCTAAACCTTTCCTATCCGTGTCCCTGTCCATATCCCTCTAAATCTTTCATATCCGTGTACCTGTCCATATCCCTCTAAGCCTTTCCTATCCATGTACCTGTCTGTATCCCTCTAAACCTTTCCTATCCGTGTACCTGTCCATATCCCTCTAAACCTTTCCTATCCGTGTCCCTGTCCATATCCCTCTAAGCCTTTCCTATCCGTGTATCTGTCCATATCCCTCTAAACCTCTCCTATCCGTGTCCCTGTCCATATCCCTCTGAACCTCTCCTATCCGTGTACCTGTCCATATCCCTCTAAGCCTTTCCTATCCATGTACCTGTCCGTATCCCTCTAAACCTTTCCTATCCGTCTACCTGTCCATAACCCTCTAAACCTTTCCTATCCATGTCCCTGTCCATATCCTCTAAGCCTTTCCTATCCGTGTATCTGTCCATATCCCTCTAAGCCTTTCCTATCCATGTACCTGTCTGTATCCCTCTAAACCTTTCCTATCCATGTATCTGTCTGTATCCCTCTAAACCTTTCCTATCCATGTACCTGTCCATATCCCTCTAAACCTTTCCTATCCGTGTACCTGTCCGTATCCCTCTAAAACTTTCCTATCCGTGTACCTGTCCATATCCCTCTAAACCTTTCCTATCCGTGTACCTGTCCATATCCCTCTAAACCTTTCCTATCCGTGTACCTGTCCATATCCCTCTAAACCTTTCCTATCCGTGTACCTGTCCATATCCCTCTAAACCTTTCCTATCCGTGTCCCTGTCCATATCCCTCTGAACCTTTCCTATCCGTGTACCTGTCCATATCCCTCTAAGCCTTTCCTATCCATATACCTGTTCGTATCCCTCTAAACCTTTCCTATCCGTCTACCTGTCCATATCCCTCTAAACCTTTCCTATCCATGTCCCTGTCCATATCCCTCTAAGCCTTTCCTATCCGTGTATCTATCCATATCCCTCTAAGCCTTTCCTATCCATGTACCTGTCTGTATCCCGCTAAACCTTTCCTATCTGTGTACCTGTCTGTATCCCGCTAAACCTTTCCTATCTGTGTACCTGTCCGTATCCCTCTAAACCTTTCCTATCCGTGTACCTGTCCATATCCCTCTAAACCTTTCCTACCCACGTACCTGTCCATATCCCTCTAAACCTTTCCTATCCGTGTACCTGTCTGTATCCCTCTGAACCTTTCCTATCCGTGTACCTGTCCATATCCCTCTAAACCTTTCCTATCCGTGTCCCTGTCCATATCCCTCTGAACCTTTCCTATCCGTGTACCTGTCCATATCCCTCTAAACCTTTCCTATCCGTGTACCTGTCCATATCCCTCTAAACCTTTCCTCTCCGTGTCCCTGTCCATATCCCTCTGAACCTTTCCTATCCGTGTACCTGTCCATATCCCTCTAAACCTTTCCTATCCGTGTACCTGTCCATATCCCTCTAAGCCTTTCCTATCCGTGTACCTGTCCATATCCCTCTAAACCTTTCCTATCCGTGTACCTGTCCATATCCCTCTAAACCTTTCCTATCCGTGTACCTGTTCGTATCCCTCTAAACCTTTCCTATCCGTCCACCTGTCCATATCCCTCTAAACCTTTCCTATCCATGTCCCTGTCCATATCCCTCTAAGCCTTTCCTATCCGTGTATCTGTCCATATCCCTCTAAGCCTTTCCTATCCATGTACCTGTCTGTATCCCTCGAAACCTTTCCTAACTGTGTACCTGTCCATATCCCTCTAAACCTTTCCTATCCGTGTCCCTGTCCATATCCCTCTGAACCTTTCCTATCCGTGTACCTGTCCATATCCCTCTAAACCTTTCCTATCCGTGTACCTGTCCATATCCCTCTAAACCTTTCCTATCCGTGTCCCTGTCCATATCCCTCTGAACCTTTCCTATCCATGGTACCTGTCCATATCACTCTAAACCTTTCCTATCCGTGTACCTGTCCATATCCCTCTAAGCCTTTCCTATCCGTGTACCTGTCCATATCCCTCTAAACCTTTCCTATCCGTGTACCTGTCCATATCCCTCTAAACCTTTCCTATCCGTGTACCTGTCCATATCCCTCTAAACCTTTCCTATCCGTGTACCTGTCCATATCCCTCTAAACCTTTCCTATCCGTGTACCTGTCCATATCCCTCTAAACCTTTCCTATCCGTGTACCTGTCCATATCCCTCTAAGCCATTCCTATCCGTGTCCCTGTCCATATCCCTCTAAACCTTTCCTATCTGTGTACCTGTCCATATCCCTCTAAGCCTTTCCTATCCGTGTACCTGTCCATATCCCTCTAAGCCTTTCCTATCCGTGTACCTGTCCATATCCCTCTAAACCTTTCCTATCCGTGTACCTGTCCGTATCCCTCTAAACCTTTCCTATCCGTGTCCCTGTCCATATCTCTCTAAGCCTTTCCTATCCCTGTACCTGTCCATATCCCTCTAAACCTTTCCTATCCGTGTACCTGTCCATATCCCTCTAAACCTTTCCTCTCCGTGTCCCTGTGCATATCACTCTGAACCTTTCCTATCCGTGTACCTGTCCATATCCCTCTAAACCTTTCCTATCCGTGTACCTGTCCATATCCCTCTAAGCCTTTCCTATCCGTGTACCTGTCCATATCCCTCTAAACCTTTCCTATCCGTGTACCTGTCCATATCCCTCTAAACCTTTCCTATCCGTGTACCTGTCCGTATCCCTCTAAACCTTTCCTATCCGTGTACCTGTCCATATCCCTCTAAACCTTTCCTATCCGTATACCAGTCCATATCCCTCTAAACCTTTCCTATCCGTGTCCCTGTCCATATCCCTCTGAACCTTTCCTATCCGTGTACCTGTCCGTATCCCTCTAAACCTTTCCTATCCGTGTACCTGTCCATATCCCTCTAAGCCTTTCCTATCCGTGTACCTGTCCATATCCCTCTAAACCTTTCCTATCCGTGTCTCTGTCCATATCCCTCTGAACCTTTCCTATCCGTGTACCTGTCCATATCCCTCTAAACCTTTCCTATCCGTGTACCTGTCCATATCCCTCTAAGCCTTTCCTATCCGTGTACCTGTCCATATCCCTCTAAACCTTTCCTATCCGTGTACCTGTCCGTATCCCTCTAAAACATTCCTATCCGTGTACCTGTCCGTATCCCTCTAAACCTTTCCTATCCGTGTACCTGTCCATATCCCTCTAAACCTTTCCTATCCGTGTACCTGTCCATATCCCTCTAAACCTTTCCTATCCGTGTACCTGTCCATATCCCTCTAAACCTTTCCTATCCGTGTACCTGTCCATATCCCTCTAAGCCTTTCCTATCCGTGTACCTGTCCATATCCCTCTAAACCTTTCCTATCCGTGTACCTGTCCATATCCCTCTAAGCCTTTCCTATCCGTGTACCTGTCCATATCCCTCTAAGCCTTTCCTATCCGTGTCCCTGTCCATATCCCTCTAAACCTTTCCTATCCGTGTCCCTGTCCATATCCCTCTAAATCTTTCATATCCGTGTACCTGTCCATATCCCTCTAAGCCTTTCCTATCCATGTACCTGTCTGTATCCCTCTAAACCTTTCCTATCCGTGTACCTGTCCATATCCCTCTAAACCTTTCCTATCCGTGTCCCTGTCCATATCCCTCTAAGCCTTTCCTATCCGTGTATCTGTCCATATCCCTCTAAACCTCTCCTATCCGTGTCCCTGTCCATATCCCTCTGAACGTCTCCTATCCGTGTACCTGTCCATATCCCTCTAAGCCTTTCCTATCCATGTACCTGTCCGTATCCCTCTAAACCTTTCCTATCCGTCTACCTGTCCATAACCCTCTAAACCTTTCCTATCCATGTCCCTGTCCATATCCTCTAAGCCTTTCCTATCCGTGTATCTGTCCATATCCCTCTAAGCCTTTCCTATCCATGTACCTGTCTGTATCCCTCTAAACCTTTCCTATCCATGTATCTGTCTGTATCCCTCTAAACCTTTCCTATCCATGTACCTGTCCATATCCCTCTAAACCTTTCCTATCCGTGTACCTGTCCGTATCCCTCTAAAACTTTCCTATCCGTGTACCTGTCCATATCCCTCTAAACCTTTCCTATCCGTGTACCTGTCCATATCCCTCTAAACCTTTCCTATCCGTGTACCTGTCCATATCCCTCTAAACCTTTCCTATCCGTGTACCTGTCCATATCCCTCTAAACCTTTCCTATCCGTGTCCCTGTCCATATCCCTCTGAACCTTTCCTATCCGTGTACCTGTCCATATCCCTCTAAGCCTTTCCTATCCATATACCTGTTCGTATCCCTCTAAACCTTTCCTATCCGTCTACCTGTCCATATCCCTCTAAACCTTTCCTATCCATGTCCCTGTCCATATCCCTCTAAGCCTTTCCTATCCGTGTATCTATCCATATCCCTCTAAGCCTTTCCTATCCATGTACCTGTCTGTATCCCGCTAAACCTTTCCTATCTGTGTACCTGTCTGTATCCCGCTAAACCTTTCCTATCTGTGTACCTGTCCGTATCCCTCTAAACCTTTCCTATCCGTGTACCTGTCCATATCCCTCTAAACCTTTCCTACCCACGTACCTGTCCATATCCCTCTAAACCTTTCCTATCCGTGTACCTGTCTGTATCCCTCTGAACCTTTCCTATCCGTGTACCTGTCCATATCCCTCTAAACCTTTCCTATCCGTGTCCCTGTCCATATCCCTCTGAACCTTTCCTATCCGTGTACCTGTCCATATCCCTCTAAACCTTTCCTATCCGTGTACCTGTCCATATCCCTCTAAACCTTTCCTCTCCGTGTCCCTGTCCATATCCCTCTGAACCTTTCCTATCCGTGTACCTGTCCATATCCCTCTAAACCTTTCCTATCCGTGTACCTGTCCATATCCCTCTAAGCCTTTCCTATCCGTGTACCTGTCCATATCCCTCTAAACCTTTCCTATCCGTGTACCTGTCCATATCCCTCTAAACCTTTCCTATCCGTGTACCTGTTCGTATCCCTCTAAACCTTTCCTATCCGTCCACCTGTCCATATCCCTCTAAACCTTTCCTATCCATGTCCCTGTCCATATCCCTCTAAGCCTTTCCTATCCGTGTATCTGTCCATATCCCTCTAAGCCTTTCCTATCCATGTACCTGTCTGTATCCCTCGAAACCTTTCCTAACTGTGTACCTGTCCATATCCCTCTAAACCTTTCCTATCCGTGTCCCTGTCCATATCCCTCTGAACCTTTCCTATCCGTGTACCTGTCCATATCCCTCTAAACCTTTCCTATCCGTGTACCTGTCCATATCCCTCTAAACCTTTCCTATCCGTGTCCCTGTCCATATCCCTCTGAACCTTTCCTATCCATGGTACCTGTCCATATCACTCTAAACCTTTCCTATCCGTGTACCTGTCCATATCCCTCTAAGCCTTTCCTATCCGTGTACCTGTCCATATCCCTCTAAACCTTTCCTATCCGTGTACCTGTCCATATCCCTCTAAACCTTTCCTATCCGTGTACCTGTCCATATCCCTCTAAACCTTTCCTATCCGTGTACCTGTCCATATCCCTCTAAACCTTTCCTATCCGTGTACCTGTCCATATCCCTCTAAACCTTTCCTATCCGTGTACCTGTCCATATCCCTCTAAGCCATTCCTATCCGTGTCCCTGTCCATATCCCTCTAAACCTTTCCTATCTGTGTACCTGTCCATATCCCTCTAAGCCTTTCCTATCCGTGTACCTGTCCATATCCCTCTAAGCCTTTCCTATCCGTGTACCTGTCCATATCCCTCTAAACCTTTCCTATCCGTGTACCTGTCCATATCCCTCTAAGCCTTTCCTATCCGTGTACCTGTCCATATCCCTCTAAACCTTTCCTATCCGTGTACCTGTCCATATCCCTCTAAACCTTTCCTATCCGTGTACCTGTCCATATCCCTCTAAACCTTTCCTATCCGTGTACCTGTCCATATCCCTCTAAACCTTTCCTATCCGTGTACCTGTCCATATCCCTCTAAACCTTTCCTATCCGTGTACCTGTCCATATCCCTCTAAGCCATTCCTATCCGTGTCCCTGTCCATATCCCTCTAAACCTTTCCTATCTGTGTACCTGTCCATATCCCTCTAAGCCTTTCCTATCCGTGTACCTGTCCATATCCCTCTAAGCCTTTCCTATCCGTGTACCTGTCCATATCCCTCTAAACCTTTCCTATCCGTGTACCTGTCCGTATCCCTCTAAACCTTTCCTATCCGTGTCCCTGTCCATATCTCTCTAAGCCTTTCCTATCCCTGTACCTGTCCATATCCCTCTAAACCTTTCCTATCCGTGTACCTGTCCATATCCCTCTAAACCTTTCCTCTCCGTGTCCCTGTGCATATCCCTCTGAACCTTTCCTATCCGTGTACCTGTCCATATCCCTCTAAACCTTTCCTATCCGTGTACCTGTCCATATCCCTCTAAGCCTTTCCTATCCGTGTACCTGTCCATATCCCTCTAAACCTTTCCTATCCGTGTACCTGTCCATATCCCTCTAAACCTTTCCTATCCGTGTACCTGTCCGTATCCCTCTGAACCTTTCCTATCCGTGTACCTGTCCATATCCCTCTAAACCTTTCCTATCCGTGTCCCTGTCCATATCCCTCTGAACCTTTCCTATCCGTGTACCTGTCCATATCCCTCTAAACCTTTCCTATCCGTGTACCTGTCCATATCCCTCTAAACCTTTCCTCTCCGTGTCCCTGTCCATATCCCTCTGAACCTTTCCTATCCGTGTACCTGTCCATATCCCTCTAAACCTTTCCTATCCGTGTACCTGTCCATATCCCTCTAAGCCTTTCCTATCCGTGTACCTGTCCATATCCCTCTAAACCTTTCCTATCCGTGTACCTGTCCATATCCCTCTAAACCTTTCCTATCCGTGTACCTGTTCGTATCCCTCTAAACCTTTCCTATCCGTCCACCTGTCCATATCCCTCTAAACCTTTCCTATCCATGTCCCTGTCCATATCCCTCTAAGCCTTTCCTATCCGTGTATCTGTCCATATCCCTCTAAGCCTTTCCTATCCATGTACCTGTCTGTATCCCTCGAAACCTTTCCTAACTGTGTACCTGTCCATATCCCTCTAAACCTTTCCTATCCGTGTCCCTGTCCATATCCCTCTGAACCTTTCCTATCCGTGTACCTGTCCATATCCCTCTAAACCTTTCCTATCCGTGTACCTGTCCATATCCCTCTAAACCTTTCCTATCCGTGTCCCTGTCCATATCCCTCTGAACCTTTCCTATCCATGGTACCTGTCCATATCACTCTAAACCTTTCCTATCCGTGTACCTGTCCATATCCCTCTAAGCCTTTCCTATCCGTGTACCTGTCCATATCCCTCTAAACCTTTCCTATCCGTGTACCTGTCCATATCCCTCTAAACCTTTCCTATCCGTGTACCTGTCCATATCCCTCTAAACCTTTCCTATCCGTGTACCTGTCCATATCCCTCTAAACCTTTCCTATCCGTGTACCTGTCCATATCCCTCTAAACCTTTCCTATCCGTGTACCTGTCCATATCCCTCTAAGCCATTCCTATCCGTGTCCCTGTCCATATCCCTCTAAACCTTTCCTATCTGTGTACCTGTCCATATCCCTCTAAGCCTTTCCTATCCGTGTACCTGTCCATATCCCTCTAAGCCTTTCCTATCCGTGTACCTGTCCATATCCCTCTAAACCTTTCCTATCCGTGTACCTGTCCATATCCCTCTAAGCCTTTCCTATCCGTGTACCTGTCCATATCCCTCTAAACCTTTCCTATCCGTGTACCTGTCCATATCCCTCTAAACCTTTCCTATCCGTGTACCTGTCCATATCCCTCTAAACCTTTCCTATCCGTGTACCTGTCCATATCCCTCTAAACCTTTCCTATCCGTGTACCTGTCCATATCCCTCTAAACCTTTCCTATCCGTGTACCTGTCCATATCCCTCTAAGCCATTCCTATCCGTGTCCCTGTCCATATCCCTCTAAACCTTTCCTATCTGTGTACCTGTCCATATCCCTCTAAGCCTTTCCTATCCGTGTACCTGTCCATATCCCTCTAAGCCTTTCCTATCCGTGTACCTGTCCATATCCCTCTAAACCTTTCCTATCCGTGTACCTGTCCGTATCCCTCTAAACCTTTCCTATCCGTGTCCCTGTCCATATCTCTCTAAGCCTTTCCTATCCCTGTACCTGTCCATATCCCTCTAAACCTTTCCTATCCGTGTACCTGTCCATATCCCTCTAAACCTTTCCTCTCCGTGTCCCTGTGCATATCCCTCTGAACCTTTCCTATCCGTGTACCTGTCCATATCCCTCTAAACCTTTCCTATCCGTGTACCTGTCCATATCCCTCTAAGCCTTTCCTATCCGTGTACCTGTCCATATCCCTCTAAACCTTTCCTATCCGTGTACCTGTCCATATCCCTCTAAACCTTTCCTATCCGTGTACCTGTCCGTATCCCTCTAAACCTTTCCTATCCGTGTACCTGTCCATATCCCTCTAAACCTTTCCTATCCGTATACCAGTCCATATCCCTCTAAACCTTTCCTATCCGTGTCCCTGTCCATATCCCTCTGAACCTTTCCTATCCGTGTACCTGTCCGTATCCCTCTAAACCTTTCCTATCCGTGTACCTGTCCATATCCCTCTAAGCCTTTCCTATCCGTGTACCTGTCCATATCCCTCTAAACCTTTCCTATCCGTGTACCTGTCCGTATCCCTCTAAAACATTCCTATCCGTGTACCTGTCCGTATCCCTCTAAACCTTTCCTATCCGTGTACCTGTCCATATCCCTCTAAACCTTTCCTATCCGTGTACCTGTCCATATCCCTCTAAACCTTTCCTATCCGTGTACCTGTCCATATCCCTCTAAGCCTTTCCTATCCATGTCCCTGTCCATATCCCTCTAAACCTTTCCTATCTGTGTACCTGTCCATATCCCTCTAAGCCTTTCCTATCCGTGTACCTGTCCATATCCCTCTAAACCTTTCCTATCCGTGTCCCTGTCCATATCCCTCTAAACCTTTCCTATCCGTGTCCCTGTCCATATCTCTCTAAGCCTTTCCTATCCATGTACCTGTCCATATCCCTCTAAACCTTTCCTATCCGTGTACCTGTCCATATCCCTCTAAATCTTTCCTATCCGTGTCCCTGTCCATATCCCTCTGAACCTTTCCTATCCGTGTACCTGTCCATATCCCTCTAAACCTTTCCTATCCGTGTACCTGTCCGTATCCCTCTAAACCTTTCCTATCCGTGTACCTGTCCATATCCCTCTAAACCTTTCCTATCCGTGTCCCTGTCCATATCCCTCTGAACCTTTCCTATCCGTGTACCTGTCCATATCCCTCTAAACCTTTCCTATCCGTGTCCCTGTCCATATCCCTCTGAAACGTTCCTATCTGTGTACCTGTCCATATCCCTCTAAACCTTTCCTATCCGTGTACCTGTCCATATACCTCTAAACCTTTCCTATCCGTGTCCCTGTCCATATCCCTCTGAACCTTTCCTATCCATGTACCTGTCCATATCCCTCTAAACCTTTCCTATCCGTGTACCTGTCCATATCCCTCTAAGCCTTTCCTATCCGTGTACCTGTCCATATCCCTCTAAGCCTTTCCTATCCATGTCCCTGTCCATATCCCTCTAAACCTTTCCTATCTGTGTACCTGTCCATATCCCTCTAAGCCTTTCCTATCCGTGTACCTGTCCATATCCCTCTAAACCTTTCCTATCCGTGTCCCTGTCCATATCCCTCTAAACCTTTCCTATCCGTGTCCCTGTCCATATCTCTCTAAGCCTTTCCTATCCATGTACCTGTCCATATCCCTCTAAACCTTTCCTATCCGTGTACCTGTCCATATCCCTCTAAATCTTTCCTATCCGTGTCCCTGTCCATATCCCTCTGAACCTTTCCTATCCGTGTACCTGTCCATATCCCTCTAAACCTTTCCTATCCGTGTACCTGTCCGTATCCCTCTAAACCTTTCCTATCCGTGTACCTGTCCATATCCCTCTAAACCTTTCCTATCCGTGTCCCTGTCCATATCCCTCTGAACCTTTCCTATCCGTGTACCTGTCCATATCCCTCTAAACCTTTCCTATCCGTGTCCCTGTCCATATCCCTCTGAAACGTTCCTATCTGTGTACCTGTCCATATCCCTCTAAACCTTTCCTATCCGTGTACCTGTCCATATACCTCTAAACCTTTCCTATCCGTGTCCCTGTCCATATCCCTCTGAACCTTTCCTATCCATGTACCTGTCCATATCCCTCTAAACCTTTCCTATCCGTGTACCTGTCCATATCCCTCTAAGCCTTTCCTATCCGTGTACCTGTCCATATCCCTCTAAACCTTTCCTATCCGTGTACCTGTCCGTATCCCTCTAAACCTTTCCTATCCGTGTACCTGTCCGTATCCCTCTAAACCTTTCCTATCCGTGTACCTGTCCATATCCCTCTAAACCTTTCCTATCCGTGTACCTGTCCATATCCCTCTAAGCCTTTCCTATCCGTGTACCTGTCCATATCCCTCTAAACCTTTCCTATCCGTGTACCTGTCCATTTCCCTCTAAGCCTTTCCTATCCGTGTACCTGTCCATATCCCTCTAAGCCTTTCCTATCCGTGTCCCTGTCCATATCCCTCTAAACCTTTCCTATCCGTGTACCTGGCCATATCCCTCTAAGCCTTTCCTATCCATGTACCTGTCTGTATCCCTCTAAACCTTTCCTATCCGTGTACCTGTCCATATCCCTCTAAACCTTTCCTATCCGTGTCCCTGTCCATATCTCTCTAAGCCTTTCCTATCCGTGTATCTGTCCATATCCCTCTAAACCTTTCCTATCCGTGTCCCTGTCCATATCCCTCTGAACCTTTCCTATCCGTGTACCTGTCCATATCCCTCTAAGCCTTTCCTATCCATGTACCTGTCCGTATCCCTCTAAACCTTTCCTATCCGTCTACCTGTCCATATCCCTCTAAACCTTTCCTATCCATGTCCCTGTCCATATCCTCTAAGCCTTTCCTATCCGTGTATCTGTCCATATCCCTCTAAGCCTTTCCTATCCATGTACCTGTCTGTATCCCTCTAAACCTTTCCTATCCATGTACCTGTCTGTATCCCTCTAAACCTTTCCTATCCATGTACCTGTCCATATCCCTCTAAACCTTTCCTATCCGTGTACCTGTCCGTATCCCTCTAAACCTTTCCTATCCGTGTACCTGTCCATATCCCTCTAAACCTTTCCTATCCGTGTACCTGTCCGTATCCCTCTAAAACTTTCCTATCCGTGTACCTGTCCATATCCCTCTAAACCTTTCCTATCCGTGTACCTGTCCATATCCCTCTAAACCTTTCCTATCCGTGTACCTGTCCATATCCCTCTAAACCTTTCCTATCCGTGTCCCTGTCCATATCCCTCTGAACCTTTCCTATCCGTGTACCTGTCCATATCCCTCTAAGCCTTTCCTATCCATATACCTGTTCGTATCCCTCTAAACCTTTCCTATCCGTCTACCTGTCCATATCCCTCTAAACCTTTCCTATCCATGTCCCTGTCCATATCCCTCTAAGCCTTTCCTATCCGTGTATCTGTCCATATCCCTCTAAGCCTTTCCTATCCATGTACCTGTCTGTATCCCTCTAAACCTTTCCTATCTGTGTACCTGTCCGTGTCCCTCTAAACCTTTCCTATCCGTGTACCTGTCCATATCCCTCTAAACCTTTCCTATCCGTGTACCTGTCCATATCCCTCTAAACCTTTCCTACCCACGTACCTGTCCATATCCCTCTAAACCTTTCCTATCCGTGTACCTGTCTGTATCCCTCTAAACCTTTCCTATCCGTGTACCTGTCTGTATCCCTCTGAACCTTTCCTATCCGTGTACCTGTCCATATCCCTCTAAACCTTTCCTATCCGTGTCCCTGTCCATATCCCTCTGAAATTTTCCTATCCGTGTACCTGTCCATATCCCTCTAAACCTTTCCTATCCGTGTACCTGTCCATATCCCTCTAAACCTTTCCTCTCCGTGTCCCTGTCCATATCCCTCTGAACCTTTCCTATCCGTGTACCTGTCCATATCCCTCTAAACCTTTCCTATCCGTGTACCTGTCCATATCCCTCTAAGCCTTTCCTATCCGTGTACCTGTCCATATCCCTCTAAACCTTTCCTATCCGTGTACCTGTCCATATCCCTCTAAACCTTTCCTATCCGTGTACCTGTCCGTATCCCTCTAAACCTTTCCTATCCGTGTACCTGTCCATATCCCTCTAAACCTTTCCTATCCGTATACCAGTCCATATCCCTCTAAACCTTTCCTATCCCTGTCTCTGTCCATATCCCTCTGAACCTTTCCTATCCGTGTACCTGTCCGTATCCCTCTAAAACATTCCTATCCGTGTACCTGTCCGTATCCCTCTAAACCTTTCCTATCCGTGTACCTGTCCATATCCCTCTAAACCTTTCCTATCCGTGTACCTGTCCATATCCCTCTAAACCTTTCCTATCCGTATACCTGTCCATATCCCTCTAAACCTTTCCTATCCGTGTACCTGTCCATATCCCTCTAAGCCTTTCCTATCCGTGTACCTGTCCATATCCCTCTAAACCTTTCCTATCCGTGTACCTGTCCATATCCCTCTAAGCCTTTCCTATCCGTGTACCTGTCCATATCCCTCTAAGCCTTTCCTATCCGTGTCCCTGTCCATATCCCTCTAAACCTTTCCTATCCGTGTCCCTGTCCATATCCCTCTAAACCTTTCCTATCCGTGTACCTGTCCATATCCCTCTAAGCCTTTCCTATCCATGTACCTGTCTGTATCCCTCTAAACCTTTCCTATCCGTGTACCTGTCCATATCCCTCTAAACCTTTCCTATCCGTGTCCCTGTCCATATCTCTCTAAGCCTTTCCTATCAGTGTATCTGTCCATATCCCTCTAAACCTTTCCTATCCGTGTCCCTGTCCATATCCCTCTGAACCTTTCCTATCCGTGTACCTGTCCATATCCCTCTAAGCCTGTCCTATCCATGTACCTGTCCGTATCCCTCTAAACCTTTCCTATCCGTCTACCTGTCCATAACCCTCTAAACCTTTCCTATCCATGTCCCTGTCCATATCCTCTAAGCCTTTCCTATCCGTGTATCTGTCCATATCCCTCTAAGCCTTTCCTATACATGTACCTGTCTGTATCCCTCTAAACCTTTCCTATCCATGTATCTGTCTGTATCCCTCTAAACCTTTCCTATCCATGTACCTGTCCATATCCCTCTAAACCTTTCCTATCCGTGTACCTGTCCGTATCCCTCTAAAACTTTCCTATCCGTGTACCTGTCCATATCCCTCTAAACCTTTCCTATCCGTGTACCTGTCCGTATCCCTCTAAAACTTTCCTATCCGTGTACCTGTCCATATCCCTCTAAACCTTTCCTATCCGTGTACCTGTCCATATCCCTCTAAACCTTTCCTATCCGTGTACCTGTCCATATCCCTCTAAACCTTTCCTATCCGTGTACCTGTCCATATCCCTCTAAACCTTTCCTATCCGTGTCCCTGTCCATATCCCTCTGAACCTTTCCTATCCGTGTACCTGTCCATATCCCTCTAAGCCTTTCCTATCCATATACCTGTTCGTATCCCTCTAAACCTTTCCTATCCGTCTACCTGTCCATATCCCTCTAAACCTTTCCTATCCATGTCCCTGTCCGTATCCCTCTAAGCCTTTCCTATCCGTGTATCTATCCATATCCCTCTAAGCCTTTCCTATCCATGTACCTGTCTGTATCCCGCTAAACCTTTCCTATCTGTGTACCTGTCTGTATCCCGCTAAACCTTTCCTATCTGTGTACCTGTCCGTATCCCTCTAAACCTTTCCTATCCGTGTACCTGTCCATATCCCTCTAAACCTATCCTACCCACGTACCTGTCCATATCCCTCTAATCCTTTCCTATCCGTGTACCTGTCTGTATCCCTCTGAACCTTTCCTATCCGTGTACCTGTCCATATCCCTCTAAACCTTTCCTATCCGTGTCCCTGTCCATATCCCTCTGAACCTTTCCTATCCGTGTACCTGTCCATATCCCTCTAAACCTTTCCTATCCGTGTACCTGTCCATATCCCTCTAAACCTTTCCTCTCCGTGTCCCTGTCCATATCCCTCTGAACCTTTCCTATCCGTGTACCTGTCCATATCCCTCTAAACCTTTCCTATCCGTGTACCTGTCCATATCCCTCTAAGCCTTTCCTATCCGTGTACCTGTCCATATCCCTCTAAACCTTTCCTATCCGTGTACCTGTCCATATCCCTCTAAACCTTTCCTAACCGTGTACCTGTTCGTATCCCTCTAAACCTTTCCTATCCGTCCACCTGTCCATATCCCTCTAAACCTTTCCTATCCATGTCCCTGTCCATATCCCTCTAAGCCTTTCCTATCCGTGTATCTGTCCATATCCCTCTAAGCCTTTCCTATCCATGTACCTGTCTGTATCCCTCGAAACCTTTCCTAACTGTGTACCTGTCCATATCCCTCTAAACCTTTCCTATCCGTGTCCCTGTCCATATCCCTCTGAACCTTTCCTATCCGTGTACCTGTCCATATCCCTCTAAACCTTTCCTATCCGTGTACCTGTCCATATCCCTCTAAACCTTTCCTATCCGTGTCCCTGTCCATATCCCTCTGAACCTTTCCTATCCATGGTACCTGTCCATATCACTCTAAACCTTTCCTATCCGTGTACCTGTCCATATCCCTCTAAGCCTTTCCTATCCGTGTACCTGTCCATATCCCTCTAAGCCTTTCCTATACATGTACCTGTCTGTATCCCTCTAAACCTTTCCTATCCGTGTACCTGTCCATATCCCTCTAAACCTTTCCTATCCGTGTCCCTGTCCATATCTCTCTAAGCCTTTCCTATCAGTGTATCTGTCCATATCCCTCTAAACCTTTCCTATCCGTGTCCCTGTCCATATCCCTCTGAACCTTTCCTATCCGTGTACCTGTCCATATCCCTCTAAGCCTGTCCTATCCATGTACCTGTCCGTATCCCTCTAAACCTTTCCTATCCGTCTACCTGTCCATAACCCTCTAAACCTTTCCTATCCATGTCCCTGTCCATATCCTCTAAGCCTTTCCTATCCGTGTATCTGTCCATATCCCTCTAAGCCTTTCCTATACATGTACCTGTCTGTATCCCTCTAAACCTTTCCTATCCATGTATCTGTCTGTATCCCTCTAAACCTTTCCTATCCATGTACCTGTCCATATCCCTCTAAACCTTTCCTATCCGTGTACCTGTCCGTATCCCTCTAAAACTTTCCTATCCGTGTACCTGTCCATATCCCTCTAAACCTTTCCTATCCGTGTACCTGTCCGTATCCCTCTAAAACTTTCCTATCCGTGTACCTGTCCATATCCCTCTAAACCTTTCCTATCCGTGTACCTGTCCATATCCCTCTAAACCTTTCCTAACCGTGTACCTGTTCGTATCCCTCTAAACCTTTCCTATCCGTCCACCTGTCCATATCCCTCTAAACCTTTCCTATCCATGTCCCTGTCCATATCCCTCTAAGCCTTTCCTATCCGTGTATCTGTCCATATCCCTCTAAGCCTTTCCTATCCATGTACCTGTCTGTATCCCTCGAAACCTTTCCTAACTGTGTACCTGTCCATATCCCTCTAAACCTTTCCTATCCGTGTCCCTGTCCATATCCCTCTGAACCTTTCCTATCCGTGTACCTGTCCATATCCCTCTAAACCTTTCCTATCCGTGTACCTGTCCATATCCCTCTAAACCTTTCCTATCCGTGTCCCTGTCCATATCCCTCTGAACCTTTCCTATCCATGGTACCTGTCCATATCACTCTAAACCTTTCCTATCCGTGTACCTGTCCATATCCCTCTAAGCCTTTCCTATCCGTGTACCTGTCCATATCCCTCTAAGCCTTTCCTATCCATGTACCTGTCTGTATCCCTCTAAACCTTTCCTATCCGTGTACCTGTCCATATCCCTCTAAACCTTTCCTATCCGTGTCCCTGTCCATATCTCTCTAAGCCTTTCCTATCAGTGTATCTGTCCATATCCCTCTAAACCTTTCCTATCCGTGTCCCTGTCCATATCCCTCTGAACCTTTCCTATCCGTGTACCTGTCCATATCCCTCTAAGCCTGTCCTATCCATGTACCTGTCCGTATCCCTCTAAACCTTTCCTATCCGTCTACCTGTCTATAACCCTCTAAACCTTTCCTATCCATGTCCCTGTCCATATCCTCTAAGCCTTTCCTATCCGTGTATCTGTCCATATCCCTCTAAGCCTTTCCTATACATGTACCTGTCTGTATCCCTCTAAACCTTTCCTATCCATGTATCTGTCTGTATCCCTCTAAACCTTTCCTATCCATGTACCTGTCCATATCCCTCTAAACCTTTCCTATCCGTGTACCTGTCCGTATCCCTCTAAAACTTTCCTATCCGTGTACCTGTCCATATCCCTCTAAACCTTTCCTATCCGTGTACCTGTCCGTATCCCTCTAAAACTTTCCTATCCGTGTACCTGTCCATATCCCTCTAAACCTTTCCTATCCGTGTACCTGTCCATATCCCTCTAAACCTTTCCTATCCGTGTACCTGTCCATATCCCTCTAAACCTTTCCTATCCGTGTACCTGTCCATATCCCTCTAAACCTTTCCTATCCGTGTCCCTGTCCATATCCCTCTGAACCTTTCCTATCCGTGTACCTGTCCATATCCCTCTAAGCCTTTCCTATCCATATACCTGTTCGTATCCCTCTAAACCTTTCCTATCCGTCTACCTGTCCATATCCCTCTAAACCTTTCCTATCCATGTCCCTGTCCATATCCCTCTAAGCCTTTCCTATCCGTGTATCTATCCATATCCCTCTAAGCCTTTCCTATCCATGTACCTGTCTGTATCCCGCTAAACCTTTCCTATCTGTGTACCTGTCTGTATCCCGCTAAACCTTTCCTATCTGTGTACCTGTCCGTATCCCTCTAAACCTTTCCTATCCGTGTACCTGTCCATATCCCTCTAAACCTTTCCTACCCACGTACCTGTCCATATCCCTCTAAACCTTTCCTATCCGTGTACCTGTCTGTATCCCTCTGAACCTTTCCTATCCGTGTACCTGTCCATATCCCTCTAAACCTTTCCTATCCGTGTCCCTGTCCATATCCCTCTGAACCTTTCCTATCCGTGTACCTGTCCATATCCCTCTAAACCTTTCCTATCCGTGTACCTGTCCATATCCCTCTAAACCTTTCCTCTCCGTGTCCCTGTCCATATCCCTCTGAACCTTTCCTATCCGTGTACCTGTCCATATCCCTCTAAACCTTTCCTATCCGTGTACCTGTCCATATCCCTCTAAGCCTTTCCTATCCGTGTACCTGTCCATATCCCTCTAAACCTTTCCTATCCGTGTACCTGTCCATATCCCTCTAAACCTTTCCTAACCGTGTACCTGTTCGTATCCCTCTAAACCTTTCCTATCCGTCCACCTGTCCATATCCCTCTAAACCTTTCCTATCCATGTCCCTGTCCATATCCCTCTAAGCCTTTCCTATCCGTGTATCTGTCCATATCCCTCTAAGCCTTTCCTATCCATGTACCTGTCTGTATCCCTCGAAACCTTTCCTAACTGTGTACCTGTCCATATCCCTCTAAACCTTTCCTATCCGTGTCCCTGTCCATATCCCTCTGAACCTTTCCTATCCGTGTACCTGTCCATATCCCTCTAAACCTTTCCTATCCGTGTACCTGTCCATATCCCTCTAAACCTTTCCTATCCGTGTCCCTGTCCATATCCCTCTGAACCTTTCCTATCCATGGTACCTGTCCATATCCCTCTAAACCTTTCCTATCCGTGTACCTGTCCATATCCCTCTAAGCCTTTCCTATCCGTGTACCTGTCCATATCCCTCTAAACCTTTCCTATCCGTGTACCTGTCCATATCCCTCTAAACCTTTCCTATCCGTGTACCTGTCCATATCCCTCTAAACCTTTCCTATCCGTGTACCTGTCCATATCCCTCTAAACCTTTCCTATCCGTGTACCTGTCCATATCCCTCTAAACCTTTCCTATCCGTGTACCTGTCCATATCCCTCTAAGCCATTCCTATCCGTGTCCCTGTCCATATCCCTCTAAACCTTTCCTATCTGTGTACCTGTCCATATCCCTCTAAGCCTTTCCTATCCGTGTACCTGTCCATATCCCTCTAAGCCTTTCCTATCCGTGTACCTGTCCATATCCCTCTAAACCTTTCCTATCCGTGTACCTGTCCGTATCCCTCTAAACCTTTCCTATCCGTGTCCCTGTCCATATCTCTCTAAGCCTTTCCTATCCCTGTACCTGTCCATATCCCTCTAAACCTTTCCTATCCGTGTACCTGTCCATATCCCTCTAAATCTTTCCTATCCGTGTCCCTGTCCATATCCCTCTGAACCTTTCCTATCCGTGTACCTGTCCATATCCCTCTAAACCTTTCCTATCCGTGTACCTGTCCATATCCCTCTAAACCTTTCCTATCCGTGTCCCTGTCCATATCCCTCTGAACCTTTCCTATCCGTGTACCTGTCCATATCCCTCTAAACCTTTCCTATCCGTGTCCCTGTCCATATCCCTCTGAACCTTTCCTATCCGTGTACCTGTCCATATCCCTCTAAACCTTTCCTATCCGTGTACCTGTCCATATACCTCTAAACCTTTCCTATCCGTGTCCCTGTCCATATCCCTCTGAACCTTTCCTATCCATGTACCTGTCCATATCCCTCTAAACCTTTCCTATCCGTGTACCTGTCCATATCCCTCTAAGCCTTTCCTATCCGTGTACCTGTCCATATCCCTCTAAACCTTTCCTATCCGTGTACCTGTCCGTATCCCTCTAAACCTTTCCTATCCGTGTACCTGTCCGTATCCCTCTAAACCTTTCCTATCCGTGTACCTGTCCGTATCCCTCTAAACCTTTCCTATCCGTGTACCTGTCCATATCCCTCTAAATCTTTCCTATCCGTGTCCCTGTCCATATCCCTCTGAACCTTTCCTATCCGTGTACCTGTCCATATCCCTCTAAACCTTTCCTATCCGTGTACCTGTCCGTATCCCTCTAAACCTTTCCTATCCGTGTACCTGTCCATATCCCTCTAAACCTTTCCTATCCGTGTCCCTGTCCATATCCCTCTGAACCTTTCCTATCCGTGTACCTGTCCATATCCCTCTAAACCTTTCCTATCCGTGTCCCTGTCCATATCCCTCTGAAACGTTCCTATCTGTGTACCTGTCCATATCCCTCTAAACCTTTCCTATCCGTGAACCTGTCCATATACCTCTAAACCTTTCCTATCCGTGTCCCTGTCCATATCCCTCTGAACCTTTCCTATCCATGTACCTGTCCATATCCCTCTAAACCTTTCCTATCCGTGTACCTGTCCATATCCCTCTAAGCCTTTCCTATCCGTGTACCTGTCCATATCCCTCTAAACCTTTCCTATCCGTGTACCTGTCCGTATCCCTCTAAACCTTTCCTATCCGTGTACCTGTCCGTATCCCTCTAAACCTTTCCTATCCGTGTACCTGTCCATATCCCTCTAAACCTTTCCTATCCGTGTACCTGTCCATATCCCTCTAAGCCTTTCCTATCCGTGTACCTGTCCATATCCCTCTAAACCTTTCCTATCCGTGTACCTGTCCATATCCCTCTAAGCCTTTCCTATCCGTGTACCTGTCCATATCCCTCTAAGCCTTTCCTATCCGTGTCCCTGTCCATATCCCTCTAAACCTTTCCTATCCGTGTCACTGTCCATATCCCTCTAAACCTTTCCTATCCGTGTACCTGGCCATATCCCTCTAAGCCTTTCCTATCCATGTACCTGTCTGTATCCCTCTAAACCTTTCCTATCCGTGTACCTGTCCATATCCCTCTAAACCTTTCCTATCCGTGTCCCTGTCCATATCTCTCTAAGCCTTTCCTATCCGTGTATCTGTCCATATCCCTCTAAACCTTTCCTATCCGTGTCCCTGTCCATATCCCTCTGAACCTTTCCTATCCGTGTACCTGTCCATATCCCTCTAAGCCTTTCCTATCCATGTACCTGTCCGTATCCCTCTAAACCTTTCCTATCCGTCTACCTGTCCATATCCCTCTAAACCTTTCCTATCCATGTCCCTGTCCATATCCTCTAAGCCTTTCCTATCCGTGTATCTGTCCATATCCCTCTAAGCCTTTCCTATCCATGTACCTGTCTGTATCCCTCTAAACCTTTCCTATCCATGTACCTGTCTGTATCCCTCTAAACCTTTCCTATCCATGTACCTGTCCATATCCCTCTAAACCTTTCCTATCCGTGTACCTGTCCGTATCCCTCTAAACCTTTCCTATCCGTGTACCTGTCCATATCCCTCTAAACCTTTCCTATCCGTGTACCTGTCCGTATCCCTCTAAAACTTTCCTATCCGTGTACCTGTCCATATCCCTCTAAACCTTTCCTATCCGTGTACCTGTCCATATCCCTCTAAACCTTTCCTATCCGTGTACCTGTCCATATCCCTCTAAACCTTTCCTATCCGTGTACCTGTCCATATCCCTCTAAACCTTTCCTATCCGTGTCCCTGTCCATATCCCTCTGAACCTTTCCTATCCGTGTACCTGTCCATATCCCTCTAAGCCTTTCCTATCCATATACCTGTTCGTATCCCTCTAAACCTTTCCTATCCGTCTACCTGTCCATATCCATCTAAACCTTTCCTATCCATGTCCCTGTCCATATCCCTCTAAGCCTTTCCTATCCGTGTATCTGTCCATATCCCTCTAAGCCTTTCCTATCCATGTACCTGTCTGTATCCCTCTAAACCTTTCCTATCTGTGTACCTGTCCGTGTCCCTCTAAACCTTTCCTATCCGTGTACCTGTCCATATCCCTCTAAACCTTTCCTATCCGTGTACCTGTCCATATCCCTCTAAACCTTTCCTACCCACGTACCTGTCCATATCCCTCTAAACCTTTCCTATCCGTGTACCTGTCTGTATCCCTCTAAACCTTTCCTATCCGTGTACCTGTCTGTATCCCTCTGAACCTTTCCTATCCGTGTACCTGTCCATATCCCTCTAAACCTTTCCTATCCGTGTCCCTGTCCATATCCCTCTGAACGTTTCCTATCCGTGTACCTGTCCATATCCCTCTAAACCTTTCCTATCCGTGTACCTGTCCATATCCCTCTAAACCTTTCCTCTCCGTGTCCCTGTCCATATCCCTCTGAACCTTTCCTATCCGTGTACCTGTCCATATCCCTCTAAACCTTTCCTATCCGTGTACCTGTCCATATCCCTCTAAGCCTTTCCTATCCGTGTACCTGTCCATATCCCTCTAAACCTTTCCTATCCGTGTACCTGTCCATATCCCTCTAAACCTTTCCTATCCGTGTACCTGTCCGTATCCCTCTAAACCTTTCCTATCCGTGTACCTGTCCGTATCCCTCTAAACCTTTCCTATCCGTATACCAGTCCATATCCCTCTAAACCTTTCCTATCCGTGTCTCTGTCCATATCCCTCTGAACCTTTCCTATCCGTGTACCTGTCCGTATCCCTCTAAAACATTCCTATCCGTGTACCTGTCCGTATCCCTCTAAACCTTTCCTATCCGTGTACCTGTCCATATCCCTCTAAACCTTTCCTATCCGTGTACCTGTCCATATCCCTCTAAACCTTTCCTATCCGTATACCTGTCCATATCCCTCTAAACCTTTCCTATCCGTGTACCTGTCCATATCCCTCTAAGCCTTTCCTATCCGTGTACCTGTCCATATCCCTCTAAACCTTTCCTATCCGTGTACCTGTCCATATCCCTCTAAGCCTTTCCTATCCGTGTACCTGTCCATATCCCTCTAAGCCTTTCCTATCCGTGTCCCTGTCCATATCCCTCTAAACCTTTCCTATCCGTGTCCCTGTCCATATCCCTCTAAACCTTTCCTATCCGTGTACCTGTCCATATCCCTCTAAGCCTTTCCTATCCATGTACCTGTCTGTATCCCTCTAAACCTTTCCTATCCGTGTACCTGTCCATATCCCTCTAAACCTTTCCTATCCGTGTCCCTGTCCATATCTCTCTAAGCCTTTCCTATCAGTGTATCTGTCCATATCCCTCTAAACCTTTCCTATCCGTGTCCCTGTCCATATCCCTCTGAACCTTTCCTATCCGTGTACCTGTCCATATCCCTCTAAGCCTGTCCTATCCATGTACCTGTCCGTATCCCTCTAAACCTTTCCTATCCGTCTACCTGTCCATAACCCTCTAAACCTTTCCTATCCATGTCCCTGTCCATATCCTCTAAGCCTTTCCTATCCGTGTATCTGTCCATATCCCTCTAAGCCTTTCCTATACATGTACCTGTCTGTATCCCTCTAAACCTTTCCTATCCATGTATCTGTCTGTATCCCTCTAAACCTTTCCTATCCATGTACCTGTCCATATCCCTCTAAACCTTTCCTATCCGTGTACCTGTCCGTATCCCTCTAAAACTTTCCTATCCGTGTACCTGTCCATATCCCTCTAAACCTTTCCTATCCGTGTACCTGTCCGTATCCCTCTAAAACTTTCCTATCCGTGTACCTGTCCATATCCCTCTAAACCTTTCCTATCCGTGTACCTGTCCATATCCCTCTAAACCTTTCCTATCCGTGTACCTGTCCATATCCCTCTAAACCTTTCCTATCCGTGTACCTGTCCATATCCCTCTAAACCTTTCCTATCCGTGTCCCTGTCCATATCCCTCTGAACCTTTCCTATCCGTGTACCTGTCCATATCCCTCTAAGCCTTTCCTATCCATATACCTGTTCGTATCCCTCTAAACCTTTCCTATCCGTCTACCTGTCCATATCCCTCTAAACCTTTCCTATCCATGTCCCTGTCCATATCCCTCTAAGCCTTTCCTATCCGTGTATCTATCCATATCCCTCTAAGCCTTTCCTATCCATGTACCTGTCTGTATCCCGCTAAACCTTTCCTATCTGTGTACCTGTCTGTATCCCGCTAAACCTTTCCTATCTGTGTACCTGTCCGTATCCCTCTAAACCTTTCCTATCCGTGTACCTGTCCATATCCCTCTAAACCTTTCCTACCCACGTACCTGTCCATATCCCTCTAAACCTTTCCTATCCGTGTACCTGTCTGTATCCCTCTGAACCTTTCCTATCCGTGTACCTGTCCATATCCCTCTAAACCTTTCCTATCCGTGTCCCTGTCCATATCCCTCTGAACCTTTCCTATCCGTGTACCTGTCCATATCCCTCTAAACCTTTCCTATCCGTGTACCTGTCCATATCCCTCTAAACCTTTCCTCTCCGTGTCCCTGTCCATATCCCTCTGAACCTTTCCTATCCGTGTACCTGTCCATATCCCTCTAAACCTTTCCTATCCGTGTACCTGTCCATATCCCTCTAAGCCTTTCCTATCCGTGTACCTGTCCATATCCCTCTAAACCTTTCCTATCCGTGTACCTGTCCATATCCCTCTAAACCTTTCCTAACCGTGTACCTGTTCGTATCCCTCTAAACCTTTCCTATCCGTCCACCTGTCCATATCCCTCTAAACCTTTCCTATCCATGTCCCTGTCCATATCCCTCTAAGCCTTTCCTATCCGTGTATCTGTCCATATCCCTCTAAGCCTTTCCTATCCATGTACCTGTCTGTATCCCTCGAAACCTTTCCTAACTGTGTACCTGTCCATATCCCTCTAAACCTTTCCTATCCGTGTCCCTGTCCATATCCCTCTGAACCTTTCCTATCCGTGTACCTGTCCATATCCCTCTAAACCTTTCCTATCCGTGTACCTGTCCATATCCCTCTAAACCTTTCCTATCCGTGTCCCTGTCCATATCCCTCTGAACCTTTCCTATCCATGGTACCTGTCCATATCACTCTAAACCTTTCCTATCCGTGTACCTGTCCATATCCCTCTAAGCCTTTCCTATCCGTGTACCTGTCCATATCCCTCTAAACCTTTCCTATCCGTGTACCTGTCCATATCCCTCTAAACCTTTCCTATCCGTGTACCTGTCCATATCCCTCTAAACCTTTCCTATCCGTGTACCTGTCCATATCCCTCTAAACCTTTCCTATCCGTGTACCTGTCCATATCCCTCTAAACCTTTCCTATCCGTGTACCTGTCCATATCCCTCTAAGCCATTCCTATCCGTGTCCCTGTCCATATCCCTCTAAACCTTTCCTATCTGTGTACCTGTCCATATCCCTCTAAGCCTTTCCTATCCGTGTACCTGTCCATATCCCTCTAAGCCTTTCCTATCCGTGTACCTGTCCATATCCCTCTAAACCTTTCCTATCCGTGTACCTGTCCGTATCCCTCTAAACCTTTCCTATCCGTGTCCCTGTCCATATCTCTCTAAGCCTTTCCTATCCCTGTACCTGTCCATATCCCTCTAAACCTTTCCTATCCGTGTACCTGTCCATATCCCTCTAAATCTTTCCTATCCGTGTCCCTGTCCATATCCCTCTGAACCTTTCCTATCCGTGTACCTGTCCATATCCCTCTAAACCTTTCCTATCCGTGTACCTGTCCATATCCCTCTAAACCTTTCCTATCCGTCCCTGTCCATATCCCTCTGAACCTTTCCTATCCGTGTACCTGTCCATATCCCTCTAAACCTTTCCTATCCGTGTCCCTGTCCATATCCCTCTGAACCTTTCCTATCCGTGTACCTGTCCATATCCCTCTAAACCTTTCCTATCCGTGTACCTGTCCATATACCTCTAAACCTTTCCTATCCGTGTCCCTGTCCATATCCCTCTGAACCTTTCCTATCCATGTACCTGTCCATATCCCTCTAAACCTTTCCTATCCGTGTACCTGTCCATATCCCTCTAAGCCTTTCCTATCCGTGTACCTGTCCATATCCCTCTAAACCTTTCCTATCCGTGTACCTGTCCGTATCCCTCTAAACCTTTCCTATCCGTGTACCTGTCCGTATCCCTCTAAACCTTTCCTATCCGTGTACCTGTCCGTATCCCTCTAAACCTTTCCTATCCGTGTACCTGTCCGTATCGCTCTAAGCCTTTCCTATCCGTGTACCTGTCCATATCCCTCTAAACCTTTCCTATCCGTGTACCTGTCCATATCCCTCTAAGCCTTTCCTATCCGTGTACCTGTCCATATCCCTCTAAGCCTTTCCTATCCGTGTCCCTGTCCATATCCCTCTAAACCTTTCCTATCCGTGTCCCTGTCCATATCCCTCTAAACCTTTCCTATCCGTGTACCTGTCCATATCCCTCTAAGCCTTTCCTATCCATGTACCTGTCCGTATCCCTCTAAACCTTTCCTATCCGTCTACCTGTCCATATCCCTCTAAACCTTTCATATCCATGTCCCTGTCCATATCCCTCTAAGCCTTTCCTATCCGTGTATCTGTCCATATCCCTCTAAGCCTTTCCTATCCATGTACCTGTCTGTATCCCTCTAAACCTTTCCTATCCGTGTACCTGTCCATATCCCTCTAAACCTTTCCTATCCGTGTACCTGTCCGTATCCCTCTAAGCCTTTCCTATCCGTGTACCTGTCCATATCCCTCTAAGCCTTACCTATCCATGTACCTGTCTGTATCCCTCTAAACCTTTCCTATCCATGTACCTGTCCATATCCCTCTAAACCTTTCCTATCCGTGTACCTGTCCGTATCCCTCTAAACCTTTCCTATCCGTGTACCTGTCCATATCCCTCTAAACCTTTCCTATCCGTGTACCTGTCTGTATCCCTCTAAACCTTTCCTATCCGTGTACCTGTCCATATCCCTCTAAACCTTTCCTATCCGTGTACCTGTCCATATCCCTCTAAACCTTTCCTATCCGTGTACCTGTCCATATCCCTCTAAACCTTTCCTATCCGTGTCCCTGTCCATATCCCTCTGAACCTTTCCTATCCGTGTACCTGTCCATATCCCTCTAAACCTTTCCTATCCGTGTACCTGTCCATATCCCTCTAAACCTTTCCTCTCCGTGTCCCTGTCCATATCCCTCTGAACCTTTCCTATCCGTGTACCTGTCCATATCCCTCTAAACCTTTCCTATCCGTGTACCTGTCCATATCCCTCTAAGCCTTTCCTATCCGTGTACCTGTCCATATCCCTCTAAACCTTTCCTATCCGTGTACCTGTCCATATCCCTCTAAACCTTTCCTAACCGTGTACCTGTTCGTATCCCTCTAAACCTTTCCTATCCGTCCACCTGTCCATATCCCTCTAAACCTTTCCTATCCATGTCCCTGTCCATATCCCTCTAAGCCTTTCCTATCCGTGTATCTGTCCATATCCCTCTAAGCCTTTCCTATCCATGTACCTGTCTGTATCCCTCGAAACCTTTCCTAACTGTGTACCTGTCCATATCCCTCTAAACCTTTCCTATCCGTGTCCCTGTCCATATCCCTCTGAACCTTTCCTATCCGTGTACCTGTCCATATCCCTCTAAACCTTTCCTATCCGTGTACCTGTCCATATCCCTCTAAACCTTTCCTATCCGTGTCCCTGTCCATATCCCTCTGAACCTTTCCTATCCATGGTACCTGTCCATATCACTCTAAACCTTTCCTATCCGTGTACCTGTCCATATCCCTCTAAGCCTTTCCTATCCGTGTACCTGTCCATATCCCTCTAAACCTTTCCTATCCGTGTACCTGTCCATATCCCTCTAAACCTTTCCTATCCGTGTACCTGTCCATATCCCTCTAAACCTTTCCTATCCGTGTACCTGTCCATATCCCTCTAAACCTTTCCTATCCGTGTACCTGTCCATATCCCTCTAAACCTTTCCTATCCGTGTACCTGTCCATATCCCTCTAAGCCATTCCTATCCGTGTCCCTGTCCATATCCCTCTAAACCTTTCCTATCTGTGTACCTGTCCATATCCCTCTAAGCCTTTCCTATCCGTGTACCTGTCCATATCCCTCTAAGCCTTTCCTATCCGTGTACCTGTCCATATCCCTCTAAACCTTTCCTATCCGTGTACCTGTCCGTATCCCTCTAAACCTTTCCTATCCGTGTCCCTGTCCATATCTCTCTAAGCCTTTCCTATCCCTGTACCTGTCCATATCCCTCTAAACCTTTCCTATCCGTGTACCTGTCCATATCCCTCTAAATCTTTCCTATCCGTGTCCCTGTCCATATCCCTCTGAACCTTTCCTATCCGTGTACCTGTCCATATCCCTCTAAACCTTTCCTATCCGTGTACCTGTCCATATCCCTCTAAACCTTTCCTATCCGTCCCTGTCCATATCCCTCTGAACCTTTCCTATCCGTGTACCTGTCCATATCCCTCTAAACCTTTCCTATCCGTGTCCCTGTCCATATCCCTCTGAACCTTTCCTATCCGTGTACCTGTCCATATCCCTCTAAACCTTTCCTATCCGTGTACCTGTCCATATACCTCTAAACCTTTCCTATCCGTGTCCCTGTCCATATCCCTCTGAACCTTTCCTATCCATGTACCTGTCCATATCCCTCTAAACCTTTCCTATCCGTGTACCTGTCCATATCCCTCTAAGCCTTTCCTATCCGTGTACCTGTCCATATCCCTCTAAACCTTTCCTATCCGTGTACCTGTCCGTATCCCTCTAAACCTTTCCTATCCGTGTACCTGTCCGTATCCCTCTAAACCTTTCCTATCCGTGTACCTGTCCGTATCCCTCTAAACCTTTCCTATCCGTGTACCTGTCCGTATCGCTCTAAGCCTTTCCTATCCGTGTACCTGTCCATATCCCTCTAAACCTTTCCTATCCGTGTACCTGTCCATATCCCTCTAAGCCTTTCCTATCCGTGTACCTGTCCATATCCCTCTAAGCCTTTCCTATCCGTGTCCCTGTCCATATCCCTCTAAACCTTTCCTATCCGTGTCTCTGTCCATATCCCTCTAAACCTTTCCTATCCGTGTACCTGTCCATATCCCTCTAAGCCTTTCCTATCCATGTACCTGTCCGTATCCCTCTAAACCTTTCCTATCCGTCTACCTGTCCATATCCCTCTAAACCTTTCATATCCATGTCCCTGTCCATATCCCTCTAAGCCTTTCCTATCCGTGTATCTGTCCATATCCCTCTAAGCCTTTCCTATCCATGTACCTGTCTGTATCCCTCTAAACCTTTCCTATCCGTGTACCTGTCCATATCCCTCTAAACCTTTCCTATCCGTGTACCTGTCCGTATCCCTCTAAGCCTTTCCTATCCGTGTACCTGTCCATATCCCTCTAAGCCTTACCTATCCATGTACCTGTCTGTATCCCTCTAAACCTTTCCTATCCATGTACCTGTCCATATCCCTCTAAACCTTTCCTATCCGTGTACCTGTCCGTATCCCTCTAAACCTTTCCTATCCGTGTACCTGTCCATATCCCTCTAAACCTTTCCTATCCGTGTACCTGTCTGTATCCCTCTAAACCTTTCCTATCCGTGTACCTGTCCATATCCCTCTAAACCTTTCCTATCCGTGTACCTGTCCATATCCCTCTAAACCTTTCCTATCCGTGTACCTGTCCATATCCCTCTAAACCTTTCCTATCCGTGTCCCTGTCCATATCCCTCTGAACCTTTCCTATCCGTGTACCTGTCCATATCCCTCTAAGCCTTTCCTATCCATATACCTGTTCGTATCCCTCTAAACCTTTCCTATCCGTCTACCTGTCCATATCCCTCTTAACCTTTCCTATCCATGTCCCTGTCCATATCCCTCTAAGCCTTTCCTATCCGTGTATCTATCCATATCCCTCTAAGCCTTTCCTATCCATGTACCTGTCTGTATCCCGCTAAACCTTTCCTATCTGTGTACCTGTCTGTATCCCGCTAAACCTTTCCTATCTGTGTACCTGTCCGTATCCCTCTAAACCTTTCCTATCCGTGTACCTGTCCATATCCCTCTAAACCTTTCCTATCCGTGTACCTGTCTGTATCCCTCTGAACCTTTCCTATCCGTGTACCTGTCCATATCCCTCTAAACCTTTCCTATCCGTGTCCCTGTCCATATCCCTCTGAACCTTTCCTATCCGTGTACCTGTCCATATCCCTCTAAACCTTTCCTATCCGTGTCCCTGTCCATATCCCTCTGAACCTTTCCTATCCGTGTACCTGTCCATATCCCTCTAAACCTTTCCTATCCGTGTACCTGTCCATATCCCTCTAAACCTTTCCTATCCGTGTCCCTGTCCATATCCCTCTGAACCTTTCCTATCCATGGTACCTGTCCATATCACTCTAAACCTTTCCTATCCGTGTACCTGTCCATATCCCTCTAAGCCTTTCCTATCCGTGTACCTGTCCATATCCCTCTAAACCTTTCCTATCCGTGTACCTGTCCATATCCCTCTAAACCTTTCCTATCCGTGTACCTGTCCATATCCCTCTAAACCTTTCCTATCCGTGTACCTGTCCATATCCCTCTAAACCTTTCCTATCCGTGTACCTGTCCATATCCCTCTAAACCTTTCCTATCCGTGTACCTGTCCATATCCCTCTAAGCCATTCCTATCCGTGTCCCTGTCCATATCCCTCTAAACCTTTCCTATCTGTGTACCTGTCCATATCCCTCTAAGCCTTTCCTATCCGTGTACCTGTCCATATCCCTCTAAGCCTTTCCTATCCGTGTACCTGTCCATATCCCTCTAAACCTTTCCTATCCGTGTACCTGTCCGTATCCCTCTAAACCTTTCCTATCCGTGTCCCTGTCCATATCTCTCTAAGCCTTTCCTATCCCTGTACCTGTCCATATCCCTCTAAACCTTTCCTATCCGTGTACCTGTCCATATCCCTCTAAATCTTTCCTATCCGTGTCCCTGTCCATATCCCTCTGAACCTTTCCTATCCGTGTACCTGTCCATATCCCTCTAAACCTTTCCTATCCGTGTACCTGTCCATATCCCTCTAAACCTTTCCTATCCGTGTCCCTGTCCATATCCCTCTGAACCTTTCCTATCCGTGTACCTGTCCATATCCCTCTAAACCTTTCCTATCCGTGTCCCTGTCCATATCCCTCTGAACCTTTCCTATCCGTGTACCTGTCCATATCCCTCTAAACCTTTCCTATCCGTGTACCTGTCCATATACCTCTAAACCTTTCCTATCCGTGTCCCTGTCCATATCCCTCTGAACCTTTCCTATCCATGTACCTGTCCATATCCCTCTAAACCTTTCCTATCCGTGTACCTGTCCATATCCCTCTAAGCCTTTCCTATCCGTGTACCTGTCCATATCCCTCTAAACCTTTCCTATCCGTGTACCTGTCCGTATCCCTCTAAACCTTTCCTATCCGTGTACCTGTCCGTATCCCTCTAAACCTTTCCTATCCGTGTACCTGTCCGTATCCCTCTAAACCTTTCCTATCCGTGTACCTGTCCATATCGCTCTAAGCCTTTCCTATCCGTGTACCTGTCCATATCCCTCTAAACCTTTCCTATCCGTGTACCTGTCCATATCCCTCTAAGCCTTTCCTATCCGTGTACCTGTCCATATCCCTCTAAGCCTTTCCTATCCGTGTCCCTGTCCATATCCCTCTAAACCTTTCCTATCCGTGTCCCTGTCCATATCCCTCTAAACCTTTCCTATCCGTGTACCTGTCCATATCCCTCTAAGCCTTTCCTATCCATGTACCTGTCCGTATCCCTCTAAACCTTTCCTATCCGTCTACCTGTCCATATCCCTCTAAACCTTTCCTATCCATGTCCCTGTCCATATCCCTCTAAGCCTTTCCTATCCGTGTATCTGTCCATATCCCTCTAAGCCTTTCCTATCCATGTACCTGTCTGTATCCCTCTAAACCTTTCCTATCCGTGTACCTGTCCATATCCCTCTAAACCTTTCCTATCCGTGTACCTGTCCATATCCCTCTAAACCTTTCCTATCCGTGTCCCTGTCCATATCCCTCTGAACCTTTCCTATCCGTGTACCTGTCCATATCCCTCTAAGCCTTTCCTATCCATATACCTGTTCGTATCCCTCTAAACCTTTCCTATCCGTCTACCTGTCCATATCCCTCTAAACCTTTCCTATCCATGTCCCTGTCCATATCCCTCTAAGCCTTTCCTATCCGTGTATCTGTCCATATCCCTCTAAGCCTTTCCTATCCATGTACCTGTCTGTATCCCTCTAAACCTTTCCTATCTGTGTACCTGTCCATATCCCTCTAAACCTTTCCTATCCGTGTACCTGTCCATATCCCTCTAAGCCTTTCCTATCCGTGTTCCTGTCCATATCCCTCTAAACCTTTCCTATCCGTGTACCTGTCCATATCCCTCTAAACCTTTCCTATCCGTGTACCTGTCCATATCCCTCTAAGCCTTTCCTATCCGTGTACCTGTCCATATCCCTCTAAGCCTTTCCTATCCGTGTCCCTGTCCATATCCCTCTAAACCTTTCCTATCCGTGTACCTGTCCATATCCCTCTAAACCTTTCCTATCCGTGTCCCTCTCCATATCCCTCTGAACCTTTCCTATCCGTGTACCTGTCCATATCCCTCTAAACCTTTCCTATCCGTCTACCTGTCCATATCCCTCTAAACCTTTCCTATCCATGTCCCTGTCCATATCCCTCTAAGCCTTTCCTATCCGTGTATCTGTCCATATCCCTCTAAGCCTTTCCTATCCATGTACCTGTCTGTATCCCTCGAAACCTTTCCTATCTGTGTACCTGTCCATATCCCTCTAAACCTTTCCTATCCGTGTACCTGTCCATATCCCTCTAAACCTTTCCTATCCGTGTCCCTGTCCATATCCCTCTAAACCTTTCCTATCCGTGTACCTGTCCATACCCCTCTAAACCTTTCCTATCCGTGTCCCTGTCCATATCCCTCTGAACCTTTCCTATCCGTGTACCTGTCCATATCCCTCTAAACCTTTCCTATCCGTGTACCTGTCCGTATCCCTCTAAGCCTTCCCTATCCGTGTACCTGTCCATATCCCTCTAAGCCTTTCCTATCCATGTACCTGTCTGTATCCCTCTAAACCTTTCCTATCCATGTACCTGTCCATATCCCTCTAAACCTTTCCTATCCGTGTACCTGTCCGTATCCCTCTAAACCTTTCCTATCCGTGTACCTGTCCATATCCCTCTAAACCTTTCCTATCCGTGTACCTGTCTGTATCCCTCTAAACCTTTCCTATCCGTGTACCTGTCCATATCCCTCTAAACCTTTCCTATCCGTGTACCTGTCCATATCCCTCTAAACCTTTCCTATCCGTGTACCTGTCCATATCCCTCTAAACCTTTCCTATCCGTGTACCTGTCCATATCCCTCTAAACCTTTCCTATCCGTGTACCTGTCCATATCCCTCTAAACCTTTCCTATCCGTGTCCCTGTCCATATCCCTCTGAACCTTTCCTATCCGTGTACCTGTCCATATCCCTCTAAGCCTTTCCTATCCATATACCTGTTCGTATCCCTCTAAACCTTTCCTATCCGTCTACCTGTCCATATCCCTCTAAACCTTTCCTATCCATGTCCCTGTCCATATCCCTCTAAGCCTTTCCTATCCGTGTATCTATCCATATCCCTCTAAGCCTTTCCTATCCATGTACCTGTCTGTATCCCGCTAAACCTTTCCTATCTGTGTACCTGTCTGTATCCCGCTAAACCTTTCCTATCTGTGTACCTGTCCGTATCCCTCTAAACCTTTCCTATCCGTGTACCTGTCCATATCCCTCTAAACCTTTCCTACCCACGTACCTGTCCATATCCCTCTAAACCTTTCCTATCCGTGTACCTGTCTGTATCCCTCTGAACCTTTCCTATCCGTGTACCTGTCCATATCCCTCTAAACCTTTCCTATCCGTGTCCCTGTCCATATCCCTCTGAACCTTTCCTATCCGTGTACCTGTCCATATCCCTCTAAACCTTTCCTATCCGTGTACCTGTCCATATCCCTCTAAACCTTTCCTCTCCGTGTCCCTGTCCATATCCCTCTGAACCTTTCCTATCCGTGTACCTGTCCATATCCCTCTAAACCTTTCCTATCCGTGTACCTGTCCATATCCCTCTAAGCCTTTCCTATCCGTGTACCTGTCCATATCCCTCTAAACCTTTCCTATCCGTGTACCTGTCCATATCCCTCTAAACCTTTCCTAACCGTGTACCTGTTCGTATCCCTCTAAACCTTTCCTATCCGTCCACCTGTCCATATCCCTCTAAACCTTTCCTATCCATGTCCCTGTCCATATCCCTCTAAGCCTTTCCTATCCGTGTATCTGTCCATATCCCTCTAAGCCTTTCCTATCCATGTACCTGTCTGTATCCCTCGAAACCTTTCCTAACTGTGTACCTGTCCATATCCCTCTAAACCTTTCCTATCCGTGTCCCTGTCCATATCCCTCTGAACCTTTCCTATCCGTGTACCTGTCCATATCCCTCTAAACCTTTCCTATCCGTGTACCTGTCCATATCCCTCTAAACCTTTCCTATCCGTGTCCCTGTCCATATCCCTCTGAACCTTTCCTATCCATGGTACCTGTCCATATCACTCTAAACCTTTCCTATCCGTGTACCTGTCCATATCCCTCTAAGCCTTTCCTATCCGTGTACCTGTCCATATCCCTCTAAACCTTTCCTATCCGTGTACCTGTCCATATCCCTCTAAACCTTTCCTATCCGTGTACCTGTCCATATCCCTCTAAACCTTTCCTATCCGTGTACCTGTCCATATCCCTCTAAACCTTTCCTATCCGTGTACCTGTCCATATCCCTCTAAACCTTTCCTATCCGTGTACCTGTCCATATCCCTCTAAGCCATTCCTATCCGTGTCCCTGTCCATATCCCTCTAAACCTTTCCTATCTGTGTACCTGTCCATATCCCTCTAAGCCTTTCCTATCCGTGTACCTGTCCATATCCCTCTAAGCCTTTCCTATCCGTGTACCTGTCCATATCCCTCTAAACCTTTCCTATCCGTGTACCTGTCCGTATCCCTCTAAACCTTTCCTATCCGTGTCCCTGTCTATATCTCTCTAAGCCTTTCCTATCCCTGTACCTGTCCATATCCCTCTAAACCTTTCCTATCCGTGTACCTGTCCATATCCCTCTAAATCTTTCCTATCCGTGTCCCTGTCCATATCCCTCTGAACCTTTCCTATCCGTGTACCTGTCCATATCCCTCTAAACCTTTCCTATCCGTGTACCTGTCCATATCCCTCTAAACCTTTCCTATCCGTGTCCCTGTCCATATCCCTCTGAACCTTTCCTATCCGTGTACCTGTCCATATCCCTCTAAACCTTTCCTATCCGTGTCCCTGTCCATATCCCTCTGAACCTTTCCTATCCGTGTACCTGTCCATATCCCTCTAAACCTTTCCTATCCGTGTACCTGTCCATATACCTCTAAACCTTTCCTATCCGTGTCCCTGTCCATATCCCTCTGAACCTTTCCTATCCATGTACCTGTCCATATCCCTCTAAACCTTTCCTATCCGTGTACCTGTCCATATCCCTCTAAGCCTTTCCTATCCGTGTACCTGTCCATATCCCTCTAAACCTTTCCTATCCGTGTACCTGTCCGTATCCCTCTAAACCTTTCCTATCCGTGTACCTGTCCGTATCCCTCTAAACCTTTCCTATCCGTGTACCTGTCCGTATCCCTCTAAACCTTTCCTATCCGTGTACCTGTCCATATCCCTCTAAACCTTTCCTATCCGTGTCCCTGTCCATATCCCTCTGAACCTTTCCTATCCGTGTACCTGTCCATATCCCTCTAAACCTTTCCTATCCGTGTCCCTGTCCATATCCCTCTGAACCTTTCCTATCCGTGTACCTGTCCATATCCCTCTAAACCTTTCCTATCCGTGTACCTGTCCATATACCTCTAAACCTTTCCTATCCGTGTCCCTGTCCATATCCCTCTGAACCTTTCCTATCCATGTACCTGTCCATATCCCTCTAAACCTTTCCTATCCGTGTACCTGTCCATATCCCTCTAAGCCTTTCCTATCCGTGTACCTGTCCATATCCCTCTAAACCTTTCCTATCCGTGTACCTGTCCGTATCCCTCTAAACCTTTCCTATCCGTGTACCTGTCCGTATCCCTCTAAACCTTTCCTATCCGTGTACCTGTCCGTATCCCTCTAAACCTTTCCTATCCGTGTACCTGTCCATATCGCTCTAAGCCTTTCCTATCCGTGTACCTGTCCATATCCCTCTAAACCTTTCCTATCCGTGTACCTGTCCATATCCCTCTAAGCCTTTCCTATCCGTGTACCTGTCCATATCCCTCTAAGCCTTTCCTATCCGTGTCCCTGTCCATATCCCTCTAAACCTTTCCTATCCGTGTCCCTGTCCATATCCCTCTAAACCTTTCCTATCCGTGTACCTGTCCATATCCCTCTAAGCCTTTCCTATCCATGTACCTGTCCGTATCCCTCTAAACCTTTCCTATCCGTCTACCTGTCCATATCCCTCTAAACCTTTCCTATCCATTTCCCTGTCCATATCCCTCTAAGCCTTTCCTATCCGTGTATCTGTCCATATCCCTCTAAGCCTTTCCTATCCATGTACCTGTCTGTATCCCTCTAAACCTTTCCTATCCGTGTACCTGTCCATATCCCTCTAAACCTTTCCTATCCGTGTACCTGTCCGTATCCCTCTAAGCCTTTCCTATCCGTGTACCTGTCCATATCCCTCTAAGCCTTACCTATCCATGTACCTGTCTGTATCCCTCTAAACCTTTCCTATCCATGTACCTGTCCATATCCCTCTAAACCTTTCCTATCCGTGTACCTGTCCGTATCCCTCTAAACCTTTCCTATCCGTGTACCTGTCCATATCCCTCTAAACCTTTCCTATCCGTGTACCTGTCTGTATCCCTCTAAACCTTTCCTATCCGTGTACCTGTCCATATCCCTCTAAACCTTTCCTATCCGTGTACCTGTCCATATCCCTCTAAACCTTTCCTATCCGTGTCCCTGTCCATATCCCTCTGAACCTTTCCTATCCGTGTACCTGTCCATATCCCTCTAAGCCTTTCCTATCCATATACCTGTTCGTATCCCTCTAAACCTTTCCTATCCGTCTACCTGTCCATATCCCTCTAAACCTTTCCTATCCATGTCCCTGTCCATATCCCTCTAAGCCTTTCCTATCCGTGTATCTGTCCATATCCCTCTAAGCCTTTCCTATCCATGTACCTGTCTGTATCCCTCTAAACCTTTCCTATCTGTGTACCTGTCCATATCCCTCTAAACCTTTCCTATCCGTGTACCTGTCCATATCCCTCTAAGCCTTTCCTATCCGTGTTCCTGTCCATATCCCTCTAAAACTTTCCTATCCGTGTACCTGTCCATATCCCTCTAAACCTTTCCTATCCGTGTACCTGTCCATATCCCTCTAAGCCTTTCCTATCCGTGTACCTGTCCATATCCCTCTAAGCCTTTCCTATCCGTGTCCCTGTCCATATCCCTCTAAACCTTTCCTATCCGTGTACCTGTCCATATCCCTCTAAACCTTTCCTATCCGTGTCCCTCTCCATATCCCTCTGAACCTTTCCTATCCGTGTACCTGTCCATATCCCTCTAAACCTTTCCTATCCGTCTACCTGTCCATATCCCTCTAAACCTTTCCTATCCATGTCCCTGTCCATATCCCTCTAAGCCTTTCCTATCCGTGTATCTGTCCATATCCCTCTAAGCCTTTCCTATCCATGTACCTGTCTGTATCCCTCGAAACCTTTCCTATCTGTGTACCTGTCCATATCCCTCTAAACCTTTCCTATCCGTGTACCTGTCCATATCCCTCTAAACCTTTCCTATCCGTGTCCCTGTCCATATCCCTCTAAACCTTTCCTATCCGTGTACCTGTCCATACCCCTCTAAACCTTTCCTATCCGTGTCCCTGTCCATATCCCTCTGAACCTTTCCTATCCGTGTACCTGTCCATATCCCTCTAAACCTTTCCTATCCGTGTACCTGTCCGTATCCCTCTAAGCCTTCCCTATCCGTGTACCTGTCCATATCCCTCTAAGCCTTTCCTATCCATGTACCTGTCTGTATCCCTCTAAACCTTTCTTATCCATGTACCTGTCCATATCCCTCTAAACCTTTCCTATCCGTGTACCTGTCCGTATCCCTCTAAACCTTTCCTATCCGTGTACCTGTCCATATCCCTCTAAACCTTTCCTATCCGTGTACCTGTCTGTATCCCTCTAAACCTTTCCTATCCGTGTACCTGTCCATATCCCTCTAAACCTTTCCTATCCGTGTACCTGTCTGTATCCCTCTAAACCTTTCCTATCCGTGTACCTGTCCATATCCCTCTAAACCTTTCCTATCCGTGTACCTGTCCATATCCCTCTAAACCTTTCCTATCCGTGTACCTGTCCATATCCCTCTAAACCTTTCCTATCCGTGTACCTGTCCATATCCCTCTAAACCTTTCCTATCCGTGTACCTGTCCATATCCCTCTAAACCTTTCCTATCCGTGTCCCTGTCCATATCCCTCTGAACCTTTCCTATCCGTGTACCTGTCCATATCCCTCTAAGCCTTTCCTATCCATATACCTGTTCGTATCCCGCTAAACCTTTCCTATCTGTGTACCTGTCTGTATCCCGCTAAACCTTTCCTATCTGTGTACCTGTCCGTATCCCTCTAAACCTTTCCTATCCGTGTACCTGTCCATATCCCTCTAAACCTTTCCTACCCACGTACCTGTCCATATCCCTCTAAACCTTTCCTATCCGTGTACCTGTCTGTATCCCTCTGAACCTTTCCTATCCGTGTACCTGTCCATATCCCTCTAAACCTTTCCTATCCGTGTCCCTGTCCATATCCCTCTGAACCTTTCCTATCCGTGTACCTGTCCATATCCCTCTAAACCTTTCCTATCCGTGTACCTGTCCATATCCCTCTAAACCTTTCCTCTCCGTGTCCCTGTCCATATCCCTCTGAACCTTTCCTATCCGTGTACCTGTCCATATCCCTCTAAACCTTTCCTATCCGTGTACCTGTCCATATCCCTCTAAGCCTTTCCTATCCGTGTACCTGTCCATATCCCTCTAAACCTTTCCTATCCGTGTACCTGTCCATATCCCTCTAAACCTTTCCTAACCGTGTACCTGTTCGTATCCCTCTAAACCTTTCCTATCCGTCCACCTGTCCATATCCCTCTAAACCTTTCCTATCCATGTCCCTGTCCATATCCCTCTAAGCCTTTCCTATCCGTGTATCTGTCCATATCCCTCTAAGCCTTTCCTATCCATGTACCTGTCTGTATCCCTCGAAACCTTTCCTAACTGTGTACCTGTCCATATCCCTCTAAACCTTTCCTATCCGTGTCCCTGTCCATATCCCTCTGAACCTTTCCTATCCGTGTACCTGTCCATATCCCTCTAAACCTTTCCTATCCGTGTACCTGTCCATATCCCTCTAAACCTTTCCTATCCGTGTCCCTGTCCATATCCCTCTGAACCTTTCCTATCCATGGTACCTGTCCATATCACTCTAAACCTTTCCTATCCGTGTACCTGTCCATATCCCTCTAAGCCTTTCCTATCCGTGTACCTGTCCATATCCCTCTAAACCTTTCCTATCCGTGTACCTGTCCATATCCCTCTAAACCTTTCCTATCCGTGTACCTGTCCATATCCCTCTAAACCTTTCCTATCCGTGTACCTGTCCATATCCCTCTAAACCTTTCCTATCCGTGTACCTGTCCATATCCCTCTAAACCTTTCCTATCCGTGTACCTGTCCATATCCCTCTAAGCCATTCCTATCCGTGTCCCTGTCCATATCCCTCTAAACCTTTCCTATCTGTGTACCTGTCCATATCCCTCTAAGCCTTTCCTATCCGTGTACCTGTCCATATCCCTCTAAGCCTTTCCTATCCGTGTACCTGTCCATATCCCTCTAAACCTTTCCTATCCGTGTACCTGTCCGTATCCCTCTAAACCTTTCCTATCCGTGTCCCTGTCCATATCTCTCTAAGCCTTTCCTATCCCTGTACCTGTCCATATCCCTCTAAACCTTTCCTATCCGTGTACCTGTCCATATCCCTCTAAATCTTTCCTATCCGTGTCCCTGTCCATATCCCTCTGAACCTTTCCTATCCGTGTACCTGTCCATATCCCTCTAAACCTTTCCTATCCGTGTACCTGTCCATATCCCTCTAAACCTTTCCTATCCGTGTCCCTGTCCATATCCCTCTGAACCTTTCCTATCCGTGTACCTGTCCATATCCCTCTAAACCTTTCCTATCCGTGTCCCTGTCCATATCCCTCTGAACCTTTCCTATCCGTGTACCTGTCCATATCCCTCTAAACCTTTCCTATCCGTGTACCTGTCCATATACCTCTAAACCTTTCCTATCCGTGTCCCTGTCCATATCCCTCTGAACCTTTCCTATCCATGTACCTGTCCATAGCCCTCTAAACCTTTCCTATCCGTGTACCTGTCCATATCCCTCTAAGCCTTTCCTATCCGTGTACCTGTCCATATCCCTCTAAACCTTTCCTATCCGTGTACCTGTCCGTATCCCTCTAAACCTTTCCTATCCGTGTACCTGTCCGTATCCCTCTAAACCTTTCCTATCCGTGTACCTGTCCGTATCCCTCTAAACCTTTCCTATCCGTGTACCTGTCCATATCGCTCTAAGCCTTTCCTATCCGTGTACCTGTCCATATCCCTCTAAACCTTTCCTATCCGTGTACCTGTCCATATCCCTCTAAGCCTTTCCTATCCGTGTACCTGTCCATATCCCTCTAAGCCTTTCCTATTCGTGTCCCTGTCCATATCCCTCTAAACCTTTCCTATCCGTGTCCCTGTCCATATCCCTCTAAACCTTTCCTATCCGTGTACCTGTCCATATCCCTCTAAGCCTTTCCTATCCATGTACCTGTCCGTATCCCTCTAAACCTTTCCTATCCGTCTACCTGTCCATATCCCTCTAAACCTTTCCTATCCATGTCCCTGTCCATATCCCTCTAAGCCTTTCCTATCCGTGTATCTGTCCATATCCCTCTAAGCCTTTCCTATCCATGTACCTGTCTGTATCCCTCTAAACCTTTCCTATCCGTGTACCTGTCCATATCCCTCTAAACCTTTCCTATCCGTGTACCTGTCCGTATCCCTCTAAGCCTTTCCTATCCGTGTACCTGTCCATATCCCTCTAAGCCTTACCTATCCATGTACCTGTCTGTATCCCTCTAAACCTTTCCTATCCATGTACCTGTCCATATCCCTCTAAACCTTTCCTATCCGTGTACCTGTCCGTATCCCTCTAAACCTTTCCTATCCGTGTACCTGTCCATATCCCTCTAAACCTTTCCTATCCGTGTACCTGTCTGTATCCCTCTAAACCTTTCCTATCCGTGTACCTGTCCATATCCCTCTAAACCTTTCCTATCCGTGTACCTGTCCATATCCCTCTAAACCTTTCCTATCCGTGTCCCTGTCCATATCCCTCTGAACCTTTCCTATCCGTGTACCTGTCCATATCCCTCTAAGCCTTTCCTATCCATATACCTGTTCGTATCCCTCTAAACCTTTCCTATCCGTCTACCTGTCCATATCCCTCTAAACCTTTCCTATCCATGTCCCTGTCCATATCCCTCTAAGCCTTTCCTATCCGTGTATCTGTCCATATCCCTCTAAGCCTTTCCTATCCATGTACCTGTCTGTATCCCTCTAAACCTTTCCTATCTGTGTACCTGTCCATATCCCTCTAAACCTTTCCTATCCGTGTACCTGTCCATATCCCTCTAAGCCTTTCCTATCCGTGTTCCTGTCCATATCCCTCTAAACCTTTCCTATCCGTGTACCTGTCCATATCCCTCTAAACCTTTCCTATCCGTGTACCTGTCCATATCCCTCTAAGCCTTTCCTATCCGTGTACCTGTCCATATCCCTCTAAGCCTTTCCTATCCGTGTCCCTGTCCATATCCCTCTAAACCTTTCCTATCCGTGTACCTGTCCATATCCCTCTAAACCTTTCCTATCCGTGTCCCTCTCCATATCCCTCTGAACCTTTCCTATCCGTGTACCTGTCCATATCCCTCTAAACCTTTCCTATCCGTCTACCTGTCCATATCCCTCTAAACCTTTCCTATCCATGTCCCTGTCCATATCCCTCTAAGCCTTTCCTATCCGTGTATCTGTCCATATCCCTCTAAGCCTTTCCTATCCATGTACCTGTCTGTATCCCTCGAAACCTTTCCTATCTGTGTACCTGTCCATATCCCTCTAAACCTTTCCTATCCGTGTACCTGTCCATATCCCTCTAAACCTTTCCTATCCGTGTCCCTGTCCATATCCCTCTAAACCTTTCCTATCCGTGTACCTGTCCATACCCCTCTAAACCTTTCCTATCCGTGTCCCTGTCCATATCCCTCTGAACCTTTCCTATCCGTGTACCTTTCCATATCCCTCTAAACCTTTCCTATCCGTGTACCTGTCCGTATCCCTCTAAGCCTTCCCTATCCGTGTACCTGTCCATATCCCTCTAAGCCTTTCCTATCCATGTACCTGTCTGTATCCCTCTAAACCTTTCCTATCCATGTACCTGTCCATATCCCTCTAAACCTTTCCTATCCGTGTACCTGTCCGTATCCCTCTAAACCTTTCCTATCCGTGTACCTGTCCATATCCCTCTAAACCTTTCCTATCCGTGTACCTGTCTGTATCCCTCTAAACCTTTCCTATCCGTGTACCTGTCCGTATCCCTCTAAACCTTTCCTATCCGTGTACCTGTCCATATCCCTCTAAACCTTTCCTATCCGTGTACCTGTTCGTATCCCTCTAAACCTTTCCTATCCGTCTACCTGTCCATATCCCTCTAAACCTTTCCTATCCATGTCCCTGTCCATATCCCTCTAAGCCTTTCCTATCCGTGTATCTGTCCATATCCCTCTAAACCTTTCCTATCCATGTACCTGTCTGTATCCCTCTAAACCTTTCCTATCTGTGTACCAGTCCATATCCCTCTAAACCTTTCCTATCCGTGTACCTGTCCATATCCCTCTAAGCCTTTCCTATCCGTGTACCTGTCCATATCCCTCTAAACCTTTCCTATCCGTGTACCTGTCCATATCCCTCTAAACCTTTCCTATCCGTGTACCTGTCCATATCCCTCTAAGCCTTTCCTATCCGTGTACCTGTCCATATCCCTCTAAGCCTTTCCTATCCGTGTCCCTGTCCGTATCCCTCTAAGCCTTTCCTATCCATGTACCTGTCTGTATCCCTCTAAACCTTTCCTATCCATGTACCTGTCCATATCCCTCTAAACCTTTCCTATCCGTGTACTTGTCCGTATCCCTCTAAACCTTTCCTATCCGTGTACCTGTCCATATCCCTCTAAACCTTTCCTATCCGTGTACCTGTCTGTATCCCTCTAAACCTTTCCTATCCGTGTACCTGTCCATATCCCTCTAAACCTTTCCTATCCGTGTACCTGTCCATATCCCTCTAAACCTTTCCTATCCGTGTACCTGTCCATATACCTCTAAACCTTTCCTATCCGTGTCCCTGTCCATATCCCTCTGAACCTTTCCTATCCATGTACCTGTCCATATCCCTCTAAACCTTTCCTATCCGTGTACCTGTCCATATCCCTCTAAGCCTTTCCTATCCGTGTACCTGTCCATATCCCTCTAAACCTTTCCTATCCGTGTACCTGTCCGTATCCCTCTAAACCTTTCCTATCCGTGTATCTGTCCGTATCCCTCTAAACCTTTCCTATCCGTGTACCTGTCCGTATCCCTCTAAACCTTTCCTATCCGTGTACCTGTCCATATCGCTCTAAGCCTTTCCTATCCGTGTACCTGTCCATATCCCTCTAAACCTTTCCTATCCGTGTACCTGTCCATATCCCTCTAAGCCTTTCCTATCCGTGTACCTGTCCATATCCCTCTAAGCCTTTCCTATCCGTGTCCCTGTCCATATCCCTCTAAACCTTTCCTATCCGTGTCCCTGTCCATATCCCTCTAAACCTTTCCTATCCGTGTACCTGTCCATATCCCTCTAAGCCTTTCCTATCCATGTACCTGTCCGTATCCCTCTAAACCTTTCCTATCCGTCTACCTGTCCATATCCCTCTAAACCTTTCCTATCCATGTCCCTGTCCATATCCCTCTAAGCCTTTCCTATCCGTGTATCTGTCCATATCCCTCTAAGCCTTTCCTATCCATGTACCTGTCTGTATCCCTCTAAACCTTTCCTATCCGTGTACCTGTCCATATCCCTCTAAACCTTTCCTATCCGTGTACCTGTCCGTATCCCTCTAAGCCTTTCCTATCCGTGTACCTGTCCATATCCCTCTAAGCCTTTCCTATCCATGTACCTGTCTGTATCCCTCTAAACCTTTCCTATCCATGTACCTGTCCATATCCCTCTAAACCTTTCCTATCCGTGTACCTGTCCGTATCCCTCTAAACCTTTCCTATCCGTGTACCTGTCCATATCCCTCTAAACCTTTCCTATCCGTGTACCTGTCTGTATCCCTCTAAACCTTTCCTATCCGTGTACCTGTCCATATCCCTCTAAACCTTTCCTATCCGTGTCCCTGTCCATATCCCTCTGAACCTTTCCTATCCGTGTACCTGTCCATATCCCTCTAAGCCTTTCCTATCCATATACCTGTTCGTATCCCTCTAAACCTTTCCTATCCGTCTACCTGTCCATATCCCTCTAAACCTTTCCTATCCATGTCCCTGTCCATATCCCTCTGAGCCTTTCCTATCCGTGTATCTGTCCATATCCCTCTAAGCCTTTCCTATCCATGTACCTGTCTGTATCCCTCTAAACCTTTCCTATCTGTGTACCTGTCCATATCCCTCTAAACCTTTCCTATCCGTGTACCTGTCCATATCCCTCTAAGCCTTTCCTATCCGTGTACCTGTCCATATCCCTCTAAACCTTTCCTATCCGTGTACCTGTCCATATCCCTCTAAACCTTTCCTATCCGTGTACCTGTCCATATCCCTCTAAGCCTTTCCTATCCGTGTACCTGTCCATATCCCTCTAAGCCTTTCCTATCCGTGTCCCTGTCCATATCCCTCTAAACCTTTCCTATCCGTGTACCTGTCCATATCCCTCTAAACCTTTCCTATCCGTGTCCCTGTCCATATCCCTCTGAACCTTTCCTATCCGTGTACCTGTCCATATCCCTCTAAACCTTTCCTATCCGTCTACCTGTCCATATCCCTCTAAACCTTTCCTATCCATGTCCCTGTCCATATCCCTCTAAGCCTTTCCTATCCGTGTATCTGTCCATATCCCTCTAAACCTTTCCTATCCGTGTCCCTGTCCATATCCCTCTAAACCTTTCCTATCCGTGTACCTGTCCATACCCCTCTAAACCTTTCCTATCCGTGTCCCTGTCCATATCCCTCTGAACCTTTCCTATCCGTGTAAATGTCCATATCCCTCTAAACCTTTCCTATCCGTGTACCTGTCCGTATCCCTCTAAGCCTTCCCTATCCGTGTACCTGTCCATATCCCTCTAAGCCTTTCCTATCCATGTACCTGTCTGTATCCCTCTAAACCTTTCCTATCCATGTACCTGTCCATATCCCTCTAAACCTTTCCTATCCGTGTACCTGTCCGTATCCCTCTAAACCATTCCTATCCGTGTACCTGTCCATATCCCTCTAAACCTTTCCTATCCGTGTACCTGTCTGTATCCCTCTAAACCTTTCCTATCCGTGTACCTGTCCATATCCCTCTAAACCTTTCCTATCCGTGTACCTGTCCATATCCCTCTAAACCTTTCCTATCCGTGTACCTGTCCATATCCCTCTAAACCTTTCCTATCCGTGTCCCTGTCCATATCCCTCTAAACCTTTCCTATCCATGTCCCTGTCCATATCCCTCTAAGCCTTTCCTATCCGTGTATCTGTCCATATCCCTCTAAGCCTTTCCTATCCATGTACCTGTCTGTATCCCTCTAAACCTTTCCTATCTGTGTACCTGTCCATATCCCTCTAAACCTTTCCTATCCGTGTACCTGTCCATATCCCTCTAAGCCTTTCCTATCCGTGTACCTGTCCATATCCCTCTAAACCTTTCCTATCCGTGTACCTGTCCATATCCCTCTAAACCTTTCCTATCCGTGTACCTGTCCATATCCCTCTAAGCCTTTCCTATCCGTGTACCTGTCCATATCCCTCTAAGCCTTTCCTATCCGTGTCCCTGTCCATATCCCTCTAAACCATTCCTATCCGTGTACCTGTCTGTATCCCTCGAAACCTTTCCTATCTGTGTACCTGTCCATATCCCTCTAAACCTTTCCTATCCGTGTACCTGTCCATATCCCTCTAAACCTTTCCTATCCGTGTCCCTGTCCATATCCCTCTAAACCTTTCCTATCCGTGTACCTGTCCATACCCCTCTAAACCTTTCCTATCCGTGTCCCTGTCCATATCCCTCTGAACCTTTCCTATCCGTGTACCTGTCCATATCCCTCTAAACCTTTCCTATCCGTGTACCTGTCCGTATCCCTCTAAGCCTTCCCTATCCGTGTACCTGTCCATATCCCTCTAAGCCTTTCCTATCCATGTACCTGTCTGTATCCCTCTAAACCTTTCCTATCCATGTACCTGTCCATATCCCTCTAAACCTTTCCTATCCGTGTACCTGTCCGTATCCCTCTAAACCTTTCCTATCCGTGTACCTGTCCATATCCCTCTAAACCTTTCCTATCCGTGTACCTGTCTGTATCCCTCTAAACCTTTCCTATCCGTGTACCTGTCCGTATCCCTCTAAACCTTTCCTATCCGTGTACCTGTCCATATCCCTCTAAACCTTTCCTATCCGTGTACCTGTCCATATCCCTCTAAACCTTTCCTATCCGTGTCCCTGTCCATATCCCTCTGAACCTTTCCTATCCGTGTACCTGTCCATATCCCTCTAAGCCTTTCCTATCCATATACCTGTTCGTATCCCTGTAAACCTTTCCTATCTGTCTACCTGTCCATATCCCTCTAAACCTTTCCTATCCATGTCCCTGTCCATATCCCTCTAAACCTTTCCTATCCGTGTACCTGTCCGTATCCCTCTAAAACATTCCTATCCGTGTACCTGTCCGTATCCCACTAAACCTTTCCTATCCGTGTACCTGTCCGTATCCCTCGAAACCTTTCCTATCCGTGTACCTGTCCATATCCCTCTAAACCTTTCCTATCCGTGTAACTGTCCATATCCCTCTAAGCCTTTCCTATCCGTGTCCCTGTCCATATCCCTCTAAACCTTTCCTATCTGTGTACCTGTCCATATCCCTCTAAGCCTTTCCTATCCGTGTACCTGTCCATATCCCTCTAAGCCTTTCCTATCCGTGTACCTGTCCATATCCCTCTAAACCTTTCCTATCCGTGTCCCTGTCCATATCCCTCTAAACCTTTCCTATCCGTGTCCCTGTCCATATCTCTCTAAGCCTTTCCTATCCCTGTACCTGTCCATATCCCTCTAAACCTTTCCTATCCGTGTACCTGTCCATATCCCTCTAAATCTTTCCTATCCGTGTCCCTGTCCATATCCCTCTGAAACTTTCCTATCCGTGTACCTGTCCATATCCCTCTATACCTTTCCTATCCGTGTACCTGTCCATATCCCTCTGAACCTTTCCTATCCGTGTCCCTGTCCATATCCCTCTGAACCTTTCCTATCCGTGTACCTGTCCATATCCCTCTAAACCTTTCCTATCCGTGTCCCTGTCCATATCCCTCTGAACCTTTCCTATCCGTGTACCTGTCCATATCCCTCTAAACCTTTCCTATCCGTGTACCTGTCCATATACCTCTAAACCTTTCCTATCCGTGTCCCTGTCCATATCCCTCTGAACCTTTCCTATCCATGTACCTGTCCATATCCCTCTAAACCTTTCCTATCCGTGTACCTGTCCATATCCCTCTAAGCCTTTCCTATCCGTGTACCTGTCCATATCCCTCTAAACCTTTCCTATCCGTGTACCTGTCCGTATCCCTCTAAACCTTTCCTATCCGTGTACCTGTCCGTATCCCTCTAAACTTTTCCAATCCGTGTACCTGTCCGTATCCCTCTAAACCTTTCCTATCCGTGTACCTGTCCATATCCCTCTAAGCCTTTCCTATCTGTGTACCTGTCCATATCCCTCTAAACCTTTCCTATCCGTGTACCTGTCCATATCCCTCTAAGCCTTTCCTATCCGTGTACCTGTCCATATCCCTATAAGCCTTTCCTATCCGTGTCCCTGTCCATATCCCTCTAAACCTTTCCTATCCGTGTCCCTGTCCATATCCCTCTAAACCTTTCCTATCCATGTACCTGTCCGTATCACTCTAAACCTTTCCTATCCGTCTACCTGTCCATATCCCTCTAAACCTTTCCTATCCATGTCCCTGTCCATATCCCTCTAAGCCTTTCCTATCCGTGTATCTGTCCATATCCCTCTAAGCCTTTCCTATCCATGTACCTGTCTGTATCCCTCGAAACCTTTCCTATCTGTGTACCTGTCCATATCCCTCTAAACCTTTCCTATCCGTGTACCTGTCCATATCCCTCTAAACCTTTCCTATCCGTGTCCCTGTCCATATCCCTCTAAACCTTTCCTATCCGTGTACCTGTCCATACCCCTCTAAACCTTTCCTATCCGTGTCCCTGTCCATATCCCTCTGAACCTTTCCTATCCGTGTACCTGTCCATATCCCTCTAAACCTTTCCTATCCGTGTACCTGTCCGTATCCCTCTAAGCCTTCCCTATCCGTGTACCTGTCCATATCCCTCTAAGCCTTTCCTATCCATGTACCTGTCTGTATCCCTCTAAACCTTTCCTATCCATGTACCTGTCCATATCCCTCTAAACCTTTCCTATCCGTGTACCTGTCCGTATCCCTCTAAACCTTTCCTATCCGTGTACCTGTCCATATCCCTCTAAACCTTTCCTATCCGTGTACCTGTCTGTATCCCTCTAAACCTTTCCTATCCGTGTACCTGTCCATATCCCTCTAAACCTTTCCTATCCGTGTACCTGTCCATATCCCTCTAAACCTTTCCTATCCGTGTACCTGTCCATATCCCTCTAAACCTTTCCTATCCGTGTCCCTGTCCATATCCCTCTGAACCTTTCCTATCCGTGTACCTGTCCATATCCCTCTAAGCCTTTCCTATCCATATACCTGTTCGTATCCCTGTAAACCTTTCCTATCTGTCTACCTGTCCATATCCCTCTAAACCTTTCCTATCCATGTCCCTGTCCATATCCCTCTAAGCCTTTCCTATCCGTGTATCTGTCCATATCCCTCTAAGCCTTTCCTATCCATGTACCTGTCTGTATCCCTCTAAACCTTTCCTATCTGTGTACCTGTCCATATCCCTCTAAACCTTTCCTATCCGTGTACCTGTCCATATCCCTCTAAGCCTTTCCTATCCGTGTACCTGTCCATATCCCTCTAAACCTTTCCTATCCGTGTACCTGTCCATATCCCTCTAAACCTTTCCTATCCGTGTACCTGTCCATATCCCTCTAAGCCTTTCCTATCCGTGTACCTGTCCATATCGCTCTAAGCCTTTCCTATCCGTGTCCCTGTCCATATCCCTCTAAGCCTTTCCTATCCATGTACCTGTCTGTATCCCTCTAAACCTTTCCTATCCATGTACCTGTCCATATCCCTCTAAACCTTTCCTATCCGTGTACTTGTCCGTATCCCTCTAAACCTTTCCTATCCGTGTACCTGTCCATATCCCTCTAAACCTTTCCTATCCGTGTACCTGTCTGTATCCCTCTAAACCTTTCCTATCCGTGTACCTGTCCATATCCCTCTAAACCTTTCCTATCCGTGTACCTGTCCATATCCCTCTAAACCTTTCCTATCCGTGTACCTGTCCATATCCCTCTAAACCTTTCCTATCCGTGTCCCTGTCCATATCCCTCTGAACCTTTCCTATCCATGTACCTGTCCATATCCCTCTAAACCTTTCCTATCCGTGTACCTGTCCATATCCCTCTAAGCCTTTCCTATCCGTGTACCTGTCCATATCCCTCTAAACCTTTCCTATCCGTGTACCTGTCCGTATCCCTCTAAACCTTTCCTATCCGTGTACCTGTCCGTATCCCTCTAAACCTTTCCTATCCGTGTACCTGTCCGTATCCCTCTAAACCTTTCCTATCCGTGTCCCTGTCCATATCCCTCTAAACCTTTCCTATCTGTGTACCTGTCCATATCCCTCTAAGCCTTTCCTATCCGTGTACCTGTCCATATCCCTCTAAGCCTTTCCTATCCGTGTACCTGTCCATATCCCTCTAAACCTTTCCTATCCGTGTCCCTGTCCATATCCCTCTAAACCTTTCCTATCCGTGTCCCTGTCCATATCTCTCTAAGCCTTTCCTATCCCTGTACCTGTCCATATCCCTCTAAACCTTTCCTATCCGTGTACCTGTCCATATCCCTCTAAATCTTTCCTATCCGTGTCCCTGTCCATATCCCTCTGAAACTTTCCTATCCGTGTACCTGTCCATATCCCTCTATACCTTTCCTATCCGTGTACCTGTCCATATCCCTCTGAACCTTTCCTATCCGTGTCCCTGTCCATATCCCTCTGAACCTTTCCTATCCGTGTACCTGTCCATATCCCTCTAAACCTTTCCTATCCGTGTCCCTGTCCATATCCCTCTGAACCTTTCCTATCCGTGTACCTGTCCATATCCCTCTAAACCTTTCCTATCCGTGTACCTGTCCATATACCTCTAAACCTTTCCTATCCGTGTCCCTGTCCATATCCCTCTGAACCTTTCCTATCCATGTACCTGTCCATATCCCTCTAAACCTTTCCTATCCGTGTACCTGTCCATATCCCTCTAAGCCTTTCCTATCCGTGTACCTGTCCATATCCCTCTAAACCTTTCCTATCCGTGTACCTGTCCGTATCCCTCTAAACCTTTCCTATCCGTGTACCTGTCCGTATCCCTCTAAACTTTTCCAATCCGTGTACCTGTCCGTATCCCTCTAAACCTTTCCTATCCGTGTACCTGTCCATATCCCTCTAAGCCTTTCCTATCTGTGTACCTGTCCATATCCCTCTAAACCTTTCCTATCCGTGTACCTGTCCATATCCCTCTAAGCCTTTCCTATCCGTGTACCTGTCCATATCCCTATAAGCCTTTCCTATCCGTGTCCCTGTCCATATCCCTCTAAACCTTTCCTATCCGTGTCCCTGTCCATATCCCTCTAAACCTTTCCTATCCATGTACCTGTCCGTATCACTCTAAACCTTTCCTATCCGTCTACCTGTCCATATCCCTCTAAACCTTTCCTATCCATGTCCCTGTCCATATCCCTCTAAGCCTTTCCTATCCGTGTATCTGTCCATATCCCTCTAAGCCTTTCCTATCCATGTACCTGTCTGTATCCCTCGAAACCTTTCCTATCTGTGTACCTGTCCATATCCCTCTAAACCTTTCCTATCCGTGTACCTGTCCATATCCCTCTAAACCTTTCCTATCCGTGTCCCTGTCCATATCCCTCTAAACCTTTCCTATCCGTGTACCTGTCCATACCCCTCTAAACCTTTCCTATCCGTGTCCCTGTCCATATCCCTCTGAACCTTTCCTATCCGTGTACCTGTCCATATCCCTCTAAACCTTTCCTATCCGTGTACCTGTCCGTATCCCTCTAAGCCTTCCCTATCCGTGTACCTGTCCATATCCCTCTAAGCCTTTCCTATCCATGTACCTGTCTGTATCCCTCTAAACCTTTCCTATCCATGTACCTGTCCATATCCCTCTAAACCTTTCCTATCCGTGTACCTGTCCGTATCCCTCTAAACCTTTCCTATCCGTGTACCTGTCCATATCCCTCTAAACCTTTCCTATCCGTGTACCTGTCTGTATCCCTCTAAACCTTTCCTATCCGTGTACCTGTCCATATCCCTCTAAACCTTTCCTATCCGTGTACCTGTCCATATCCCTCTGAACCTTTCCTATCCGTGTACCTGTCCATATCCCTCTAAACCTTTCCTATCCGTGTCCCTGTCCATATCCCTCTGAACCTTTCCTATCCGTGTACCTGTCCATATCCCTCTAAGCCTTTCCTATCCATATACCTGTTCGTATCCCTGTAAACCTTTCCTATCTGTCTACCTGTCCATATCCCTCTAAACCTTTCCTATCCATGTCCCTGTCCATATCCCTCTAAGCCTTTCCTATCCGTGTATCTGTCCATATCCCTCTAAGCCTTTCCTATCCATGTACCTGTCTGTATCCCTCTAAACCTTTCCTATCTGTGTACCTGTCCATATCCCTCTAAACCTTTCCTATCCGTGTACCTGTCCATATCCCTCTAAGCCTTTCCTATCCGTGTACCTGTCCATATCCCTCTAAACCTTTCCTATCCGTGTACCTGTCCATATCCCTCTAAACCTTTCCTATCCGTGTACCTGTCCATATCCCTCTAAGCCTTTCCTATCCGTGTACCTGTCCATATCCCTCTAAGCCTTTCCTATCCGTGTCCCTGTCCATATCCCTCTAAGCCTTTCCTATCCATGTACCTGTCTGTATCCCTCTAAACCTTTCCTATCCATGTACCTGTCCATATCCCTCTAAACCTTTCCTATCCGTGTACTTGTCCGTATCCCTCTAAACCTTTCCTATCCGTGTACCTGTCCATATCCCTCTAAACCTTTCCTATCCGTGTACCTGTCTGTATCCCTCTAAACCTTTCCTATCCGTGTACCTGTCCATATCCCTCTAAACCTTTCCTATCCGTGTACCTGTCCATATCCCTCTAAACCTTTCCTATCCGTGTACCTGTCCATATCCCTCTAAACCTTTCCTATCCGTGTCCCTGTCCATATCCCTCTGAACCTTTCCTATCCATGTACCTGTCCATATCCCTCTAAACCTTTCCTATCTGTGTACCTGTCCATATCCCTCTAAACCTTTCCTATCCGTGTACCTGTCCATATCCCTCTAAACCTTTCCTATCCGTGTCCCTGTCCATATCCCTCTAAACCTTTCCTATCCGTGTACCTGTCCATACCCCTCTAAACCTTTCCTATCCGTGTCCCTGTCCATATCCCTCTGAACCTTTCCTATCCGTGTACCTGTCCATATCCCTCTAAACCTTTCCTATCCGTGTACCTGTCCGTATCCCTCTAAGCCTTCCCTATCCGTGTACCTGTCCATATCCCTCTAAGCCTTTCCTATCCATGTACCTGTCTGTATCCCTCTAAACCTTTCCTATCCATGTACCTGTCCATATCCCTCTAAACCTTTCCTATCCGTGTACCTGTCCGTATCCCTCTAAACCTTTCCTATCCGTGTACCTGTCCATATCCCTCTAAACCTTTCCTATCCGTGTACCTGTCTGTATCCCTCTAAACCTTTCCTATCCGTGTACCTGTCCGTATCCCTCTAAACCTTTCCTATCCGTGTACCTGTCCATATCCCTCTAAACCTTTCCTATCCGTGTACCTGTCCATATCCCTCTAAACCTTTCCTATCCGTGTCCCTGTCCATATCCCTCTGAACCTTTCCTATCCGTGTACCTGTCCATATCCCTCTAAGCCTTTCCTATCCATATACCTGTTCGTATCCCTGTAAACCTTTCCTATCTGTCTACCTGTCCATATCCCTCTAAACCTTTCCTATCCATGTCCCTGTCCATATCCCTCTAAACCTTTCCTATCCGTGTACCTGTCCGTATCCCTCTAAAACATTCCTATCCGTGTACCTGTCCGTATCCCACTAAACCTTTCCTATCCGTGTACCTGTCCGTATCCCTCGAAACCTTTCCTATCCGTGTACCTGTCCATATCCCTCTAAACCTTTCCTATCCGTGTAACTGTCCATATCCCTCTAAGCCTTTCCTATCCGTGTCCCTGTCCATATCCCTCTAAACCTTTCCTATCTGTGTACCTGTCCATATCCCTCTAAGCCTTTCCTATCCGTGTACCTGTCCATATCCCTCTAAGCCTTTCCTATCCGTGTACCTGTCCATATCCCTCTAAACCTTTCCTATCCGTGTCCCTGTCCATATCCCTCTAAACCTTTCCTATCCGTGTCCCTGTCCATATCTCTCTAAGCCTTTCCTATCCCTGTACCTGTCCATATCCCTCTAAACCTTTCCTATCCGTGTACCTGTCCATATCCCTCTAAATCTTTCCTATCCGTGTCCCTGTCCATATCCCTCTGAAACTTTCCTATCCGTGTACCTGTCCATATCCCTCTATACCTTTCCTATCCGTGTACCTGTCCATATCCCTCTGAACCTTTCCTATCCGTGTCCCTGTCCATATCCCTCTGAACCTTTCCTATCCGTGTACCTGTCCATATCCCTCTAAACCTTTCCTATCCGTGTCCCTGTCCATATCCCTCTGAACCTTTCCTATCCGTGTACCTGTCCATATCCCTCTAAACCTTTCCTATCCGTGTACCTGTCCATATACCTCTAAACCTTTCCTATCCGTGTCCCTGTCCATATCCCTCTGAACCTTTCCTATCCATGTACCTGTCCATATCCCTCTAAACCTTTCCTATCCGTGTACCTGTCCATATCCCTCTAAGCCTTTCCTATCCGTGTACCTGTCCATATCCCTCTAAACCTTTCCTATCCGTGTACCTGTCCGTATCCCTCTAAACCTTTCCTATCCGTGTACCTGTCCGTATCCCTCTAAACTTTTCCAATCCGTGTACCTGTCCGTATCCCTCTAAACCTTTCCTATCCGTGTACCTGTCCATATCCCTCTAAGCCTTTCCTATCTGTGTACCTGTCCATATCCCTCTAAACCTTTCCTATCCGTGTACCTGTCCATATCCCTCTAAGCCTTTCCTATCCGTGTACCTGTCCATATCCCTATAAGCCTTTCCTATCCGTGTCCCTGTCCATATCCCTCTAAACCTTTCCTATCCGTGTCCCTGTCCATATCCCTCTAAACCTTTCCTATCCATGTACCTGTCCGTATCACTCTAAACCTTTCCTATCCGTCTACCTGTCCATATCCCTCTAAACCTTTCCTATCCATGTCCCTGTCCATATCCCTCTAAGCCTTTCCTATCCGTGTATCTGTCCATATCCCTCTAAGCCTTTCCTATCCATGTACCTGTCTGTATCCCTCGAAACCTTTCCTATCTGTGTACCTGTCCATATCCCTCTAAACCTTTCCTATCCGTGTACCTGTCCATATCCCTCTAAACCTTTCCTATCCGTGTCCCTGTCCATATCCCTCTAAACCTTTCCTATCCGTGTACCTGTCCATACCCCTCTAAACCTTTCCTATCCGTGTCCCTGTCCATATCCCTCTGAACCTTTCCTATCCGTGTACCTGTCCATATCCCTCTAAACCTTTCCTATCCGTGTACCTGTCCGTATCCCTCTAAGCCTTCCCTATCCGTGTACCTGTCCATATCCCTCTAAGCCTTTCCTATCCATGTACCTGTCTGTATCCCTCTAAACCTTTCCTATCCATGTACCTGTCCATATCCCTCTAAACCTTTCCTATCCGTGTACCTGTCCGTATCCCTCTAAACCTTTCCTATCCGTGTACCTGTCCATATCCCTCTAAACCTTTCCTATCCGTGTACCTGTCTGTATCCCTCTAAACCTTTCCTATCCGTGTACCTGTCCATATCCCTCTAAACCTTTCCTATCCGTGTACCTGTCCATATCCCTCTAAACCTTTCCTATCCGTGTACCTGTCCATATCCCTCTAAACCTTTCCTATCCGTGTCCCTGTCCATATCCCTCTGAACCTTTCCTATCCGTGTACCTGTCCATATCCCTCTAAGCCTTTCCTATCCATATACCTGTTCGTATCCCTGTAAACCTTTCCTATCTGTCTACCTGTCCATATCCCTCTAAACCTTTCCTATCCATGTCCCTGTCCATATCCCTCTAAGCCTTTCCTATCCGTGTATCTGTCCATATCCCTCTAAGCCTTTCCTATCCATGTACCTGTCTGTATCCCTCTAAACCTTTCCTATCTGTGTACCTGTCCATATCCCTCTAAACCTTTCCTATCCGTGTACCTGTCCATATCCCTCTAAGCCTTTCCTATCCGTGTACCTGTCCATATCCCTCTAAACCTTTCCTATCCGTGTACCTGTCCATATCCCTCTAAACCTTTCCTATCCGTGTACCTGTCCATATCCCTCTAAGCCTTTCCTATCCGTGTACCTGTCCATATCCCTCTAAGCCTTTCCTATCCGTGTCCCTGTCCATATCCCTCTAAGCCTTTCCTATCCATGTACCTGTCTGTATCCCTCTAAACCTTTCCTATCCATGTACCTGTCCATATCCCTCTAAACCTTTCCTATCCGTTGTACTTGTCCGTATCCCTCTAAACCTTTCCTATCCGTGTACCTGTCCATATCCCTCTAAACCTTTCCTATCCGTGTACCTGTCTGTATCCCTCTAAACCTTTCCTATCCGTGTACCTGTCCATATCCCTCTAAACCTTTCCTATCCGTGTACCTGTCCATATCCCTCTAAACCTTTCCTATCCGTGTACCTGTCCATATCCCTCTAAACCTTTCCTATCCGTGTCCCTGTCCATATCCCTCTGAACCTTTCCTATCCATGTACCTGTCCATATCCCTCTAAACCTTTCCTATCCGTGTACCTGTCCATATCCCTCTAAGCCTTTCCTATCCGTGTACCTGTCCATATCCCTCTAAACCTTTCCTATCCGTGTACCTGTCCGTATCCCTCTAAACCTTTCCTATCCGTGTACCTGTCCGTATCCCTCTAAACCTTTCCTATCCGTGTACCTGTCCGTATCCCTCTAAACCTTTCTTATCCGTGTCCCTGTCCATATCCCTCTAAACCTTTCCTATCTGTGTACCTGTCCATATCCCTCTAAGCCTTTCCTATCCGTGTACCTGTCCATATCCCTCTAAGCCTTTCCTATCCGTGTACCTGTCCATATCCCTCTAAACCTTTCCTATCCGTGTCCCTGTCCATATCCCTCTAAACCTTTCCTATCCGTGTCCCTGTCCATATCTCTCTAAGCCTTTCCTATCCCTGTACCTGTCCATATCCCTCTAAACCTTTCCTATCCGTGTACCTGTCCATATCCCTCTAAATCTTTCCTATCCGTGTCCCTGTCCATATCCCTCTGAAACTTTCCTATCCGTGTACCTGTCCATATCCCTCTATACCTTTCCTATCCGTGTACCTGTCCATATCCCTCTGAACCTTTCCTATCCGTGTCCCTGTCCATATCCCTCTGAACCTTTCCTATCCGTGTACCTGTCCATATCCCTCTAAACCTTTCCTATCCGTGTCCCTGTCCATATCCCTCTGAACCTTTCCTATCCGTGTACCTGTCCATATCCCTCTAAACCTTTCCTATCCGTGTACCTGTCCATATACCTCTAAACCTTTCCTATCCGTGTCCCTGTCCATATCCCTCTGAACCTTTCCTATCCATGTACCTGTCCATATCCCTCTAAACCTTTCCTATCCGTGTACCTGTCCATATCCCTCTAAGCCTTTCCTATCCGTGTACCTGTCCATATCCCTCTAAACCTTTCCTATCCGTGTACCTGTCCGTATCCCTCTAAACCTTTCCTATCCGTGTACCTGTCCGTATCCCTCTAAACTTTTCCAATCCGTGTACCTGTCCGTATCCCTCTAAACCTTTCCTATCCGTGTACCTGTCCATATCCCTCTAAGCCTTTCCTATCTGTGTACCTGTCCATATCCCTCTAAACCTTTCCTATCCGTGTACCTGTCCATATCCCTCTAAGCCTTTCCTATCCGTGTACCTGTCCATATCCCTATAAGCCTTTCCTATCCGTGTCCCTGTCCATATCCCTCTAAACCTTTCCTATCCGTGTCCCTGTCCATATCCCTCTAAACCTTTCCTATCCATGTACCTGTCCGTATCACTCTAAACCTTTCCTATCCGTCTACCTGTCCATATCCCTCTAAACCTTTCCTATCCATGTCCCTGTCCATATCCCTCTAAGCCTTTCCTATCCGTGTATCTGTCCATATCCCTCTAAGCCTTTCCTATCCATGTACCTGTCTGTATCCCTCGAAACCTTTCCTATCTGTGTACCTGTCCATATCCCTCTAAACCTTTCCTATCCGTGTACCTGTCCATATCCCTCTAAACCTTTCCTATCCGTGTCCCTGTCCATATCCCTCTAAACCTTTCCTATCCGTGTACCTGTCCATACCCCTCTAAACCTTTCCTATCCGTGTCCCTGTCCATATCCCTCTGAACCTTTCCTATCCGTGTACCTGTCCATATCCCTCTAAACCTTTCCTATCCGTGTACCTGTCCGTATCCCTCTAAGCCTTCCCTATCCGTGTACCTGTCCATATCCCTCTAAGCCTTTCCTATCCATGTACCTGTCTGTATCCCTCTAAACCTTTCCTATCCATGTACCTGTCCATATCCCTCTAAACCTTTCCTATCCGTGTACCTGTCCGTATCCCTCTAAACCTTTCCTATCCGTGTACCTGTCCATATCCCTCTAAACCTTTCCTATCCGTGTACCTGTCTGTATCCCTCTAAACCTTTCCTATCCGTGTACCTGTCCATATCCCTCTAAACCTTTCCTATCCGTGTACCTGTCCATATCCCTCTGAACCTTTCCTATCCGTGTACCTGTCCATATCCCTCTAAACCTTTCCTATCCGTGTCCCTGTCCATATCCCTCTGAACCTTTCCTATCCGTGTACCTGTCCATATCCCTCTAAGCCTTTCCTATCCATATACCTGTTCGTATCCCTGTAAACCTTTCCTATCTGTCTACCTGTCCATATCCCTCTAAACCTTTCCTATCCATGTCCCTGTCCATATCCCTCTAAGCCTTTCCTATCCGTGTATCTGTCCATATCCCTCTAAGCCTTTCCTATCCATGTACCTGTCTGTATCCCTCTAAACCTTTCCTATCTGTGTACCTGTCCATATCCCTCTAAACCTTTCCTATCCGTGTACCTGTCCATATCCCTCTAAGCCTTTCCTATCCGTGTACCTGTCCATATCCCTCTAAACCTTTCCTATCCGTGTACCTGTCCATATCCCTCTAAACCTTTCCTATCCGTGTACCTGTCCATATCCCTCTAAGCCTTTCCTATCCGTGTACCTGTCCATATCCCTCTAAGCCTTTCCTATCCGTGTCCCTGTCCATATCCCTCTAAGCCTTTCCTATCCATGTACCTGTCTGTATCCCTCTAAACCTTTCCTATCCATGTACCTGTCCATATCCCTCTAAACCTTTCCTATCCGTGTACTTGTCCGTATCCCTCTAAACCTTTCCTATCCGTGTACCTGTCCATATCCCTCTAAACCTTTCCTATCCGTGTACCTGTCTGTATCCCTCTAAACCTTTCCTATCCGTGTACCTGTCCATATCCCTCTAAACCTTTCCTATCCGTGTACCTGTCCATATCCCTCTAAACCTTTCCTATCCGTGTACCTGTCCATATCCCTCTAAACCTTTCCTATCCGTGTCCCTGTCCATATCCCTCTGAACCTTTCCTATCCATGTACCTGTCCATATCCCTCTAAACCTTTCCTATCCGTGTACCTGTCCATATCCCTCTAAGCCTTTCCTATCCGTGTACCTGTCCATATCCCTCTAAACCTTTCCTATCCGTGTACCTGTCCGTATCCCTCTAAACCTTTCCTATCCGTGTACCTGTCCGTATCCCTCTAAACCTTTCCTATCCGTGTACCTGTCCGTATCCCTCTAAACCTTTCCTATCCGTGTACCTGTCCATATCCCTCTAAACCTTTCCTATCCGTGTACCTGTCCGTATCCCTCTAAACCTTTCCTATCCGTGTACCTGTCCATATCCCTCTAAACCTTTCCTATCCGTGTACCTGTCTGTATCCCTCTAAACCTTTCCTATCCGTGTACCTGTCCATATCCCTCTAAACCTTTCCTATCCGTGTCCCTGTCCATATCCCTCTGAACCTTTCCTATCCGTGTACCTGTCCATATCCCTCTAAGCCTTTCCTATCCATATACCTGTTCGTATCCCTCTAAACCTTTCCTATCCGTCTACCTGTCCATATCCCTCTAAACCTTTCCTATCCATGTCCCTGTCCATATCCCTCTAAGCCTTTCCTATCCGTGTATCTGTCCATATCCCTCTAAGCCTTTCCTATCCATGTACCTGTCTGTATCCCTCTAAACCTTTCCTATCTGTGTACCTGTCCATATCCCTCTAAACCTTTCCTATCCGTGTACCTGTCCATATCCCTCTAAGCCTTTCCTATCCGTGTACCTGTCCATATCCCTCTAAACCTTTCCTATCCGTGTACCTGTCCATATCCCTCTAAACCTTTCCTATCCGTGTACCTGTCCATATCCCTCTAAGCCTTTCCTATCCGTGTACCTGTCCATATCCCTCTAAGCCTTTCCTATCCGTGTCCCTGTCCATATCCCTCTAAACCTTTCCTATCCGTGTACCTGTCCATATCCCTCTAAACCTTTCCTATCCGTGTCCCTGTCCATATCCCTCTGAACCTTTCCTATCCGTGTACCTGTCCATATCCCTCTAAACCTTTCCTATCCGTCTACCTGTCCATATCCCTCTAAACCTTTCCTATCCATGTCCCTGTCCATATCCCTCTAAGCCTTTCCTATCCGTGTATCTGTCCATATCCCTCTAAACCTTTCCTATCCGTGTCCCTGTCCATATCCCTCTAAACCTTTCCTATCCGTGTACCTGTCCATACCCCTCTAAACCTTTCCTATCCGTGTCCCTGTCCATATCCCTCTGAACCTTTCCTATCCGTGTAAATGTCCATATCCCTCTAAACCTTTCCTATCCGTGTACCTGTCCGTGTATCCCTCTAAGCCTTCCCTATCCGTGTACCTGTCCATATCCCTCTAAGCCTTTCCTATCCATGTACCTGTCTGTATCCCTCTAAACCTTTCCTATCCATGTACCTGTCCATATCCCTCTAAACCTTTCCTATCCGTGTACCTGTCCGTATCCCTCTAAACCATTCCTATCCGTGTACCTGTCCATATCCCTCTAAACCTTTCCTATCCGTGTACCTGTCTGTATCCCTCTAAACCTTTCCTATCCGTGTACCTGTCCATATCCCTCTAAACCTTTCCTATCCGTGTACCTGTCCATATCCCTCTAAACCTTTCCTATCCGTGTACCTGTCCATATCCCTCTAAACCTTTCCTATCCGTGTCCCTGTCCATATCCCTCTAAACCTTTCCTATCCATGTCCCTGTCCATATCCCTCTAAGCCTTTCCTATCCGTGTATCTGTCCATATCCCTCTAAGCCTTTCCTATCCATGTACCTGTCTGTATCCCTCTAAACCTTTCCTATCTGTGTACCTGTCCATATCCCTCTAAACCTTTCCTATCCGTGTACCTGTCCATATCCCTCTAAGCCTTTCCTATCCGTGTACCTGTCCATATCCCTCTAAACCTTTCCTATCCGTGTACCTGTCCATATCCCTCTAAACCTTTCCTATCCGTGTACCTGTCCATATCCCTCTAAGCCTTTCCTATCCGTGTACCTGTCCATATCCCTCTAAGCCTTTCCTATCCGTGTCCCTGTCCATATCCCTCTAAACCTTTCCTATCCGTGTACCTGTCCATATCCCTCTAAACCTTTCCTATCCGTCTACCTGTACATATCCCTCTAAACCTTTCCTATCCATGTCCCTGTCCATATCCCTCTAAGCCTTTCCTATCCGTGTATCTGTCCATATCCCTCTAAGCCTTTCCTATCCATGTACCTGTCTGTATCCCTCGAAACCTTTCCTATCTGTGTACCTGTCCATATCCCTCTAAACCTTTCCTATCCGTGTACCTGTCCATATCCCTCTAAGCCTTTCCTATCCGTGTACCTGTCCATATCCCTCTAAACCTTTCCTATCCGTGTACCTGTCCATATCCCTCTAAACCTTTCCTATCCGTGTACCTGTCCATACCCCTCTAAACCTTTCCTATCCGTGTCCCTGTCCATATCCCTCTGAACCTTTCCTATCCGTGTACCTGTCCATATCCCTCTAAACCTTTCCTATCCGTGTACCTGTCCATATCCCTCTAAGCCTTTCCTATCCGTGTACCTGTCCATATCCCTCTAAACCTTTCCTATCCGTGTACCTGTCCGTATCCCTCTAAAACATTCCTATCCGTGTACCTGTCCGTATCCCACTAAACCTTTCCTATCCGTGTACCTGTCCGTATCCCTCGAAACCTTTCCTATCCGTGTACCTGTCCATATCCCTCTAAACCTTTCCTATCCGTGTAACTGTCCATATCCCTCTAAGCCTTTCCTATCCGTGTCCCTGTCCATATCCCTCTAAACCTTTCCTATCTGTGTACCTGTCCATATCCCTCTAAGCCTTTCCTATCCGTGTACCTGTCCATATCCCTCTAAGCCTTTCCTATCCGTGTACCTGTCCATATCCCTCTAAACCTTTCCTATCCGTGTCCCTGTCCATATCCCTCTATACCTTTCCTATCCGTGTACCTGTCCATATCCCTCTGAACCTTTCCTATCCGTGTCCCTGTCCATATCCCTCTGAACCTTTCCTATCCGTGTACCTGTCCATATCCCTCTAAACCTTTCCTATCCGTGTCCCTGTCCATATCCCTCTGAACCTTTCCTATCCGTGTACCTGTCCATATCCCTCTAACCTTTCCTATCCGTGTACCTGTCCATATACCTCTAAACCTTTCCTATCCGTGTCCCTGTCCATATCCCTCTGAACCTTTCCTATCCATGTACCTGTCCATATCCCTCTAAACCTTTCCTATCCGTGTACCTGTCCATATCCCTCTAAGCCTTTCCTATCCGTGTACCTGTCCATATCCCTCTAAACCTTTCCTATCCGTGTACCTGTCCGTATCCCTCTAAACCTTTCCTATCCGTGTACCTGTCCGTATCCCTCTAAACTTTTCCAATCCGTGTACCTGTCCGTATCCCTCTAAACCTTTCCTATCCGTTGTACCTGTCCATATCCCTCTAAGCCTTTCCTATCTGTGTAACCTGTCCATATCCCTCTAAACCTTTCCTATCCGTGTACCTGTCCATATCCCTCTAAGCCTTTCCTTCCGTGTACCTGTCCATATCCCTATAAGCCTTTCCTATCCGTGTCCCTGTCCATATCCCTCTAAACCTTTCCTATCCGTGTCCTGTCCATATCCCTCTAAACCTTTCCTATCCATGTACCTGTCCGTATCACTCTAAACCTTTCCTATCCGTCTACCTGTCCATATCCCTCTAAACCTTTCCTATCCATGTCCCTGTCCATATCCCTCTAAGCCTTTCCTATCCGTGTATCTGTCCATATCCCTCTAAGCCTTTCCTATCCATGTACCTGTCTGTATCCCTCGAAACCTTTCCTATCTGTGTACCTGTCCATATCCCTCTAAACCTTTCCTATCCGTGTACCTGTCCATATCCTCTAAACCTTTCCTATCCGCTGTCCCCTGTCCATATCCCTCTAAACCTTTCCTATCCGTGTACCTGTCCATACCCCTCTAAACCTTTCCTATCCGTGTCCCTGTCCATATCCCTCTGAACCTTTCCTATCCGTGTACCTGTCCATATCCCTCTAAACCTTTCCTATCCGGTGTACCTGTCCGTATCCCTCTAAGCCTTCCCTATCCGTGTACCTGTCCATATCCCTCTAAGCTTTTCCTATCCATGTACCTGTCTGTATCCCTCTAAACCTTTCCTATCCATGTACCTGTCCATATCCCTCTAAACCTTTCCTATCCGTGTACCTGTCCGTATCCCTCTAAACCTTTCCTATCCGTGTACCTGTCCATATCCCCTCTTAACCTTTCCTATCCGTGTACCTGTCTGTATCCCTCTAAACCTTTCCTATCCGTGTACCTGTCCATATCCCTCTAAACCTTTCCTATCCGTGTACCTGTCCATATCCCTCTAAACCTTTCTATCCGTGTACCTGTCCATATCCCTCTAAACCTTTCCTATCCGTGTCCCTGTCCATATCCCTCTGAACTTTCCTATCCGTGTACCTGTCCATATCCCTCTAAGCCTTTCCTATCCATATACCTGTTCGTATCCCTGTAAACCTTTCCTATCCGTCTACCTGTCCATATCCCTCTAAACCTTTCCTATCCATGTCCCTGTCCATATCCCTCTAAGCCTTTCCTATCCGTGTATCTGTCCATATCCCTCTAAGCCTTTCCTATCCATGTACCTGTCTGTATCCCTCTAAACCTTTCCTATCTGTGTACCTGTCCATATCCCTCTAAACCTTTCCTATCCGTGTACCTGTCCATATCCCTCTAAGCCTTTCCTATCCGTGTACCTGTCCATATCCCTCTAAACCTTCCTATCCGTGTACCTGTCCATATCCCTCTAAACCTTTCCTATCCGTGTACCTGTCCATATCCCTCTAAGCCTTTCCTATCCGTGTACCTGTCCATATCCCTCTAAGCCTTTCCTATCCGTGTCCCTGTCCATATCCCTCTAAGCCTTTCCTATCCATGTACCTGTCTGTATCCCTCTAAACCTTTCCTATCCATGTACCTGTCCATATCCCTCTAAACCTTTCCTATCCGTGTACTTGTCCGTATCCCTCTAAACCTTTCCTATCCGTGTACCTGTCCATATCCCTCTAAACCTTTCCTATCCGGTGTACCTGTCTGTATCCCTCTAAACCTTTCCTATCCGTGTACCTGTCCATATCCCTCTAAACCTTTCCTATCCGTGTACCTGTCCATATCCTCTAAACCTTTCCTATCCGTGTACCTGTCCATATCCACTCTAAACCTTTCCTATCCGTGTCCCTGTCCATATCCCCTCTGAACCTTTCCTATCCATGTACCTGTCCATATCCCTCTAAACCTTTCCTATCCGTGTACCTGTCCATATCCCTCTAAGCCTTTCCTATCCGTGTACCTGTCCATATCCCTCTAAACCTTTCCTATCCGTGTACCTGTCCGTATCCCTCTAAACCTTTCCTATCCGTGTACCTGTCCGTATCCCTCTAAACCTTTCTATCCGTTGTACCTGTCCGTATCCCTCTAAACCTTTCCTATCCGTGTACCTGTCCATATCGCTCTAAGCCTTTCCTATCCGTGTACCTGTCCATATCCCTCTAAACCTTTCCTATCCGTGTACCTGTCCATATCCCTCTAAGCCTTTCCTATCCGTGTACCTGTCCATATCCCTCTAAGCCTTTCCTATCCGTGTCCCTGTCCATATCCCTCTAAACCCTTTCCTATCCGTGTCCCTGTCCATATCCCTCTAAACCTTTCCTATCCGTGTACCTGTCCATATCCCTCTAAGCCTTTCCTATCCATGTACCTGTCCGTATCCCTCTAAACCTTTCCTATCCGTCTACCTGTCCATATCCCTCTTAAACCTTTCCTATCCATGTCCCTGTCCATATCCCTCTAAGCCTTTCCTATCCGTGTATCTGTCCATATCCCTTCTAAGCCTTTCCTATCCATGTACCTGTCTGTATCCCTCTAAACCTTTCCTATCCGTGTACCTGTCCATATCCCTCTAAACCTTTCCTATCCGTGTACCTGTCCGTATCCCTCTAAGCCTTTCCTATCCGTGTACCTGTCCGTATCCCTCTAAACCTTTCCTATCCGTGTACCTGTCCATATCCCTCTAAACCTTTCCTATCCGTGTACCTGTCTGTATCCCTCTAAACCTTTCCTATCCGTGTACCTGTCCATATCCCTCTAAACCTTTCCTATCCGTGTACCTGTCCATATCCCTCTAAACCTTTCCTATCCGTGTACCTGTCCATATCCCTCTAAACCTTTCTATCCGTGTCCCTGTCCATATCCCCTCTGAACCTTTCCTATCCGTGTACCTGTCCATATCCCTCTAAGCCTTTCCTATCCATATACCTGTTCGTATCCCTGTAAACCTTTCCTATCCGTCTACCTGTCCATATCCCTCTAAACCTTTCCTATCCATGTCCCTGTCCATATCCCTCTAAGCCTTTCCTATCCGTGTATCTGTCCATATCCCTCTAAGCCTTTCCTATCCATGTACCTGTCTGTATCCCTCTAAACCTTTCCTATCTGGTGTACCTGTCCATATCCCTCTAAACCTTTCCTATCCGTGTACCTGTCCATATCCCCTAAGCCTTTCCTATCCGTGTACCTGTCCATATCCCTCTAAACCTTTCCTATCCGTGTACCTGTCCATATCCCTCTAAACCTTTCCTATCCGTGTACCTGTCCATATCCCTCTAAGCCTTTCCTATCCGTGTACCTGTCCATATCCCTCTAAGCCTTTCCTATCCGTGTCCCTGTCCATATCCCTCTAAGCCTTTCCTATCCATGTACCTGTCTGTATCCCTCTAAACCTTTCCTATCCATGTACCTGTCCATATCCCTCTAAACCTTTCCTATCCGTGTACTTGTCCGTATCCCTCTAAACCTTTCCTATCCGTGTACCTGTCCATATCCCTCTAAACCTTTCCTATCCGTGTACTGTCTGTATCCCTCTAAACCTTTCCTATCCGTGTACCTGTCCATATCCCTCTAAACCTTTCCTATCCGTGTACCTGTCCATATCCCTCTAAACCTTTCCTATCCGTGTACCTGTCCATATCCCTCTAAACCTTTCCTATCGTGTCCCTGTCCATATCCCTCTGAACCTTTCCTATCCATGTACCTGTCCATATCCCTCTAAACCTTTCCTATCCGTGTACCTGTCCATATCCCTCTAAGCCTTTCCTATCCGTGTACCTGTCCATATCCCTCTAAACCTTTCCTATCCGTGTAACCTGTCCGTATCCCTCTAAACCTTTCCTATCCGTGTACCTGTCCGTATCCCTCTAAACCTTTCCTATCCGTGTACCTGTCCGTATCCCTCTAAACCTTTCCTATCCGTGTACCTGTCCATATCGCTCTAAGCCTTTCCTATCCGTGTACCTGTCCATATCCCTCTAAACCTTTCCTATCCGTGTACCTGTCCATATCCCTCTAAGCCTTTCCTATCCGTGTACCTGTCCATATCCCTCTAAGCCTTTCCTATCCGTGTCCCTGTCCATATCCCTCTAAACCTTTCCTATCCGTGTCCCTGTCCATATCCCTCTAAACCTTTCCTATCCGTGTACCTGTCCATATCCCTCTAAGCCTTTCCTATCCATGTACCTGTCCGTATCCCTCTAAACCTTTCCTATCCGTCTACCTGTCCATATCCCTCTAAACCTTTCCTATCCATGTCCCTGTCCATATCCCTCTAAGCCTTTCCTATCCGTGTATCTGTCCATATCCCTCTAAGCCTTTCCTATCCATGTACCTGTCTGTATCCCTCTAAACCGTTCCTATCCGTGTACCTGTCCATATCCCTCTAAACCTTCCTATCCGTGTACCTGTCCGTATCCCTCATAAGCCTTTCCTATCCGTGTACCTGTCCCATATCCGTCTAAGCCTTTCCTATCCATGTACCTGTCTGTATCCCTCTAAACCTTTCCTATCCATGTACCTGTCCATATCCCTCTAAACCTTTCCTATCCGTGTACCTGTCCGTATCCCTCTAAACCTTTCCTATCCGTGTACCTGTCCATATCCCTCTAAACCTTTCCTATCCGTGTACCTGTCTGTATCCCTCTAAACCTTTCCTATCCGTGTACCTGTCCATATCCCTCTAAACCTTTCCTATCCGTGTCCCTGTCCATATCCCTCTAAACCTTTCCTATCGCTGTCCCTGTCCATATCCCTCTGAACCTTTCCTATCCATGTACCTGTCCATATCCCTCTAAACCTTTCCTATCCGTGTACCTGTCCATATCCCTCTAAGCCTTTCCTATCCGTGTACCTGTCCATATCCCTCTAAACCTTTCCTATCCGTGTACCTGTCCGTATCCCTCTAACCTTTCCTATCCGTGTACCTGTCCGTATCCCTCTAAACCTTTCCTAATCCGTGTACCTGTCCGTATCCCTCTAAACCTTTCCTATCCGTGTACCTGTCCATATCGCTCTAAGCCTTTCCTATCCGTGTACCTGTCCATATCCCTCTAAACCCTTTCCTATCCGTGTACCTGTCCATTTTCCCTCTAAGCCTTTCTCTATCCGTGTACGCTGTCCATATCCCTCTAAGCCTTTCCTATCCGTGTCCCTGTCCATATCCCTCTAAACCTTTCCTATCCGTTGTCCCTGTCCATATCCCTCTAAACCTTTCCTATCCGTGTACCTGTCCATATCCCTCTAAGCCTTTCCTATCCATGTACCTGTCCGTATCCCTCTAAACCTTTCCTATCCGTCTACCTGTCCATATCCCTCTAAACCTTTCCTATCCATGTCCCTGTCCATATCCCTCTAAGCCTTTCCTATCCGTGTATCTGTCCATATCCCTCTAAGCCTTTCCTATCCATGTACCTGTCTGTATCCCTCTAAACATTTTCCTATCCGTTGTACCTGTCCATATCCCTCTAAACCTTTCCTATCCGTGTACCTGTCCGTATCCCTCTAAGCCTTTCCTATCCGTGTACCTGTCCATATCCGTCTAAGCCTTTCCTATCCATGTACCTGTCTGTATCCCTCTAAACCTTTCCTATCCATGTACCTGTCCATATCCCTCTAAACCTTTCCTATCCGTGTACCTGTCCGTATCCCTCTAAACCTTTCCTATCCGTGTACCTGTCCATATCCCTCTAAACCTTTCCTATCCGTGTACCTGTCTGTATCCCTCTAAACCTTTCCTATCCGTGTACCTGTCCATATCCCTCTAAACCTTTCCTATCCGTGTCCCTGTCCATATCCCTCTGAACCTTTCCTATCCGTGTACCTGTCCATATCCCTCTAAGCCTTTCCTATCCATATACCTGTTCGTATCCCTCTAAACCTTTCCTATCCGTCTACCTGTCCATATCCCTCTAAACCTTTCTATCCATGTCCATGTCCATATCCCTCTAAGCCTTTCCTATCCGTGTATCTGTCCCATATCCCTCTAAGCCTTTCCTATCCATGTACCTGTCTGTATCCCTTCTAAACCTTTCCTATCTGTGTACCTGTCCATATCCCTCTAAACCCTTTCCTATCCGTGTACCTGTCCATATCCCTCTAAGCCTTTCCTATCCGTGTACCTGTCCATATCCCTCTAAACCTTTCCTATCCGTGTACCTGTCCATATCCCTCTAAACCTTTCCTATCCGTGTACCTCTCCATATCCCTCTAAGCCTTTCCTATCCGTGTACCTGTCCATATCCCTCTAAGCCTTTCCTATCCGTGTCCCTGTCCATATCCCTCTAAACCTTTCCTATCCGTGTACCTGTCCATATACCTCTAAACCTTTCCTATCCGTGTCCCTGTCCATATCCCTCTGAACCCTTTCCTATCCGTGTACCTGTCCATATCCCTCTAAACCTTTCCTATCCGTCTACCTGTCCATATCCCTCTAAACCTTTCCTATCCATGTCCCTGTCCATATCCCTCTAAGCCTTTCCTATCCGTGTATCTGTCCATATCCCTCTAAACCTTTCCTATCCGTGTCCCTGTCCATATCCCTCTAAACCTTTCCTATCCGTGTACCTGTCCATACCCCTCTAAACCTTTCCTATCCGTGTCCCTGTCCATATCCCTCTGAACCTGTCCTATCCGTGTACCTGTCCATATCCCTCTAAGCCTTTCCTATCCGTGTATCTGTCCATATCCCTCTAAGCCTTTCCTATCCATGTACCTGTCTGTATCCCTCTAAACCTTTCCTATCTGTGTACCTGTCCATATCCCTCTAAACCTTTCCTATCCGTGTACCTGTCCATATCCCTCTAAGCCTTTCCTATCCGTGTACCTGTCCATATCCCTCTAAACCTTTCCTATCCGTGTACCTGTCCATATCCCTCTAAACCTTTCCTATCCGTGTACCTGTCCATATCCCTCTAAACCTTTCCTATCCATGTACCTGTCCGTATCCCTCTGAACCTTTCCTATCCGTGTACCTGTCCATATCCCTCTAAACCTTTCCTATCCGTCTACCTGTCCATATCCCTCTAAACCTTTCCTATCCATGTCCCTGTCCATATCCCTCTAAGCCTTTCCTATCCGTGTATCTGTCCATATCCCTCTAAACCTTTCCTATCCGTGTCCCAGTCCATATCCCTCTAAACCTTTCCTATCCGTGTACCTGTCCATACCCCTCTAAACCTTTCCTATCCGTGTCCCTGTCCATATCCCTCTGAACCTTTCCTATCCGTGTACCTGTCCATATCCCTCTAAGCCTTTCCTATCCGTGTATCTGTCCATATCCCTCTAAACCTTTCCTATCCGTGTACCTGTCCATATCCCTCTAAGCCTTTCCTATCCGTGTACCTGTCCATATCCCTCTAAGCCTTTCCTATCCGTGTCCCTGTCCATATCCCTCTAAACCTTTCCTATCCGTGTCCCTGTCCATATCCCTCTAAACCTTTCCTATCCGTGTACCTGTCCATATCCCTCTAAGCCTTTCCTATCCATGTACCTGTCCGTATCCCTCTAAACCTTTCCTATCCGTCTACCTGTCCATATCCCTCTAAACCTTTCCTATCCATGTCCCTGTCCATATCCCTCTAAGCCTTTCCTATCCGTGTATCTGTCCATATCCCTCTAAGCCTTTCCTATCCATGTACCTGTCTGTATCCCTCTAAACCTTTCCTATCCGTGTACCTGTCCATATCCCTCTAAACCTTTCCTATCCGTGTACCTGTCCGTATCCCTCTAAGCCTTTCCTATCCGTGTACCTGTCCATATCCGTCTAAGCCTTTCCTATCCATGTACCTGTCTGTATCCCTCTAAACCTTTCCTATCCATGTACCTGTCCATATCCCTCTAAACCTTTCCTATCCGTGTACCTGTCCGTATCCCTCTAAACCTTTCCTATCCGTGTACCTGTCCATATCCCTCTAAACCTTTCCTATCCGTGTACCTGTCCGTATCCCTCTAAACCTTTCCTATCCGTGTACCTGTCCATATCCCTCTAAACCTTTCCTATCCGTGTCCCTGTCCATATCCCTCTGAACCTTTCCTATCCGTGTACCTGTCCATATCCCTCTAAGCCTTTCCTATCCATATACCTGTTCGTATCCCTCTAAACCTTTCCTATCCGTCTACCTGTCCATATCCCTCTAAACCTTTCCTATCCATGTCCCTGTCCATATCCCTCTAAGCCTTTCCTATCCGTGTATCTGTCCATATCCCTCTAAGCCTTTCCTATCCATGTACCTGTCTGTATCCCTCTAAACCTTTCCTATCTGTGTACCTGTCCATATCCCTCTAAACCTTTCCTATCCGTGTACCTGTCCATATCCCTCTAAGCCTTTCCTATCCGTGTACCTGTCCATATCCCTCTAAACCTTTCCTATCCGTGTACCTGTCCATATCCCTCTAAACCTTTCCTATCCGTGTACCTCTCCATATCCCTCTAAGCCTTTCCTATCCGTGTACCTGTCCATATCCCTCTAAGCCTTTCCTATCCGTGTCCCTGTCCATATCCCTCTAAACCTTTCCTATCCGTGTACCTGTCCATATACCTCTAAACCTTTCCTATCCGTGTCCCTGTCCATATCCCTCTGAACCTTTCCTATCCGTGTACCTGTCCATATCCCTCTAAACCTTTCCTATCCGTCTACCTGTCCATATCCCTCTAAACCTTTCCTATCCATGTCCCTGTCCATATCCCTCTAAGCCTTTCCTATCCGTGTATCTGTCCATATCCCTCTAAACCTTTCCTATCCGTGTCCCTGTCCATATCCCTCTAAACCTTTCCTATCCGTGTACCTGTCCATACCCCTCTAAACCTTTCCTATCCGTGTCCCTGTCCATATCCCTCTGAACCTGTCCTATCCGTGTACCTGTCCATATCCCTCTAAGCCTTTCCTATCCGTGTATCTGTCCATATCCCTCTAAGCCTTTCCTATCCATGTACCTGTCTGTATCCCTCTAAACCTTTCCTATCTGTGTACCTGTCCATATCCCTCTAAACCTTTCCTATCCGTGTACCTGTCCATATCCCTCTAAGCTTTCCTATCCGTGTACCTGTCCATATCCCTCTAAACCTTTCCTATCCGTGTACCTGTCCATATCCCTCTAAACCTTTCCTATCCGTGTACCTGTCCATATCCCTCTAAACCTTTCCTATCCATGTACCTGTCCGTATCCCTCTGAACCTTTCCTATCCGTGTACCTGTCCATATCCCTCTAAACCTTTCCTATCCGTCTACCTGTCCATATCCCTCTAAACCTTTCCTATCCATGTCCCTGTCCATATCCCTCTAAGCCTTTCCTATCCGTGTATCTGTCCATATCCCTCTAAACCTTTCCTATCCGTGTCCCTGTCCATATCCCTCTAAACCTTTCCTATCCGTGTACCTGTCCATACCCCTCTAAACCTTTCCTATCCGTGTCCCTGTCCATATCCCTCTGAACCTTTCCTATCCGTGTACCTGTCCATATCCCTCTAAGCCTTTCCTATCCGTGTATCTGTCCATATCCCTCTAAGCCTTTCCTATCCATGTACCTGTCTGTATCCCTCTAAACCTTTCCTATCTGTGTACCTGTCCATATCCCTCTAAACCTTTCCTATCCGTGTACCTGTCCATATCCCTCTAAGCCTTTCCTATCCGTGTACCTGTCCATATCCCTCTAAACCTTTCCTATCCGTGTACCTGTCCATATCCCTCTAAGCCTTTCCTATCCGTGTACCTGTCCATATCCCTCTAAACCTTTCCTATCCGTGTACCTGTCCGTATCCCTCTAAACCTTTCCTATCCGTGTACCTGTCCGTATCCCTCTAAACCTTTCCTATCCGTGTACCTGTCCGTATCCCTCTAAACCTTTCCTATCCGTGTACCTGTCCTTATCGCTCTAAGCCTTTCCTATCCGTGTACCTGTCCATATCCCTCTAAACCTTTCCTATCCGTGTACCTGTCCATATCCCTCTAAGCCTTTCCTATCCGTGTACCTGTCCATATCCCTCTAAGCCTTTCCTATCCGTGTCCCTGTCCATATCCCTCTAAACCTTTCCTATCCGTGTCCCTGTCCATATCCCTCTAAACCTTTCCTATCCGTGTACCTGTCCATATCCCTCTAAGCCTTTCCTATCCATGTACCTGTCCGTATCCCTCTAAACCTTTCCTATCCGTCTACCTGTCCATATCCCTCTAAACCTTTCCTATCCATGTCCCTGTCCATATCCCTCTAAGCCTTTCCTATCCGTGTATCTGTCCATATCCCTCTAAGCCTTTCCTATCCATGTACCTGTCTGTATCCCTCTAAACCTTTCCTATCCGTGTACCTGTCCATATCCCTCTAAACCTTTCCTATCCGTGTACCTGTCCGTATCCCTGTAAGCCTTTCCTATCCGTGTACCTGTCCATATCCGTCTAAGCCTTTCCTATCCATGTACCTGTCTGTATCCCTCTAAACCTTTCCTATCCATGTACCTGTCCATATCCCTCTAAACCTTTCCTATCCGTGTACCTGTCCGTATCCCTCTAAACCTTTCCTATCCGTGTACCTGTCCATATCCCTCTAAACCTTTCCTATCCGTGTACCTGTCTGTATCCCTCTAAACCTTTCCTATCCGTGTACCTGTCCATATCCCTCTAAACCTTTCCTATCCGTGTACCTGTCTGTATCCCTCTAAACCTTTCCTATCCGTGTACCTGTCCATATCCCTCTAAACCTTTCCTATCCGTGTACCTGTCTGTATCCCTCTAAACCTTTCCTATCCGTGTACCTGTCCATATCCCTCTAAACCTTTCCTATCCGTGTACCTGTCTGTATCCCTCTAAACCTTTCCTATCCGTGTACCTGTCCATATCCCTCTAAACCTTTCCTATCCGTGTCCCTGTCCATATCCCTCTAAACCTTTCCTATCCGTGTCCCTGTCCATATCCCTCTGAACCTTTCCTATCCATGTACCTGTCCATATCCCTCTAAACCTTTCCTATCCGTGTACCTGTCCATATCCCTCTAAGCCTTTCCTATCCGTGTACCTGTCCATATCCCTCTAAACCTTTCCTATCCGTGTACCTGTCCGTATCCCTCTAAACCTTTCCTATCCGTGTACCTGTCCGTATCCCTCTAAACCTTTCCTATCCGTGTACCTGTCCGTATCCCTCTAAACCTTTCCTATCCGTGTACCTGTCCATATCGCTCTAAGCCTTTCCTATCCGTGTACCTGTCCATATCCCTCTAAACCTTTCCTATCCGTGTACCTGTCCATATCCCTCTAAGCCTTTCCTATCCGTGTACCTGTCCATATCCCTCTAAGCCTTTCCTATCCGTGTCCCTGTCCATATCCCTCTAAACCTTTCCTATCCGTGTCCCTGTCCATATCCCTCTAAACCTTTCCTATCCGTGTACCTGTCCATATCCCTCTAAGCCTTTCCTATCCATGTACCTGTCCGTATCCCTCTAAACCTTTCCTATCCGTCTACCTGTCCATATCCCTCTAAACCTTTCCTATCCATGTCCCTGTCCATATCCCTCTAAGCCTTTCCTATCCGTGTATCTGTCCATATCCCTCTAAGCCTTTCCTATCCATGTACCTGTCTGTATCCCTCTAAACCTTTCCTATCCGTGTACCTGTCCATATCCCTCTAAACCTTTCCTATCCGTGTACCTGTCCGTATCCCTCTAAGCCTTTCCTATCCGTGTACCTGTCCATATCCGTCTAAGCCTTTCCTATCCATGTACCTGTCTGTATCCCTCTAAACCTTTCCTATCCATGTACCTGTCCATATCCCTCTAAACCTTTCCTATCCGTGTACCTGTCCGTATCCCTCTAAACCTTTCCTATCCGTGTACCTGTCCATATCCCTCTAAACCTTTCCTATCCGTGTACCTGTCTGTATCCCTCTAAACCTTTCCTATCCGTGTACCTGTCCATATCCCTCTAAACCTTTCCTATCCGTGTCCCTGTCCATATCCCTCTGAACCTTTCCTATCCGTGTACCTGTCCATATCCCTCTAAGCCTTTCCTATCCATATACCTGTTCGTATCCCTCTAAACCTTTCCTATCCGTCTACCTGTCCATATCCCTCTAAACCTTTCCTATCCATGTCCCTGTCCATATCCCTCTAAGCCTTTCCTATCCGTGTATCTGTCCATATCCCTCTAAGCCTTTCCTATCCATGTACCTGTCTGTATCCCTCTAAACCTTTCCTATCTGTGTACCTGTCCATATCCCTCTAAACCTTTCCTATCCGTGTACCTGTCCATATCCCTCTAAGCCTTTCCTATCCGTGTACCTGTCCATATCCCTCTAAACCTTTCCTATCCGTGTACCTGTCCATATCCCTCTAAACCTTTCCTATCCGTGTACCTGTCCATATCCCTCTAAGCCTTTCCTATCCGTGTACCTGTCCATATCCCTCTAAGCCTTTCCTATCCGTGTCCCTGTCCATATCCCTCTAAACCTTTCCTATCCGTGTACCTGTCCATATCCCTCTAAACCTTTCCTATCCGTGTCCCTGTCCATATCCCTCTGAACCTTTCCTATCCGTGTACCTGTCCATATCCCTCTAAACCTTTCCTATCCGTCTACCTGTCCATATCCCTCTAAACCTTTCCTATCCATGTCCCTGTCCATATCCCTCTAAGCCTTTCCTATCCGTGTATCTGTCCATATCCCTCTAAACCTTTCCTATCCGTGTCCCTGTCCATATCCCTCTAAACCTTTCCTATCCGTGTACCTGTCCATACCCCTCTAAACCTTTCCTATCCGTGTCCCTGTCCATATCCCTCTGAACCTTTCCTATCCGTGTACCTGTCCATATCCCTCTAAACCTTTCCTATCCGTGTACCTGTCCGTATCCCTCTAAGCCTTCCCTATCCGTGTACCTGTCCATATCCCTCTAAGCCTTTCCTATCCATGTACCTGTCTGTATCCCTCTAAACCTTTCCTATTCATGTACCTGTCCATATCCCTCTAAACCTTTCCTATCCGTGTACCTGTCCGTATCCCTCTAAACCTTTCCTATCCGTGTACCTGTCCATATCCCTCTAAACCTTTCCTATCCGTGTACCTGTCTGTATCCCTCTAAACCTTTCCTATCCGTGTACCTGTCCATATCCCTCTAAACCTTTCCTATCCGTGTACCTGTCCATATCCCTCTAAACCTTTCCTATCCGTGTACCTGTCCATATCCCTCTAAACCTTTCCTATCCGTGTCCCTGTCCATATCCCTCTGAACCTTTCCTATCCGTGTACCTGTCCATATCCCTCTAAGCCTTTCCTATCCATATACCTGTTCGTATCCCTCTAAACCTTTCCTATCCGTCTACCTGTCCATATCCCTCTAAACCTTTCCTATCCATGTCCCTGTCCATATCCCTCTAAGCCTTTCCTATCTGTGTATCTGTCCATATCCCTCTAAGCCTTTCCTATCCATGTACCTGTCTGTATCCCTCTAAACCTTTCCTATCTGTGTACCTGTCCATATCCCTCTAAACCTTTCCTATCCGTGTACCTGTCCATATCCCTCTAAGCCTTTCCTATCCGTGTACCTGTCCATATCCCTCTAAACCTTTCCTATCCGTGTACCTGTCTATATCCCTCTAAACCTTTCCTATCCGTGTACCTGTCCATATCCCTCTAAGCCTTTCCTATCCGTGTACCTGTCCATATCCCTCTAAGCCTTTCCTATCCGTGTCCCTGTCCATATCCCTCTAAACCTTTCCTATCCGTGTACCTGTCCATATCCCTCTAAACCTTTCCTATCCGAGTCCCTGTCCATATCCCTCTGAACCTTTCCTATCCGTGTACCTGTCCATATCCCTCTAAACCTTTCCTATCCGTCTACCTGTACATATCCCTCTAAACCTTTCCTATCCATGTCCCTGTCCATATCCCTCTAAGCCTTTCCTATCCGTGTATCTGTCCATATCCCTCTAAGCCTTTCCTATCCATGTACCTGTCTGTATCCCTCGAAACCTTTCCTATCTGTGTACCTGTCCATATCCCTCTAAACCTTTCCTATCCGTGTACCTGTCCATATCCCTCTAAGCCTTTCCTATCCGTGTACCTGTCCATATCCCTCTAAACCTTTCCTATCCGTGTACCTGTCCATATCCCTCTAAACCTTTCCTATCCGTGTACCTGTCCATACCCCTCTAAACCTTTCCTATCCGTGTCCCTGTCCATATCCCTCTGAACCTTTCCTATCCGTGTACCTGTCCATATCCCTCTAAACCTTTCCTATCCGTGTACCTGTCCATATCCCTCTAAGCCTTTCCTATCCGTGTACCTGTCCATATCCCTCTAAACCTTTCCTATCCGTGTACCTGTCCGTATCCCTCTAAAACATTCCTATCCGTGTACCTGTCCGTATCCCACTAAACCTTTCCTATCCGTGTACCTGTCCGTATCCCTCGAAACCTTTCCTATCCGTGTACCTGTCCATATCCCTCTAAACCTTTCCTATCCGTGTAACTGTCCATATCCCTCTAAGCCTTTCCTATCCGTGTCCCTGTCCATATCCCTCTAAACCTTTCCTATCTGTGTACCTGTCCATATCCCTCTAAGCCTTTCCTATCCGTGTACCTGTCCATATCCCTCTAAGCCTTTCCTATCCGTGTACCTGTCCATATCCCTCTAAACCTTTCCTATCCGTGTCCCTGTCCATATCCCTCTAAACCTTTCCTATCCGTGTCCCTGTCCATATCTCTCTAAGCCTTTCCTATCCCTGTACCTGTCCATATCCCTCTAAACCTTTCCTATCCGTGTACCTGTCCATATCCCTCTAAATCTTTCCTATCCGTGTCCCTGTCCATATCCCTCTGAAACTTTCCTATCCGTGTACCTGTCCATATCCCTCTATACCTTTCCTATCCGTGTACCTGTCCATATCCCTCTGAACCTTTCCTATCCGTGTCCCTCTCCATATCCCTCTGAACCTTTCCTATCCGTGTACCTGTCCATATCCCTCTAAACCTTTCCTATCCGTGTCCCTGTCCATATCCCTCTGAACCTTTCCTATCCGTGTACCTGTCCATATCCCTCTAAACCTTTCCTATCCGTGTACCTGTCCATATACCTCTAAACCTTTCCTATCCGTGTCCCTGTCCATATCCCTCTGAACCTTTCCTATCCATGTACCTGTCCATATCCCTCTAAACCTTTCCTATCCGTGTACCTGTCCATATCCCTCTAAGCCTTTCCTATCCGTGTACCTGTCCATATCCCTCTAAACCTTTCCTATCCGTGTACCTGTCCGTATCCCTCTAAACCTTTCCTATCCGTGTACCTGTCCGTATCCCTCTAAACTTTTCCTATCCGTGTACCTGTCCGTATCCCTCTAAACCTTTCCTATCCGTGTACCTGTCCATATCCCTCTAAGCCTTTCCTATCTGTGTACCTGTCCATATCCCTCTAAACCTTTCCTATCCGTGTACCTGTCCATATCCCTCTAAGCCTTTCCTATCCGTGTACCTGTCCATATCCCTATAAGCCTTTCCTATCCGTGTCCCTGTCCATATCCCTCTAAACCTTTCCTATCCGTGTCCCTGTCCATATCCCTCTAAACCTTTCCTATCCGTGTACCTGTCCATATCCCTCTAAGCCTTTCCTATCCATGTACCTGTCCGTATCACTCTAAACCTTTCCTATCCGTCTACCTGTCCATATCCCTCTAAACCTTTCCTATCCATGTCCCTGTCCATATCCCTCTAAGCCATTCCTATCCGTGTATCTGTCCATATCCCTCTAAGCCTTTCCTATCCATGTACCTGTCTGTATCCCTCTAAACCTTTCCTATCCGTGTACCTGTCCATATCCCTCTAAACCTTTCCTATCCGTGTACCTGTCCGTATCCCTCTAAGCCTTTCCTATCCGTGTACCTGTCCATATCCCTCTAAGCCTTTCCTATCCATGTACCTGTCTGTATCCCTCTAAACCTTTCCTATCCATGTACCTGTCCATATCCCTCTAAACCTTTCCTATCCGTGTACTTGTCCGTATCCCTCTAAACCTTTCCTATCCGTGTACCTGTCCATATCCCTCTAAACCTTTCCTATCCGTGTACCTGTCTGTATCCCTCTAAACCTTTCCTATCCGTGTACCTGTCCATATCCCTCTAAACCTTTCCTATCCGTGTACCTGTCCATATCCCTCTAAACCTTTCCTATCCGTGTACCTGTCCATATCCCTCTAAACCTTTCCTATCCATGTCCCTGTCCATATCCCTCTGAACCTTTCCTATCCGTGTACCTGTCCATATCCCTCTAAGCCTTTCCTATCCATATACCTGTTCGTATCCCTCTAAACCTTTCCTATCCATGTCCCCGTCCATATCCCTCTAAGCCTTTCCTATCCGTGTATCTGTCCATATCCCTCTAAGCCTTTCCTATCCATGTACCTGTCTGTATCCCTCTAAACCTTTCCTATCTGTGTACCTGTCCATATCCCTCTAAACCTTTCCTATCCGTGTCCCTGTCCATATCCCTCTGAACCTTTCCTATCCGTGTACCTGTCCATATCCCTCTAAACCTTTCCTATCTGTGTACCTGTCCATATCCCTCTAAGCCTTTCCTATCCGTGTACCTGCCATATCCCTCTAAACCTTTCCTATCCATGTCCCTGTCCATATCCCTCTAAGCCTTTCCTATCCGTGTATCTGTCCATATCCCTCTAAGCCTTTCCTATCCATGTACCTGTCTGTATCCCTCGAAACCTTTCCTATCTGTGTACCTGTCCATATCCCTCTAAACCTTTCCTATCCGTGTCCCTGTCCATATCCCTCTGAACCTTTCCTATCCGTGTACCTGTCCATATCCCTCTAAACCTTTCCTATCCGTGTACCTGTCCATATCCCTCTAAACCTTTCCTATCCGTGTCCCTGTCCATATCCCTCTGAACCTTTCCTATCTGTGGTACCTGTCCATATCCCTCTAAACCTTTCCTATCCGTGTACCTGTCCATATCACTCTAAGCCTTTCCTATCCGTGTACCTGTCCATATCCCTCTAAACCTTTCCTATCCGTGTACCTGTCCATATCCCTCTAAACCTTTCCTATCCGTGTACCTGTCCATACCCCTCTAAACCTTTCCTATCCGTGTCCCTGTCCATATCCCTCTGAACCTTTCCTATCCGTGTACCTGTCCATATCCCTCTAAGCCTTTCCTATCCGTGTACCTGTCCATATCCCTCTAAACCTTTCCTATCCGTGTACCTGTCCGTATCCCTCTAAAACATTCCTATCCGTGTACCTGTCCGTATCCATCTAAACCTTTCCTATCCGTGTACCTGTCCATATCCCTCTAAACCTTTCCTATCCGTGTACCTGTCCATATCCCTCTAAACCTTTCCTATCCGTGTAACTGTCCATATCCCTCTAAGCCTTTCCTATCCGTGTCCCTGTCCATATCCCTCTAAACCTTTCCTATCTGTGTACCTGTCCATATCCCTCTAAGCCTTTCCTATCCGTGTACCTGTCCATATCCCTCTAAGCCTTTCCTATCCGTGTACCTGTCCATATCCCTCTAAACCTTTCCTATCCGTGTCCCTGTCCATATCCCTCTAAACCTTTCCTATCCGTGTCCCTGTCCATATCTCTCTAAGCCTTTCCTATCCCTGTACCTGTCCATATCCCTCTAAACCTTTCCTATCCGTGTACCTGTCCATATCCCTCTAAATCTTTCCTATCCGTGTCCCTGTCCATATCCCTCTGAAACTTTCCTATCCGTGTACCTGTCCATATCCCTCTAAACCTTTCCTATCCGTGTACCTGTCCATATCCCTCTAAACCTTTCCTATCCGTGTCCCTGTCCATATCCCTCTGAACCTTTCCTATCCGTGTACCTGTCCATATCCCTCTAAACCTTTCCTATCCATGTCCCTGTCCATATCCCTCTGAACCTTTCCTATCCGTGTACCTGTCCATATCCCTCTAAACCTTTCCTATCCGTGTACCTGTCCATATACCTCTAAACCTTTCCTATCCGTGTCCCTGTCCATATCCCTCTGAACCTTTCCTATCCATGTACCTGTCCATATCCCTCTAAACCTTTCCTATCCGTGTACCTGTCCATATCCCTCTAAGCCTTTCCTATCCGTGTACCTGTCCATATCCCTCTAAACCTTTCCTATCCGTGTACCTGTCCGTATCCCTCTAAACCTTTCCTATCCGTGTACCTGTCCGTATCCCTCTAAACCTTTCCTATCCGTGTACCTGTCCGTATCCCTCTAAACCTTTCCTATCCGTGTACCTGTCCATATCCCTCTAAGCCTTTCCTATCTGTGTACCTGTCCATCTCCCTCTAAACCTTTCCTATCCGTGTACCTGTCCATATCCCTCTAAGCCTTTCCTATCCGTGTACCTGTCCATATCCCTCTAAGCCTTTCCTATCCGTGTCCCTGTCCATATCCCTCTAAACCTTTCCTATCCGTGTCCCTGTCCATATCCCTCTAAACCTTTCCTATCCATGTACCTGTCCATATCCCTCTAAGCCTTTCCTATCCATGTACCTGTCCGTATCCCTCTAAACCTTTCCTATCCGTCTACCTGTCCATATCCCTCTAAACCTTTCCTATCCATGTCCCTGTCCATATCCCTCTAAGCCTTTACTATCCGTGTATCTGTCCATATCCCTCTAAGCCTTTCCTATCCATGTACCTGTCTGTATCCCTCTAAACCTTTCCTATCCGTGTACCTGTCCATATCCCTCTAAACCTTTCCTATCCGTGTACCTGTCCGTATCCCTCTAAGCCTTTCCTATCCGTGTACCTGTCCATATCCCTCTAAGCCTTTCCTATCCATGTACCTGTCTGTATCCCTCTAAACCTTTCCTATCTGTGTACCTGTCCATATCCCTCTAAACCTTTCCTATCCGTGTCCCTGTCCATATCCCTCTGAACCTTTCCTATCCGTGTACCTGTCCATATCCCTCTAAACCTTTCCTATCTGTGTACCTGTCCATATCCCTCTAAGCCTTTCCTATCCGTGTACCTGTCCATATCCCTCTAAACCTTTCCTATCCATGTCCCTGTCCATATCCCTCTAAGCCTTTCCTATCCGTGTATCTGTCCATATCCCTCTAAGCCTTTCCTATCCATGTACCTGTCTGTATCCCTCGAAACCTTTCCTATCTGTGTACCTGTCCATATCCCTCTAAACCTTTCCTATCCGTGTCCCTGTCCATATCCCTCTGAACCTTTCCTATCCGTGTACCTGTCCATATCCCTCTAAACCTTTCCTATCCGTGTACCTGTCCATATCCCTCTAAAACTTTCCTATCCGTGTCCCTGTCCATATCCCTCTGAACCTTTCCTATCTGTGGTACCTGTCCATATCCCTCTAAACCTTTCCTATCCGTGTACCTGTCCATATCCCTCTAAGCCTTTCCTATCCGTGTACCTGTCCATATCCCTCTAAACCTTTCCTATCCGTGTACCTGTCCATATCCCTCTAAACCTTTCCTATCCGTGTACCTGTCCATACCCCTCTAAACCTTTCCTATCCGTGTCCCTGTCCATATCCCTCTGAACCTTTCCTATCCGTGTACCTGTCCATATCCCTCTAAACCTTTCCTATCCGTGTACCTGTCCATATCCCTCTATGCCTTTCCTATCCGTGTACCTGTCCATATCCCTCTAAACCTTTCCTATCCGTGTACCTGTCCGTATCCCTCTAAAACATTCCTATCCGTGTACCTGTCCGTATCCATCTAAACCTTTCCTATCCGTGTACCTGTCCATATCCCTCTAAACCTTTCCTATCCGTGTACCTGTCCATATCCCTCTAAACCTTTCCTATCCGTGTAACTGTCCATATCCCTCTAAGCCTTTCCTATCCGTGTCCCTGTCCATATCCCTCTAAACCTTTCCTATCTGTGTACCTGTCCATATCCCTCTAAGCCTTTCCTATCCGTGTACCTGTCCATATCCCTCTAAGCCTTTCCTATCCGTGTACCTGTCCATATCCCTCTAAACCTTTCCTATCCGTGTCCCTGTCCATATCCATCTAAACCTTTCCTATCCGTGTCCCTGTCCATATCTCTCTAAGCCTTTCCTATCCCTGTACCTGTCCATATCCCTCTAAATCTTTCCCATCCGTGTCCCTGTCCATATCCCTCTGAAACTTTCCTATCCGTGTACCTGTCCATATCCCTCTAAACCTTTCCTATCCGTGTACCTGTCCATATCCCTCTAAACCTTTCCTATCCGTGCCCCTGTCCATATCCCTCTGAACCTTTCCTATCCGTGTACCTGTCCGTATCCCTCTAAACCTTTCCTATCCGTCTACCTGTCCATATCCCTCTAAACCTTTCCTATCCATGTCCCCGTCCATATCCCTCTAAGCCTTTCCTATCCGTGTATCTGTCCATATCCCTCTAAGCCTTTCCTATCCATGTACCTGTCTGTATCCCTCTAAACCTTTCCTATCTGTGTACCTGTCCATATCCCTCTAAACCTTTCCTATCCGTGTCCCTGTCCATATCCCTCTGAAAATTTCCTATCCGTGTACCTGTCCATATCCCTCTAAACCTTTCCTATCTGTGTACCTGTCCATATCCCTCTAAGCCTTTCCTATCCGTGTACCTGTCCATATCCCTCTAAACCTTTCCTATCCATGTCCCTGTCCATATCCCTCTTAGCCTTTCCTATCCGTGTATCTGTCCATATCCCTCTAAGCCTTTCCTATCCATGTACCTGTCTGTATCCCTCGAAACCTTTCCTATCTGTGTACCTGTCCATATCCCTCTAAACCTTTCCTATCCGTGTCCCTGTCCATATCCCTCTGAACCTTTCCTATCCGTGTACCTGTCCATATCCCTCTAAACCTTTCCTATCCGTGTACCTGTCCATATCCCTCTAAACCTTTCCTATCCGTGTCCCTGTCCATATCCCTCTGAACCTTTCCTATCTGTGGTACCTGTCCATATCCCTCTAAACCTTTCCTATCCGTGTACCTGTCCATATCCCTCTAAGCCTTTCCTATCCGTGTACCTGTCCATATCCCTCTAAACCTTTCCTATCCGTGTACCTGTCCATATCCCTCTAAGCCTTTCCTATCCGTGTACCTGTCCATATCCCTCTAAGCCTTTCCTATCCGTGTCCCTGTCCATATCCCTCTAAACCTTTCCTATCCGTGTCCCTGTCCATATCCCTCTGAACCTTTCCTATCCGTGTACCTGTCCATATCCCTCTAAACCTTTCCTATCCGTGTACCTGTCCATATACCTCTAAACCTTTCCTATCCGTGTCCCTGTCCATATCCCTCTGAACCTTTCCTATCCATGTACCTGTCCATATCCCTCTAAACCTTTCCTATCCGTGTACCTGTCCATATCCCTCTAAGCCTTTCCTATCCGTGTACCTGTCCATATCCCTCTAAACCTTTCCTATCCGTGTACCTGTCCGTATCCCTCTAAACCTTTCCTATCCGTGTACCTGTCCGTATCCCTCTAAACCTTTCCTATCCGTGTACCTGTCCGTATCCCTCTAAACCTTTCCTATCCGTGTACCTGTCCATATCCCTCTAAGCCTTTCCTATCTGTGTACCTGTCCATCTCCCTCTAAACCTTTCCTATCCGTGTACCTGTCCATATCCCTCTAAGCCTTTCCTATCCGTGTACCTGTCCATATCCCTCTAAGCCTTTCCTATCCGTGTCCCTGTCCATATCCCACTAAACCTTTCCTATCCGTGTCCCTGTCCATATCCCTCTAAACCTTTCCTATCCATGTACCTGTCCATATCCCTCTAAGCCTTTCCTATCCATGTACCTGTCCGTATCCCTCTAAACCTTTCCTATCCGTCTACCTGTCCATATCCCTCTAAACCTTTCCTATCCATGTCCCTGTCCATATCCCTCTAAGCCTTTCCTATCCGTGTATCTGTCCATATCCCTCTAAGCCTTTCCTATCCATGTACCTGTCTGTATCCCTCTAAACCTTTCCTATCCGTGTACCTGTCCATATCCCTCTAAACCTTTCCTATCCGTGTACCTGTCCGTATCCCTCTAAGCCTTTCCTATCCGTGTACCTGTCCATATCCCTCTAAGCCTTTCCTATCCATGTACCTGTCTGTATCCCTCTAAACCTTTCCTATCCATGTACCTGTCCATATCCCTCTAAACCTTTCCTATCCGTGTACCTGTCCGTATCCCTCTAAAACTTTCCTATCCGTGTACCTGTCCATATCCCTCTAAACCTTTCCTATCCATGTCCCCGTCCATATCCCTCTAAGCCTTTCCTATCCGTGTATCTGTCCATATCCCTCTAAGCCTTTCCTATCCATGTACCTGTCTGTATCCCTCTAAACCTTTCCTATCTGTGTACCTGTCCATATCCCTCTAAACCTTTCCTATCCGTGTCCCTGTCCATATCCCTCTGAACCTTTCCTATCCGTGTACCTGTCCATATCCCTCTAAACCTTTCCTATCTGTGTACCTGTCCATATCCCTCTAAGCCTTTCCTATCCGTGTACCTGTCCATATCCCTCTAAACCTTTCCTATCCATGTCCCTGTCCATATCCCTCTAAGCCTTTCCTATCCGTGTATCTGTCCATATCCCTCTAAGCCTTTCCTATCCATGTACCTGTCTGTATCCCTCGAAACCTTTCCTATCTGTGTACCTGTCCATATCCCTCTAAACCTTTCCTATCCGTGTCCCTGTCCATATCCCTCTGAACCTTTCCTATCCGTGTACCTGTCCATATCCCTCTAAACCTTTCCTATCCGTGTACCTGTCCATATCCCTCTAAAACTTTCCTATCCGTGTCCCTGTCCATATCCCTCTGAACCTTTCCTATCTGTGGTACCTGTCCATATCCCTCTAAACCTTTCCTATCCGTGTACCTGTCCATATCCCTCTAAGCCTTTCCTATCCGTGTACCTGTCCATATCCCTCTAAACCTTTCCTATCAGTGTACCTGTCCATATCCCTCTAAACCTTTCCTATCCGTGTACCTGTCCATACCCCTCTAAACCTTTCCTATCCGTGTCCCTGTCCATATCCCTCTGAACCTTTCCTATCCGTGTACCTGTCCATATCCCTCTAAACCTTTCCTATCCGTGTACCTGTCCATATCCCTCTATGCCTTTCCTATCCGTGTACCTGTCCATATCCCTCTAAACCTTTCCTATCCGTGTTCCTGTCCGTATCCCTCTAAAACATTCCTATCCGTGTACCTGTCCGTATCCATCTAAACCTTTCCTATCCGTGTACCTGTCCATATCCCTCTAAACCTTTCCTATCCGTGTACCTGTCCATATCCCTCTAAACCTTTCCTATCCGTGTAACTGTCCATATCCCTCTAAGCCTTTCCTATCCGTGTCCCTGTCCATATCCCTCTAAACCTTTCCTATCTGTGTACCTGTCCATATCCCTCTAAGCCTTTCCTATCCGTGTACCTGTCCATATCCCTCTAAGCCTTTCCTATCCGTGTACCTGTCCATATCCCTCTAAACCTTTCCTATCCGTGTCCCTGTCCATATCCCTCTAAACCTTTCCCATCCGTGTCCCTGTCCATATCCCTCTGAAACTTTCCTATCCGTGTACCTGTCCATATCCCTCTAAACCTTTCCTATCCGTGTACCTGTCCATATCCCTCTAAACCTTTCCTATCCGTGCCCCTGTCCATATCCCTCTGAACCTTTCCTATCCGTGTACCTGTCCGTATCCCTCTAAACCTTTCCTATCCGTCTACCTGTCCATATCCCTCTAAACCTTTCCTATCCATGTCCCCGTCCATATCCCTCTAAGCCTTTCCTATCCGTGTATCTGTCCATATCCCTCTAAGCCTTTCCTATCCATGTACCTGTCTGTATCCCTCTAAACCTTTCCTATCTGTGTACCTGTCCATATCCCTCTAAACCTTTCCTATCCGTGTCCCTGTCCATATCCCTCTGAACCTTTCCTATCCGTGTACCTGTCCATATCCCTCTAAACCTTTCCTATCTGTGTACCTGTCCATATCCCTCTAAGCCTTTCCTATCCGTGTACCTGTCCATATCCCTCTAAACCTTTCCTATCCATGTCCCTGTCCATATCCCTCTAAGCCTTTCCTATCCGTGTATCTGTCCATATCCCTCTAAGCCTTTCCTATCCATGTACCTGTCTGTATCCCTCGAAACCTTTCCTATCTGTGTACCTGTCCATATCCCTCTAAACCTTTCCTATCCGTGTCCCTGTCCATATCCCTCTGAACCTTTCCTATCCGTGTACCTGTCCATATCCCTCTAAACCTTTCCTATCCGTGTACCTGTCCATATCCCTCTAAACCTTTCCTATCCGTGTCCCTGTCCATATCCCTCTGAACCTTTCCTATCTGTGGTACCTGTCCATATCCCTCTAAACCTTTCCTATCCGTGTACCTGTCCATATCCCTCTAAGCCTTTCCTATCCGTGTACCTGTCCATATCCCTCTAAACCTTTCCTATCCGTGTACCTGTCCATATCCCTCTAAACCTTTCCTATCCGTGTACCTGTCCATACCCCTCTAAACCTTTCCTATCCGTGTCCCTGTCCATATCCCTCTGAACCTTTCCTATCCGTGTACCTGTCCATATCCCTCTAAACCTTTCCTATCCGTGTACCTGTCCATATCCCTCTAAGCCTTTCCTATCCGTGTACCTGTCCATATCCCTCTAAAGCTTTCCTATCCGTGTACCTGTCCGTATCCCTCTAAAACATTCCTATCCGTGTACCTGTCCGTATCCATCTAAACCTTTCCTATCCGTGTACCTGTCCATATCCCTCTAAACCTTTCCTATCCGTGTACCTGTCCATATCCCTCTAAACCTTTCCTATCCGTGTAACTGTCCATATCCCTCTAAGCCTTTCCTATCCGTGTCCCTGTCCATATCCCTCTAAACCTTTCCTATCTGTGTACCTGTCCATATCCCTCTAAGCCTTTCCTATCCGTGTACCTGTCCATATCCCTCTAAGCCTTTCCTATCCGTGTACCTGTCCATATCCCTCTAAACCTTTCCTATCCGTGTCCCTGTCCATATCCCTCTAAACCTTTCCTATCCATGTCCCCGTCCATATCCCTCTAAGCCTTTCCTATCCGTGTATCTGTCCATATCCCTCTAAGCCTTTCCTATCCATGTACCTGTCTGTATCCCTCTAAACCTTTCCTATCTGTGTACCTGTCCATATCCCTCTAAACCTTTCCTATCCGTGTCCCTGTCCATATCCCTCTGAACCTTTCCTATCCGTGTACCTGTCCATATCCCTCTAAACCTTTCCTATCTGTGTACCTGTCCATATCCCTCTAAGCCTTTCCTATCCGTGTACCTGTCCATATCCCTCTAAACCTTTCCTATCCATGTCCCTGTCCATATCCCTCTAAGCCTTTCCTATCCGTGTATCTGTCCATATCCCTCTAAGCCTTTCCTATCCATGTACCTGTCTGTATCCCTCGAAACCTTTCCTATCTGTGTACCTGTCCATATCCCTCTAAACCTTTCCTATCCGTGTCCCTGTCCATATCCCTCTGAACATTTCCTATCCGTGTACCTGTCCATATCCCTCTAAACCTTTCCTATCCGTGTACCTGTCCATATCCCTCTAAACCTTTCCTATCCGTGTCCCTGTCCATATCCCTCTGAACCTTTCCTATCTGTGGTACCTGTCCATATCCCTCTAAACCTTTCCTATCCGTGTACCTGTCCATATCCCTCTAAGCCTTTCCTATCCTTGTACCTGTCCATATCCCTCTAAACCTTTCCTATCCGTGTACCTGTCCATATCCCTCTAAACCTTTCCTATCCGTGTACCTGTCCATACCCCTCTAAACCTTTCCTATCCGTGTCCCTGTCCATATCCCTCTGAACCTTTCCTATCCGTGTACCTGTCCATATCCCTCTAAACCTTTCCTATCCGTGTACCTGTCCATATCCCTCTAAGCCTTTCCTATCCGTGTACCTGTCCATATCCCTCTAAACCTTTCCTATCCGTGTACCTGTCCGTATCCCTCTAAAACATTCCTATCCGTGTACCTGTCCGTATCCATCTAAACCTTTCCTATCCGTGTACCTGTCCATATCCCTCTAAACCTTTCCTATCCGTGTACCTGTCCATATCCCTCTAAACCTTTCCTATCCGTGTAACTGTCCATATCCCTCTAAGCCTTTCCTATCCGTGTCCCTGTCCATATCCCTCTAAACCTTTCCTATCTGTGTACCTGTCCATATCCCTCTAAGCCTTTCCTATCCGTGTACCTGTCCATATCCCTCTAAGCCTTTCCTATCCGTGTACCTGTCCATATCCCTCTAAACCTTTCCTATCCGTGTACCTGTCCGTATCCCTCTAAACCTTTCCTATCCGTGTACCTGTCCGTATCCCTCTAAACCTTTCCTATCCGTGTACCTGTCCGTATCCCTCTAAACCTTTCCTATCCGTGTACCTGTCCATATCCCTCTAAGCCTTTCCTATCTGTGTACCTGTCCATATCCCTCTAAACCTTTCCTATCCGTGTACCTGTCCATATCCCTCTCTTTCCTATCCGTGTACCTGTCCATATCCCTCTAAGCCTTTCCTATCCGTGTCCTGTCCATATCCCTCTAAACCTTTCCTATCCGTGTCCCTGTCCATATCCCTCTAAACCTTTCCTATCCGTGTACCTGTCCGTATCCCTCTAAACCTTTCCTATCCGTCTACCTGTCCATATCCCTCTAAACCTTTCCTATCCATGTCCCCGTCCATATCCCTCTAAGCCTTTCCTATCCGTGTATCTGTCCATATCCCTCTAAGCCTTTCCTATCCATGTACCTGTCTGTATCCCTCTAAACCTTTCCTATCTGTGTACCTGTCCATATCCCTCTAAACCTTTCCTATCCGTGTCCCTGTCCATATCCCTCTGAACCTTTCCTATCCGTGTACCTGTCCATATCCCTCTAAACCTTTCCTATCTGTGTACCTGTCCATATCCCTCTAAGCCTTTCCTATCCGTGTACCTGTCCATATCCCTCTAAACCTTTCCTATCCATGTCCCTGTCCATATCCCTCTAAGCATTTCCTATCCGTGTATCTGTCCATATCCCTCTAAGCCTTTCCTATCCATGTACCTGTCTGTATCCCTCGAAACCTTTCCTATCTGTGTACCTGTCCATATCCCTCTAAACCTTTCCTATCCGTGTCCCTGTCCATATCCCTCTGAACCTTTCCTATCCGTGTACCTGTCCATATCCCTCTAAACCTTTCCTATCCGTGTACCTGTCCATATCCCTCTAAACCTTTCCTATCCGTGTCCCTCTCCATATCCCTCTGAACCTTTCCTATCTGTGGTACCTGTCCATATCCCTCTAAACCTTTCCTATCCGTGTACCTGTCCATATCCCTCTAAGCCTTTCCTATCCGTGTACCTGTCCATATCCCTCTAAACCTTTCCTATCCGTGTACCTGTCCATATCCCTCTAAACCTTTCCTATCCGTGTACCTGTCCATACCCCTCTAAACCTTTCCTATCCGTGTCCCTGTCCATATCCCTCTGAACCTTTCCTATCCGTGTACCTGTCCATATCCCTCTAAACCTTTCCTATCCGTGTACCTGTCCATATCCCTCTAAGCCTTTCCTATCCGTGTACCTGTCCATATCCCTCTAAAGCTTTCCTATCCGTGTACCTGTCCGTATCCCTCTAAAACATTCCTATCCGTGTACCTGTCCGTATCCATCTAAACCTTTCCTATCCGTGTACCTGTCCATATCCCTCTAAACCTTTCCTATCCGTGTACCTGTCCATATCCCTCTAAACCTTTCCTATCCGTGTAACTGTCCATATCCCTCTAAGCCTTTCCTATCCGTGTCCCTGTCCATATCCCTCTAAACCTTTCCTATCTGTGTACCTGTCCATATCCCTCTAAGCCTTTCCTATCCGTGTACCTGTCCATATCCCTCTAAGCCTTTCCTATCCGTGTACCTGTCCATATCCCTCTAAACCTTTCCTATCTGTGTACCTGTCCATATCCCTCTAAACCTTTCCTATCCATGTCCCTGTCCATATCCCTCTAAGCCTTTCCTATCCGTGTATCTGTCCATATCCCTCTAAGCCTTTCCTATCCATGTACCTGTCTGTATCCCTCGAAACCTTTCCTATCTGTGTACCTGTCCATATCCCTCTAAACCTTTCCTATCCGTGTCCCTGTCCATATCCCTCTGAACATTTCCTATCCGTGTACCTGTCCATATCCCTCTAAACCTTTCCTATCCGTGTACCTGTCCATATCCCTCTAAACCTTTCCTATCCGTGTCCCTGTCCATATCCCTCTGAACCTTTCCTATCTGTGGTACCTGTCCATATCCCTCTAAACCTTTCCTATCCGTGTACCTGTCCATATCCCTCTAAGCCTTTCCTATCCGTGTACCTGTCCATATCCCTCTAAACCTTTCCTATCCGTGTACCTGTCCATATCCCTCTAAACCTTTCCTATCCGTGTACCTGTCCATACCCCTCTAAACCTTTCCTATCCGTGTCCCTGTCCATATCCCTCTGAACCTTTCCTATCCGTGTACCTGTCCATATCCCTCTAAACCTTTCCTATCCGTGTACCTGTCCATATCCCTCTAAGCCTTTCCTATCCGTGTACCTGTCCATATCCCTCTAAACCTTTCCTATCCGTGTACCTGTCCGTATCCCTCTAAAACATTCCTATCCGTGTACCTGTCCGTATCCATCTAAACCTTTCCTATCCGTGTACCTGTCCGTATCCCTCTAAACCTTTCCTATCCGTGTACCTGTCCATATCCCTCTAAACCTTTCCTATCCGTGTAACTGTCCATATCCCTCTAAGCCTTTCCTATCCGTGTCCCTGTCCATATCCCTCTAAACCTTTCCTATCTGTGTACCTGTCCATATCCCTCTAAGCCTTTCCTATCCGTGTACCTGTCCATATCCCTCTAAGCCTTTCCTATCCGTGTACCTGTCCATATCCCTCTAAACCTTTCCTATCCGTGTACCTGTCCGTATCCCTCTAAACCTTTCCTATCCGTGTACCTGTCCGTATCCCTCTAAACCTTTCCTATCCGTGTACCTGTCCGTATCCCTCTAAACCTTTCCTATCCGTGTACCTGTCCATATCCCTCTAAGCCTTTCCTATCTGTGTACCTGTCCATATCCCTCTAAACCTTTCCTATCCGTGTACCTGTCCATATCCCTCTCTTTCCTATCCGTGTACCTGTCCATATCCCTCTAAGCCTTTCCTATCCGTGTCCTGTCCATATCCCTCTAAACCTTTCCTATCCGTGTCCCTGTCCATATCCCTCTAAACCTTTCCTATCCGTGTACCTGTCCATATCCCTCTAAGCCTTTCCTATCCATGTACCTGTCCGTATCCCTCTAAACCTTTCCTATCCGTCTACCTGTCCATATCCCTCTAAACCTTTCCTATCCATGTCCCTGTCCATATCCCTCTAAGCCTTTCCTATCCGTGTATCTGTCCATATCCCTCTAAGCCTTTCCTATCCATGTACCTGTCTGTATCCCTCTAAACCTTTCCTATCCGTGTACCTGTCCATATCCCTCTAAGCCTTTCCTATCCGTGTACCTGTCCATATCCCTCTAAAGCTTTCCTATCCGTGTACCTGTCCGTATCCCTCTAAAACATTCCTATCCGTGTACCTGTCCGTATCCATCTAAACCTTTCCTATCCGTGTACCTGTCCATATCCCTCTAAACCTTTCCTATCCGTGTACCTGTCCATATCCCTCTAAACCTTTCCTATCCGTGTAACTGTCCATATCCCTCTAAGCCTTTCCTATCCGTGTCCCTGTCCATATCCCTCTAAACCTTTCCTATCTGTGTACCTGTCCATATCCCTCTAAGCCTTTCCTATCCGTGTACCTGTCCATATCCCTCTAAGCCTTTCCTATCCGTGTACCTGTCCGTATCCCTCTAAACCTTTCCTATCCGTGTCCCTGTCCATATCCCTCTAAACCTTTCCTATCCATGTCCCCGTCCATATCCCTCTAAGCCTTTCCTATCCGTGTATCTGTCCATATCCCTCTAAGCCTTTCCTATCCATGTACCTGTCTGTATCCCTCTAAACCTTTCCTATCTGTGTACCTGTCCATATCCCTCTAAACCTTTCCTATCCGTGTCCCTGTCCATATCCCTCTGAACCTTTCCTATCCGTGTACCTGTCCATATCCCTCTAAACCTTTCCTATCTGTGTACCTGTCCATATCCCTCTAAGCCTTTCCTATCCGTGTACCTGTCCATATCCCTCTAAACCTTTCCTATCCATGTCCCTGTCCATATCCCTCTAAGCCTTTCCTATCCGTGTATCTGTCCATATCCCTCTAAGCCTTTCCTATCCATGTACCTGTCTGTATCCCTCGAAACCTTTCCTATCTGTGTACCTGTCCATATCCCTCTAAACCTTTCCTATCCGTGTCCCTGTCCATATCCCTCTGAACCTTTCCTATCCGTGTACCTGTCCATATCCCTCTAAACCTTTCCTATCCGTGTACCTGTCCATATCCCTCTAAACCTTTCCTATCCGTGTCCCTGTCCATATCCCTCTGAACCTTTCCTATCTGTGGTACCTGTCCATATCCCTCTAAACCTTTCCTATCCGTGTACCTGTCCATATCCCTCTAAGCCTTTCCTATCCGTGTACCTGTCCATATCCCTCTAAACCTTTCCTATCCGTGTACCTGTCCATATCCCTCTAAACCTTTCCTATCCGTGTACCTGTCCATACCCCTCTAAACCTTTCCTATCCGTGTCCCTGTCCATATCCCTCTGAACCTTTCCTATCCGTGTACCTGTCCATATCCCTCTAAACCTTTCCTATCCGTGTACCTGTCCATATCCCTCTAAGCCTTTCCTATCCGTGTACCTGTCCATATCCCTCTAAACCTTTCCTATCCGTGTACCTGTCCGTATCCCTCTAAAACATTCCTATCCGTGTACCTGTCCGTATCCATCTAAACCTTTCCTATCCGTGTACCTGTCCATATCCCTCTAAACCTTTCCTATCCGTGTACCTGTCCATATCCCTCTAAACCTTTCCTATCCGTGTAACTGTCCATATCCCTCTAAGCCTTTCCTATCCGTGTCCCTGTCCATATCCCTCTAAACCTTTCCTATCTGTGTACCTGTCCATATCCCTCTAAGCCTTTCCTATCCGTGTACCTGTCCATATCCCTCTAAGCCTTTCCTATCCGTGTACCTGTCCATATCCCTCTAAACCTTTCCTATCCGTGTACCTGTCCGTATCCCCCTAAACCTTTCCTATCCGTGTACCTGTCCGTATCCCTCTAAACCTTTCCTATCCGTGTACCTGTCCGTATCCCTCTAAACCTTTCCTATCTGTGTACCTGTCCATATCCCTCTAAGCCTTTCCTATCCGTGTACCTGTCCATATCCCTCTAAACCTTTCCTATCCATGTCCCTGTCCATATCCCTCTAAGCATTTCCTATCCGTGTATCTGTCCATATCCCTCTAAGCCTTTCCTATCCATGTACCTGCCTGTATCCCTCGAAACCTTTCCTATCTGTGTACCTGTCCATATCCCTCTAAACCTTTCCTATCCGTGTCCCTGTCCATATCCCTCTGAACCTTTCCTATCCGTGTACCTGTCCATATCCCTCTAAACCTTTCCTATCCGTGTACCTGTCCATATCCCTCTAAACCTTTCCTATCCGTGTCCCTCTCCATATCCCTCTGAACCTTTCCTATCTGTGGTACCTGTCCATATCCCTCTAAACCTTTCCTATCCGTGTACCTGTCCATATCCCTCTAAGCCTTTCCTATCCGTGTACCTGTCCATATCCCTCTAAACCTTTCCTATCCGTGTACCTGTCCATATCCCTCTAAACCTTTCCTATCCGTGTACCTGTCCATACCCCTCTAAACCTTTCCTATCCGTGTCCCTGTCCATATCCCTCTGAACCTTTCCTATCCGTGTACCTGTCCATATCCCTCTAAACCTTTCCTATCCGTGTACCTGTCCATATCCCTCTAAGCCTTTCCTATCCGTGTACCTGTCCATATCCCTCTAAAGCTTTCCTATCCGTGTACCTGTCCGTATCCCTCTAAAACATTCCTATCCGTGTACCTGTCCGTATCCATCTAAACCTTTCCTATCCGTGTACCTGTCCATATCCCTCTAAACCTTTCCTATCCGTGTACCTGTCCATATCCCTCTAAACCTTTCCTATCCGTGTAACTGTCCATATCCCTCTAAGCCTTTCCTATCCGTGTCCCTGTCCATATCCCTCTAAACCTTTCCTATCTGTGTACCTGTCCATATCCCTCTAAGCCTTTCCTATCCGTGTACCTGTCCATATCCCTCTAAGCCTTTCCTATCCGTGTACCTGTCCATATCCCTCTAAACCTTTCCTATCCGTGTCCCTGTCCATATCCCTCTAAACCTTTCCTATCCATGTCCCCGTCCATATCCCTCTAAGCCTTTCCTATCCGTGTATCTGTCCATATCCCTCTAAGCCTTTCCTATCCATGTACCTGTCTGTATCCCTCTAAACCTTTCCTATCTGTGTACCTGTCCATATCCCTCTAAACCTTTCCTATCCGTGTCCCTGTCCATATCCCTCTGAACCTTTCCTATCCGTGTACCTGTCCATATCCCTCTAAACCTTTCCTATCTGTGTACCTGTCCATATCCCTCTAAGCCTTTCCTATCCGTGTACCTGTCCATATCCCTCTAAACCTTTCCTATCCATGTCCCTGTCCATATCCCTCTAAGCCTTTCCTATCCGTGTATCTGTCCATATCCCTCTAAGCCTTTCCTATCCATGTACCTGTCTGTATCCCTCGAAACCTTTCCTATCTGTGTACCTGTCCATATCCCTCTAAACCTTTCCTATCCGTGTCCCTGTCCATATCCCTCTGAACATTTCCTATCCGTGTACCTGTCCATATCCCTCTAAACCTTTCCTATCCGTGTACCTGTCCATATCCCTCTAAACCTTTCCTATCCGTGTCCCTGTCCATATCCCTCTGAACCTTTCCTATCTGTGGTACCTGTCCATATCCCTCTAAACCTTTCCTATCCGTGTACCTGTCCATATCCCTCTAAGCCTTTCCTATCCGTGTACCTGTCCATATCCCTCTAAACCTTTCCTATCCGTGTACCTGTCCATATCCCTCTAAACCTTTCCTATCCGTGTACCTGTCCATATCCCTCTAAACCTTTCCTATCCGTGTCCCTGTCCATATCCCTCTGAACCTTTCCTATCCGTGTACCTGTCCATATCCCTCTAAACCTTTCCTATCCGTGTACCTGTCCATATCCCTCTAAGCCTTTCCTATCCGTGTACCTGTCCATATCCCTCTAAACCTTTCCTATCCGTGTACCTGTCCGTATCCCTCTAAAACATTCCTATCCGTGTACCTGTCCGTATCCATCTAAACCTTTCCTATCCGTGTACCTGTCCATATCCCTCTAAACCTTTCCTATCCGTGTACCTGTCCATATCCCTCTAAACCTTTCCTATCCGTGTAACTGTCCATATCCCTCTAAGCCTTTCCTATCCGTGTCCCTGTCCATATCCCTCTAAACCTTTCCTATCTGTGTACCTGTCCATATCCCTCTAAGCCTTTCCTATCCGTGTACCTGTCCATATCCCTCTAAGCCTTTCCTATCCGTGTACCTGTCCATATCCCTCTAAACCTTTCCTATCCGTGTACCTGTCCGTATCCCTCTAAACCTTTCCTATCCGTGTACCTGTCCGTATCCCTCTAAACCTTTCCTATCCGTGTACCTGTCCGTATCCCTCTAAACCTTTCCTATCCGTGTACCTGTCCATATCCCTCTAAGCCTTTCCTATCTGTGTACCTGTCCATATCCCTTTAAACCTTTCCTATCCGTGTACCTGTCCATATCCCTCTCTTTCCTATCCGTGTACCTGTCCATATCCCTCTAAGCCTTTCCTATCCGTGTCCTGTCCATATCCCTCTAAACCTTTCCTATCCGTGTCCCTGTCCATATCCCTCTAAACCTTTCCTATCCGTGTACCTGTCCATATCCCTCTAAGCCTTTCCTATCCATGTACCTGTCCGTATCCCTCTAAACCTTTCCTATCCGTCTACCTGTCCATATCCCTCTAAACCTTTCCTATCCATGTCCCTGTCCATATCCCTCTAAGCCTTTCCTATCCGTGTATCTGTCCATATCCCTCTAAGCCTTTCCTATCCATGTACCTGTCTGTATCCCTCTAAACCTTTCCTATCCGTGTACCTGTCCATATCCCTCTAAGCCTTTCCTATCCGTGTACCTGTCCATATCCCTCTAAAGCTTTCCTATCCGTGTACCTGTCCGTATCCCTCTAAAACATTCCTATCCGTGTACCTGTCCGTATCCATCTAAACCTTTCCTATCCGTGTACCTGTCCATATCCCTCTAAACCGTTCCTATCCGTGTACCTGTCCATATCCCTCTAAACCTTTCCTATCCGTGTAACTGTCCATATCCCTCTAAGCCTTTCCTATCCGTGTCCCTGTCCATATCCCTCTAAACCTTTCCTATCTGTGTACCTGTCCATATCCCTCTAAGCCTTTCCTATCCGTGTACCTGTCCATATCCCTCTAAGCCTTTCCTATCCGTGTACCTGTCCGTATCCCTCTAAACCTTTCCTATCCGTGTCCCTGTCCATATCCCTCTAAACCTTTCCTATCCATGTCCCCGTCCATATCCCTCTAAGCCTTTCCTATCCGTGTATCTGTCCATATCCCTCTAAGCCTTTCCTATCCATGTACCTGTCTGTATCCCTCTTATCCTTTCCTATCTGTGTACCTGTCCATATCCCTCTAAACCTTTCCTATCCGTGTCCCTGTCCATATCCCTCTGAACCTTTCCTATCCGTGTACCTGTCCATATCCCTCTAAACCTTTCCTATCTGTGTACCTGTCCATATCCCTCTAAGCCTTTCCTATCCGTGTACCTGTCCATATCCCTCTAAACCTTTCCTATCCATGTCCCTGTCCATATCCCTCTAAGCCTTTCCTATCCGTGTATCTGTCCATATCCCTCTAAGCCTTTCCTATCCATGTACCTGTCTGTATCCCTCGAAACCTTTCCTATCTGTGTACCTGTCCATATCCCTCTAAACCTTTCCTATCCGTGTCCCTGTCCATATCCCTCTGAACCTTTCCTATCCGTGTACCTGTCCATATCCCTCTAAACCTTTCCTATCCGTGTACCTGTCCATATCCCTCTAAACCTTTCCTATCCGTGTCCCTGTCCATATCCCTCTGAACCTTTCCTATCTGTGGTACCTGTCCATATCCCTCTAAACCTTTCCTATCCGTGTACCTGTCCATATCCCTCTAAGCCTTTCCTATCCGTGTACCTGTCCATATCCCTCTAAACCTTTCCTATCCGTGTACCTGTCCATATCCCTCTAAACCTTTCCTATCCGTGTACCTGTCCATACCCCTCTAAACCTTTCCTATCCGTGTCCCTGTCCATATCCCTCTGAACCTTTCCTATCCGTGTACCTGTCCATATCCCTCTAAACCTTTCCTATCCGTGTACCTGTCCATATCCCTCTAAGCCTTTCCTATCCGTGTACCTGTCCATATCCCTCTAAACCTTTCCTATCCGTGTACCTGTCCGTATCCCTCTAAAACATTCCTATCCGTGTACCTGTCCGTATCCATCTAAACCTTTCCTATCCGTGTACCTGTCCATATCCCTCTAAACCTTTCCTATCCGTGTACCTGTCCATATCCCTCTAAACCTTTCCTATCCGTGTAACTGTCCATATCCCTCTAAGCCTTTCCTATCCGTGTCCCTGTCCATATCCCTCTAAACCTTTCCTATCTGTGTACCTGTCCATATCCCTCTAAGCCTTTCCTATCCGTGTACCTGTCCATATCCCTCTAAGCCTTTCCTATCCGTGTACCTGTCCATATCCCTCTAAACCTTTCCTATCCGTGTACCTGTCCGTATCCCCCTAAACCTTTCCTATCCGTGTACCTGTCCGTATCCCTCTAAACCTTTCCTATCCGTGTACCTGTCCATATCCCTCTAAACCTTTCCTATCCGTGTACCTGTCCATATCCCTCTAAGCCTTTCCTATCTGTGTACCTGTCCATATCCCTCTAAACCTTTCCTATCCGTGTACCTGTCCATATCCCTCTCTTTCCTATCCGTGTACCTGTCCATATCCCTCTAAGCCTTTCCTATCCGTGTCCTGTCCATATCCCTCTAAACCTTTCCTATCCGTGTCCCTGTCCATATCCCTCTAAACCTTTCCTATCCGTGTACCTGTCCATATCCCTCTAAGCCTTTCCTATCCATGTACCTGTCCGTATCCCTCTAAACCTTTCCTATCCGTCTACCTGTCCATATCCCTCTAAACCTTTCCTATCCGTGTACCTGTCCATATCCCTCTAAACCTTTCCTATCCGTGTCCCTGTCCATATCCCTCTGAACCTTTCCTATCTGTGGTACCTGTCCATATCCCTCTAAACCTTTCCTATCCGTGTACCTGTCCATATCCCTCTAAGCCTTTCCTATCCGTGTACCTGTCCATATCCCTCTAAACCTTTCCTATCCGTGTACCTGTCCATATCCCTCTAAACCTTTCCTATCCGTGTACCTGTCCATACCCCTCTAAACCTTTCCTATCCGTGTCCCTGTCCATATCCCTCTGAACCTTTCCTATCCGTGTACCTGTCCATATCCCTCTAAACCTTTCCTATCCGTGTACCTGTCCATATCCCTCTAAGCCTTTCCTATCCGTGTACCTGTCCATATCCCTCTAAACCTTTCCTATCCGTGTACCTGTCCGTATCCCTCTAAAACATTCCTATCCGTGTACCTGTCCGTATCCATCTAAACCTTTCCTATCCGTGTACCTGTCCATATCCCTCTAAACCTTTCCTATCCGTGTACCTGTCCATATCCCTCTAAACCTTTCCTATCCGTGTAACTGTCCATATCCCTCTAAGCCTTTCCTATCCGTGTCCCTGTCCATATCCCTCTAAACCTTTCCTATCTGTGTACCTGTCCATATCCCTCTAAGCCTTTCCTATCCGTGTACCTGTCCATATCCCTCTAAGCCTTTCCTATCCGTGTACCTGTCCATATCCCTCTAAACCTTTCCTATCCGTGTACCTGTCCGTATCCCTCTAAACCTTTCCTATCCGTGTACCTGTCCGTATCCCTCTAAACCTTTCCTATCCGTGTACCTGTCCGTATCCCTCTAAACCTTTCCTATCCGTGTACCTGTCCATATCCCTCTAAGCCTTTCCTATCTGTGTACCTGTCCATATCCCTCTAAACCTTTCCTATCCGTGTACCTGTCCATATCCCTCTCTTTCCTATCCGTGTACCTGTCCATATCCCTCTAAGCCTTTCCTATCCGTGTCCTGTCCATATCCCTCTAAACCTTTCCTATCCGTGTCCCTGTCCATATCCCTCTAAACCTTTCCTATCCGTGTACCTGTCCGTATCCCTCTAAACCTTTCCTATCCGTCTACCTGTCCATATCCCTCTAAACCTTTCCTATCCATGTCCCCGTCCATATCCCTCTAAGCCTTTCCTATCCGTGTATCTGTCCATATCCCTCTAAGCCTTTCCTATCCATGTACCTGTCTGTATCCCTCTAAACCTTTCCTATCTGTGTACCTGTCCATATCCCTCTAAACCTTTCCTATCCGTGTCCCTGTCCATATCCCTCTGAACCTTTCCTATCCGTGTACCTGTCCATATCCCTCTAAACCTTTCCTATCTGTGTACCTGTCCATATCCCTCTAAGCCTTTCCTATCCGTGTACCTGTCCATATCCCTCTAAACCTTTCCTATCCATGTCCCTGTCCATATCCCTCTAAGCATTTCCTATCCGTGTATCTGTCCATATCCCTCTAAGCCTTTCCTATCCATGTACCTGTCTGTATCCCTCGAAACCTTTCCTATCTGTGTACCTGTCCATATCCCTCTAAACCTTTCCTATCCGTGTCCCTGTCCATATCCCTCTGAACCTTTCCTATCCGTGTACCTGTCCATATCCCTCTAAACCTTTCCTATCCGTGTACCTGTCCATATCCCTCTAAACCTTTCCTATCCGTGTCCCTCTCCATATCCCTCTGAACCTTTCCTATCTGTGGTACCTGTCCATATCCCTCTAAACCTTTCCTATCCGTGTACCTGTCCATATCCCTCTAAGCCTTTCCTATCCGTGTACCTGTCCATATCCCTCTAAACCTTTCCTATCCGTGTACCTGTCCATATCCCTCTAAACCTTTCCTATCCGTGTACCTGTCCATACCCCTCTAAACCTTTCCTATCCGTGTCCCTGTCCATATCCCTCTGAACCTTTCCTATCCGTGTACCTGTCCATATCCCTCTAAACCTTTCCTATCCGTGTACCTGTCCATATCCCTCTAAGCCTTTCCTATCCGTGTACCTGTCCATATCCCTCTAAAGCTTTCCTATCCGTGTACCTGTCCGTATCCCTCTAAAACATTCCTATCCGTGTACCTGTCCGTATCCATCTAAACCTTTCCTATCCGTGTACCTGTCCATATCCCTCTAAACCTTTCCTATCCGTGTACCTGTCCATATCCCTCTAAACCTTTCCTATCCGTGTAACTGTCCATATCCCTCTAAGCCTTTCCTATCCGTGTCCCTGTCCATATCCCTCTAAACCTTTCCTATCTGTGTACCTGTCCATATCCCTCTAAGCCTTTCCTATCCGTGTACCTGTCCATATCCCTCTAAGCCTTTCCTATCCGTGTACCTGTCCATATCCCTCTAAACCTTTCCTATCTGTGTACCTGTCCATATCCCTCTAAACCTTTCCTATCCATGTCCCTGTCCATATCCCTCTAAGCCTTTCCTATCCGTGTATCTGTCCATATCCCTCTAAGCCTTTCCTATCCATGTACCTGTCTGTATCCCTCGAAACCTTTCCTATCTGTGTACCTGTCCATATCCCTCTAAACCTTTCCTATCCGTGTCCCTGTCCATATCCCTCTGAACATTTCCTATCCGTGTACCTGTCCATATCCCTCTAAACCTTTCCTATCCGTGTACCTGTCCATATCCCTCTAAACCTTTCCTATCCGTGTCCCTGTCCATATCCCTCTGAACCTTTCCTATCTGTGGTACCTGTCCATATCCCTCTAAACCTTTCCTATCCGTGTACCTGTCCATATCCCTCTAAGCCTTTCCTATCCGTGTACCTGTCCATATCCCTCTAAACCTTTCCTATCCGTGTACCTGTCCATATCCCTCTAAACCTTTCCTATCCGTGTACCTGTCCATACCCCTCTAAACCTTTCCTATCCGTGTCCCTGTCCATATCCCTCTGAACCTTTCCTATCCGTGTACCTGTCCATATCCCTCTAAACCTTTCCTATCCGTGTACCTGTCCATATCCCTCTAAGCCTTTCCTATCCGTGTACCTGTCCATATCCCTCTAAACCTTTCCTATCCGTGTACCTGTCCGTATCCCTCTAAAACATTCCTATCCGTGTACCTGTCCGTATCCATCTAAACCTTTCCTATCCGTGTACCTGTCCGTATCCCTCTAAACCTTTCCTATCCGTGTACCTGTCCATATCCCTCTAAACCTTTCCTATCCGTGTAACTGTCCATATCCCTCTAAGCCTTTCCTATCCGTGTCCCTGTCCATATCCCTCTAAACCTTTCCTATCTGTGTACCTGTCCATATCCCTCTAAGCCTTTCCTATCCGTGTACCTGTCCATATCCCTCTAAGCCTTTCCTATCCGTGTACCTGTCCATATCCCTCTAAACCTTTCCTATCCGTGTACCTGTCCGTATCCCTCTAAACCTTTCCTATCCGTGTACCTGTCCGTATCCCTCTAAACCTTTCCTATCCGTGTACCTGTCCGTATCCCTCTAAACCTTTCCTATCCGTGTACCTGTCCATATCCCTCTAAGCCTTTCCTATCTGTGTACCTGTCCATATCCCTCTAAACCTTTCCTATCCGTGTACCTGTCCATATCCCTCTCTTTCCTATCCGTGTACCTGTCCATATCCCTCTAAGCCTTTCCTATCCGTGTCCTGTCCATATCCCTCTAAACCTTTCCTATCCGTGTCCCTGTCCATATCCCTCTAAACCTTTCCTATCCGTGTACCTGTCCATATCCCTCTAAGCCTTTCCTATCCATGTACCTGTCCGTATCCCTCTAAACCTTTCCTATCCGTCTACCTGTCCATATCCCTCTAAACCTTTCCTATCCATGTCCCTGTCCATATCCCTCTAAGCCTTTCCTATCCGTGTATCTGTCCATATCCCTCTAAGCCTTTCCTATCCATGTACCTGTCTGTATCCCTCTAAACCTTTCCTATCCGTGTACCTGTCCATATCCCTCTAAGCCTTTCCTATCCGTGTACCTGTCCATATCCCTCTAAAGCTTTCCTATCCGTGTACCTGTCCGTATCCCTCTAAAACATTCCTATCCGTGTACCTGTCCGTATCCATCTAAACCTTTCCTATCCGTGTACCTGTCCATATCCCTCTAAACCTTTCCTATCCGTGTACCTGTCCATATCCCTCTAAACCTTTCCTATCCGTGTAACTGTCCATATCCCTCTAAGCCTTTCCTATCCGTGTCCCTGTCCATATCCCTCTAAACCTTTCCTATCTGTGTACCTGTCCATATCCCTCTAAGCCTTTCCTATCCGTGTACCTGTCCATATCCCTCTAAGCCTTTCCTATCCGTGTACCTGTCCGTATCCCTCTAAACCTTTCCTATCCGTGTCCCTGTCCATATCCCTCTAAACCTTTCCTATCCATGTCCCCGTCCATATCCCTCTAAGCCTTTCCTATCCGTGTATCTGTCCATATCCCTCTAAGCCTTTCCTATCCATGTACCTGTCTGTATCCCTCTAAACCTTTCCTATCTGTGTACCTGTCCATATCCCTCTAAACCTTTCCTATCCGTGTCCCTGTCCATATCCCTCTGAACCTTTCCTATCCGTGTACCTGTCCATATCCCTCTAAACCTTTCCTATCTGTGTACCTGTCCATATCCCTCTAAGCCTTTCCTATCCGTGTACCTGTCCATATCCCTCTAAACCTTTCCTATCCATGTCCCTGTCCATATCCCTCTAAGCCTTTCCTATCCGTGTATCTGTCCATATCCCTCTAAGCCTTTCCTATCCATGTACCTGTCTGTATCCCTCGAAACCTTTCCTATCTGTGTACCTGTCCATATCCCTCTAAACCTTTCCTATCCGTGTCCCTGTCCATATCCCTCTGAACCTTTCCTATCCGTGTACCTGTCCATATCCCTCTAAACCTTTCCTATCCGTGTACCTGTCCATATCCCTCTAAACCTTTCCTATCCGTGTCCCTGTCCATATCCCTCTGAACCTTTCCTATCTGTGGTACCTGTCCATATCCCTCTAAACCTTTCCTATCCGTGTACCTGTCCATATCCCTCTAAGCCTTTCCTATCCGTGTACCTGTCCATATCCCTCTAAACCTTTCCTATCCGTGTACCTGTCCATATCCCTCTAAACCTTTCCTATCCGTGTACCTGTCCATACCCCTCTAAACCTTTCCTATCCGTGTCCCTGTCCATATCCCTCTGAACCTTTCCTATCCGTGTACCTGTCCATATCCCTCTAAACCTTTCCTATCCGTGTACCTGTCCATATCCCTCTAAGCCTTTCCTATCCGTGTACCTGTCCATATCCCTCTAAACCTTTCCTATCCGTGTACCTGTCCGTATCCCTCTAAAACATTCCTATCCGTGTACCTGTCCGTATCCATCTAAACCTTTCCTATCCGTGTACCTGTCCATATCCCTCTAAACCTTTCCTATCCGTGTACCTGTCCATATCCCTCTAAACCTTTCCTATCCGTGTAACTGTCCATATCCCTCTAAGCCTTTCCTATCCGTGTCCCTGTCCATATCCCTCTAAACCTTTCCTATCTGTGTACCTGTCCATATCCCTCTAAGCCTTTCCTATCCGTGTACCTGTCCATATCCCTCTAAGCCTTTCCTATCCGTGTACCTGTCCATATCCCTCTAAACCTTTCCTATCCGTGTACCTGTCCGTATCCCCCTAAACCTTTCCTATCCGTGTACCTGTCCGTATCCCTCTAAACCTTTCCTATCCGTGTACCTGTCCGTATCCCTCTAAACCTTTCCTATCTGTGTACCTGTCCATATCCCTCTAAGCCTTTCCTATCCGTGTACCTGTCCATATCCCTCTAAACCTTTCCTATCCATGTCCCTGTCCATATCCCTCTAAGCATTTCCTATCCGTGTATCTGTCCATATCCCTCTAAGCCTTTCCTATCCATGTACCTGCCTGTATCCCTCGAAACCTTTCCTATCTGTGTACCTGTCCATATCCCTCTAAACCTTTCCTATCCGTGTCCCTGTCCATATCCCTCTGAACCTTTCCTATCCGTGTACCTGTCCATATCCCTCTAAACCTTTCCTATCCGTGTACCTGTCCATATCCCTCTAAACCTTTCCTATCCGTGTCCCTCTCCATATCCCTCTGAACCTTTCCTATCTGTGGTACCTGTCCATATCCCTCTAAACCTTTCCTATCCGTGTACCTGTCCATATCCCTCTAAGCCTTTCCTATCCGTGTACCTGTCCATATCCCTCTAAACCTTTCCTATCCGTGTACCTGTCCATATCCCTCTAAACCTTTCCTATCCGTGTACCTGTCCATACCCCTCTAAACCTTTCCTATCCGTGTCCCTGTCCATATCCCTCTGAACCTTTCCTATCCGTGTACCTGTCCATATCCCTCTAAACCTTTCCTATCCGTGTACCTGTCCATATCCCTCTAAGCCTTTCCTATCCGTGTACCTGTCCATATCCCTCTAAAGCTTTCCTATCCGTGTACCTGTCCGTATCCCTCTAAAACATTCCTATCCGTGTACCTGTCCGTATCCATCTAAACCTTTCCTATCCGTGTACCTGTCCATATCCCTCTAAACCTTTCCTATCCGTGTACCTGTCCATATCCCTCTAAACCTTTCCTATCCGTGTAACTGTCCATATCCCTCTAAGCCTTTCCTATCCGTGTCCCTGTCCATATCCCTCTAAACCTTTCCTATCTGTGTACCTGTCCATATCCCTCTAAGCCTTTCCTATCCGTGTACCTGTCCATATCCCTCTAAGCCTTTCCTATCCGTGTACCTGTCCATATCCCTCTAAACCTTTCCTATCCGTGTCCCTGTCCATATCCCTCTAAACCTTTCCTATCCATGTCCCCGTCCATATCCCTCTAAGCCTTTCCTATCCGTGTATCTGTCCATATCCCTCTAAGCCTTTCCTATCCATGTACCTGTCTGTATCCCTCTAAACCTTTCCTATCTGTGTACCTGTCCATATCCCTCTAAACCTTTCCTATCCGTGTCCCTGTCCATATCCCTCTGAACCTTTCCTATCCGTGTACCTGTCCATATCCCTCTAAACCTTTCCTATCTGTGTACCTGTCCATATCCCTCTAAGCCTTTCCTATCCGTGTACCTGTCCATATCCCTCTAAACCTTTCCTATCCATGTCCCTGTCCATATCCCTCTAAGCCTTTCCTATCCGTGTATCTGTCCATATCCCTCTAAGCCTTTCCTATCCATGTACCTGTCTGTATCCCTCGAAACCTTTCCTATCTGTGTACCTGTCCATATCCCTCTAAACCTTTCCTATCCGTGTCCCTGTCCATATCCCTCTGAACATTTCCTATCCGTGTACCTGTCCATATCCCTCTAAACCTTTCCTATCCGTGTACCTGTCCATATCCCTCTAAACCTTTCCTATCCGTGTCCCTGTCCATATCCCTCTGAACCTTTCCTATCTGTGGTACCTGTCCATATCCCTCTAAACCTTTCCTATCCGTGTACCTGTCCATATCCCTCTAAGCCTTTCCTATCCGTGTACCTGTCCATATCCCTCTAAACCTTTCCTATCCGTGTACCTGTCCATATCCCTCTAAACCTTTCCTATCCGTGTACCTGTCCATATCCCTCTAAACCTTTCCTATCCGTGTCCCTGTCCATATCCCTCTGAACCTTTCCTATCCGTGTACCTGTCCATATCCCTCTAAACCTTTCCTATCCGTGTACCTGTCCATATCCCTCTAAGCCTTTCCTATCCGTGTACCTGTCCATATCCCTCTAAACCTTTCCTATCCGTGTACCTGTCCGTATCCCTCTAAAACATTCCTATCCGTGTACCTGTCCGTATCCATCTAAACCTTTCCTATCCGTGTACCTGTCCATATCCCTCTAAACCTTTCCTATCCGTGTACCTGTCCATATCCCTCTAAACCTTTCCTATCCGTGTAACTGTCCATATCCCTCTAAGCCTTTCCTATCCGTGTCCCTGTCCATATCCCTCTAAACCTTTCCTATCTGTGTACCTGTCCATATCCCTCTAAGCCTTTCCTATCCGTGTACCTGTCCATATCCCTCTAAGCCTTTCCTATCCGTGTACCTGTCCATATCCCTCTAAACCTTTCCTATCCGTGTACCTGTCCGTATCCCTCTAAACCTTTCCTATCCGTGTACCTGTCCGTATCCCTCTAAACCTTTCCTATCCGTGTACCTGTCCGTATCCCTCTAAACCTTTCCTATCCGTGTACCTGTCCATATCCCTCTAAGCCTTTCCTATCTGTGTACCTGTCCATATCCCTTTAAACCTTTCCTATCCGTGTACCTGTCCATATCCCTCTCTTTCCTATCCGTGTACCTGTCCATATCCCTCTAAGCCTTTCCTATCCGTGTCCTGTCCATATCCCTCTAAACCTTTCCTATCCGTGTCCCTGTCCATATCCCTCTAAACCTTTCCTATCCGTGTACCTGTCCATATCCCTCTAAGCCTTTCCTATCCATGTACCTGTCCGTATCCCTCTAAACCTTTCCTATCCGTCTACCTGTCCATATCCCTCTAAACCTTTCCTATCCATGTCCCTGTCCATATCCCTCTAAGCCTTTCCTATCCGTGTATCTGTCCATATCCCTCTAAGCCTTTCCTATCCATGTACCTGTCTGTATCCCTCTAAACCTTTCCTATCCGTGTACCTGTCCATATCCCTCTAAGCCTTTCCTATCCGTGTACCTGTCCATATCCCTCTAAAGCTTTCCTATCCGTGTACCTGTCCGTATCCCTCTAAAACATTCCTATCCGTGTACCTGTCCGTATCCATCTAAACCTTTCCTATCCGTGTACCTGTCCATATCCCTCTAAACCGTTCCTATCCGTGTACCTGTCCATATCCCTCTAAACCTTTCCTATCCGTGTAACTGTCCATATCCCTCTAAGCCTTTCCTATCCGTGTCCCTGTCCATATCCCTCTAAACCTTTCCTATCTGTGTACCTGTCCATATCCCTCTAAGCCTTTCCTATCCGTGTACCTGTCCATATCCCTCTAAGCCTTTCCTATCCGTGTACCTGTCCGTATCCCTCTAAACCTTTCCTATCCGTGTCCCTGTCCATATCCCTCTAAACCTTTCCTATCCATGTCCCCGTCCATATCCCTCTAAGCCTTTCCTATCCGTGTATCTGTCCATATCCCTCTAAGCCTTTCCTATCCATGTACCTGTCTGTATCCCTCTTATCCTTTCCTATCTGTGTACCTGTCCATATCCCTCTAAACCTTTCCTATCCGTGTCCCTGTCCATATCCCTCTGAACCTTTCCTATCCGTGTACCTGTCCATATCCCTCTAAACCTTTCCTATCTGTGTACCTGTCCATATCCCTCTAAGCCTTTCCTATCCGTGTACCTGTCCATATCCCTCTAAACCTTTCCTATCCATGTCCCTGTCCATATCCCTCTAAGCCTTTCCTATCCGTGTATCTGTCCATATCCCTCTAAGCCTTTCCTATCCATGTACCTGTCTGTATCCCTCGAAACCTTTCCTATCTGTGTACCTGTCCATATCCCTCTAAACCTTTCCTATCCGTGTCCCTGTCCATATCCCTCTGAACCTTTCCTATCCGTGTACCTGTCCATATCCCTCTAAACCTTTCCTATCCGTGTACCTGTCCATATCCCTCTAAACCTTTCCTATCCGTGTCCCTGTCCATATCCCTCTGAACCTTTCCTATCTGTGGTACCTGTCCATATCCCTCTAAACCTTTCCTATCCGTGTACCTGTCCATATCCCTCTAAGCCTTTCCTATCCGTGTACCTGTCCATATCCCTCTAAACCTTTCCTATCCGTGTACCTGTCCATATCCCTCTAAACCTTTCCTATCCGTGTACCTGTCCATACCCCTCTAAACCTTTCCTATCCGTGTCCCTGTCCATATCCCTCTGAACCTTTCCTATCCGTGTACCTGTCCATATCCCTCTAAACCTTTCCTATCCGTGTACCTGTCCATATCCCTCTAAGCCTTTCCTATCCGTGTACCTGTCCATATCCCTCTAAACCTTTCCTATCCGTGTACCTGTCCGTATCCCTCTAAAACATTCCTATCCGTGTACCTGTCCGTATCCATCTAAACCTTTCCTATCCGTGTACCTGTCCATATCCCTCTAAACCTTTCCTATCCGTGTACCTGTCCATATCCCTCTAAACCTTTCCTATCCGTGTAACTGTCCATATCCCTCTAAGCCTTTCCTATCCGTGTCCCTGTCCATATCCCTCTAAACCTTTCCTATCTGTGTACCTGTCCATATCCCTCTAAGCCTTTCCTATCCGTGTACCTGTCCATATCCCTCTAAGCCTTTCCTATCCGTGTACCTGTCCATATCCCTCTAAACCTTTCCTATCCGTGTACCTGTCCGTATCCCCCTAAACCTTTCCTATCCGTGTACCTGTCCGTATCCCTCTAAACCTTTCCTATCCGTGTACCTGTCCATATCCCTCTAAACCTTTCCTATCCGTGTACCTGTCCATATCCCTCTAAGCCTTTCCTATCTGTGTACCTGTCCATATCCCTCTAAACCTTTCCTATCCGTGTACCTGTCCATATCCCTCTCTTTCCTATCCGTGTACCTGTCCATATCCCTCTAAGCCTTTCCTATCCGTGTCCTGTCCATATCCCTCTAAACCTTTCCTATCCGTGTCCCTGTCCATATCCCTCTAAACCTTTCCTATCCGTGTACCTGTCCATATCCCTCTAAGCCTTTCCTATCCATGTACCTGTCCGTATCCCTCTAAACCTTTCCTATCCGTCTACCTGTCCATATCCCTCTAAACCTTTCCTATCCATGTCCCTGTCCATATCCCTCTAAGCCTTTCCTATCCGTGTATCTGTCCATATCCCTCTAAGCCTTTCCTATCCATGTACCTGTCTGTATCCCTCTAAACCTTTCCTATCCGTGTACCTGTCCATATCCCTCTAAACCTTTCCTATCCGTGTACCTGTCCGTATCCCTCTAAGCCTTTCCTATCCGTGTACCTGTCCATATCCCTCTAAGCCTTTCCTATCCATGTACCTGTCTGTATCCCTCTAAACCTTTCCTATCCATGTACCTGTCCATATCCCTCTAAACCTTTCCTATCCGTGTACCTGTCCGTATCCCTCTAAACCTTTCCTATCCGTGTACCTGTCCATATCCCTCTAAACCTTTCCTATCCATGTCCCCGTCCATATCCCTCTAAGCCTTTCCTATCCGTGTATCTGTCCATATCCCTCTAAGCCTTTCCTAGCCATGTACCTGTCTGTATCCCTCTAAACCTTTCCTATCTGTGTACCTGTCCATATCCCTCTAAACCTTTCCTATCCGTGTCCCTGTCCATATCCCTCTGAACCTTTCCTATCCATGTACCTGTCCATATCCCTCTAAACCTTTCCTATCTGTGTACCTGTCCATATCCCTCTAAGCCTTTCCTATCCGTGTACCTGTCCATATCCCTCTAAACCTTTCCTATCCATGTCCCTGTCCATATCCCTCTAAGCCTTTCCTATCCGTGTATCTGTCCATATCCCTCTAAGCCTTTCCTATCCATGTACCTGTCTGTATCCCTCGAAACCTTTCCTATCTGTGTACCTGTCCATATCCCTCTAAACCTTTCCTATCCGTGTCCCTGTCCATATCCCTCTGAACCTTTCCTATCCGTGTACCTGTCCATATCCCTCTAAACCTTTCCTATCCGTGTACCTGTCCATATCCCTCTAAAACTTTCCTATCCGTGTCCCTGTCCATATCCCTCTGAACCTTTCCTATCTGTGGTACCTGTCCATATCCCTCTAAACCTTTCCTATCCGTGTACCTGTCCATATCCCTCTAAGCCTTTCCTATCCGTGTACCTGTCCATATCCCTCTAAACCTTTCCTATCCGTGTACCTGTCCATATCCCTCTAAACCTTTCCTATCCGTGTACCTGTCCATACCCCTCTAAACCTTTCCTATCCGTGTCCCTGTCCATATCCCTCTGAACCTTTCCTATCCGTGTACCTGTCCATATCCCTCTAAACCTTTCCTATCCGTGTACCTGTCCATATCCCTCTATGCCTTTCCTATCCGTGTACCTGTCCATATCCCTCTAAACCTTTCCTATCCGTGTACCTGTCCGTATCCCTCTAAAACATTCCTATCCGTGTACCTGTCCGTATCCATCTAAACCTTTCCTATCCGTGTTACTGTCCATATCCCTCTAAACCTTTCCTATCCGTGTACCTGTCCATATCCCTCTAAACCTTTCCTATCCGTGTAACTGTCCATATCCCTCTAAGCCTTTCCTATCCGTGTACCTGTCCATATCCCTCTAAGCCTTTCCTATCCGTGTACCTGTCCATATCCCTCTAAACCTTTCCTATCCGTGTCCCTGTCCATATCCCTCTAAACCTTTCCTATCCGTGTCCCTGTCCATATCTCTCTAAGCCTTTCCTATCCCTGTACCTGTCCATATCCCTCTAAACCTTTCCTATCCGTGTACCTGTCCATATCCCTCTAAATCTTTCCCATCCGTGTCCCTGTCCATATCCCTCTGAAACTTTCCTATCCGTGTACCTGTCCATATCCCTCTAAACCTTTCCTATCCGTGTACCTGTCCATATCCCTCTAAACCTTTCCTATCCGTGCCCCTGTCCATATCCCTCTGAACCTTTCCTATCCGTGTACCTGTCCGTATCCCTCTAAACCTTTCCTATCCGTCTACCTGTCCATATCCCTCTAAACCTTTCCTATCCATGTCCCCGTCCATATCCCTCTAAGCCTTTCCTATCCGTGTATCTGTCCATATCCCTCTAAGCCTTTCCTATCCATGTACCTGTCTGTATCCCTCTAAACCTTTCCTATCTGTGTACCTGTCCATATCCCTCTAAAACTTTCCTATCCGTGTCCCTGTCCATATCCCTCTGAACCTTTCCTATCCGTGTACCTGTCCATATCCCTCTAAACCTTTCCTATCTGTGTACCTGTCCATATCCCTCTAAGCCTTTCCTATCCGTGTACCTGTCCATATCCCTCTAAACCTTTCCTATCCATGTCCCTGTCCATATCCCTCTAAGCCTTTCCTATCCGTGTATCTGTCCATATCCCTCTAAGCCTTTCCTATCCATGAACCTGTCTGTATCCCTCGAAACCTTTCCTATCTGTGTACCTGTCCATATCCCTCTAAACCTTTCCTATCCGTGTCCCTGTCCATATCCCTCTGAACCTTTCCTATCCGTGTACCTGTCCATATCCCTCTAAACCTTTCCTATCCGTGTACCTGTCCATATCCCTCTAAACCTTTCCTATCCGTGACCCTGTCCATATCCCTCTGAACCTTTCCTATCTGTGGTACCTGTCCATATCCCTCTAAACCTTTCCTATCCGTGTACCTGTCCATATCCCTCTAAGCCTTTCCTATCCGTGTACCTGTCCATATCCCTCTAAACCTTTCCTATCCGTGTACCTGTCCATATCCCTCTAAACCTTTCCTATCCGTGTACCTGTCCATACCCCTCTAAACCTTTCCTATCCGTGTCCCTGTCCATATCCCTCTGAACCTTTCCTATCCGTGTACCTGTCCATATCCCTCTAAACCTTTCCTATCCGTGTACCTGTCCATATCCCTCTAAGCCTTTCCTATCCGTGTACCTGTCCATATCCCTCTAAAGCTTTCCTATCCGTGTACCTGTCCGTATCCCTCTAAAACATTCCTATCCGTGTACCTGTCCGTATCCATCTAAACCTTTCCTATCCGTGTACCTGTCCATATCTCTCTAAACCTTTCCTATCCGTGTACCTGTCCATATCCCTCTAAACCTTTCCTATCCGTGTCCCTGTCCATATCCCTCTAAACCTTTCCTATCCATGTCCCCGTCCACATCCCTCTAAGCCTTTCCTATCCGTGTACCTGTCCATATCTCTCTAAACCTTTCCTATCCGTGTACCTGTCCATATCCCTCTAAACCTTTCCTATCCGTGTCCCTGTCCATATCCCTCTAAACCTTTCCTATCCATGTCCCCGTCCACATCCCTCTAAGCCTTTCCTATCCGTGTATCTGTCCATATCCCTCTAAGCCTTTCCTATCCATGTACCTGTCTGTATCCCTCTAAACCTTTCCTATCTGAGTACCTGTCCATATCCCTCTAAACCTTTCCTATCCGTGTCCCTGTCCATATCCCTCTGAACCTTTCCTATCCGTGTACCTGTCCATATCCCTCTAAACCTTTCCTATCTGTGAACCTGTCCATATCCCTCTAAGCCTTTCCTATCCGTGTACCTGTCCATATCCCTCTAAACCTTTCCTATCCATGTCCCTGTCCATATCCCTCTAAGCCTTTCCTATCCGTGTATCTGTCCATATCCCTCTAAGCCTTTCCTATCCATGTACCTGTCTGTATCCCTCGAAACCTTTCCTATCTGTGTACCTGTCCATATCCCTCTAAACCTTTCCTATCCGTGTCCCTGTCCATATCCCTCTGAACCTTTCCTATCCGTGTACCTGTCCATATCCCTCTAAACCTTTCCTATCCGTGTACCTGTCCATATCCCTCTAAACCTTTCCTATCCGTGTCCCTGTCCATATCCCTCTGAACCTTTCCTATCTGTGGTACCTGTCCATATCCCTCTAAACCTTTCCTATCCGTGTACCTGTCCATATCCCTCTAAGCCTTTCCTATCCGTGTACCTGTCCATATCCCTCTAAACCTTTCCTATCCGTGTACCTGTCCATTTCCCTCTAAACCTTTCCTATCCGTGTACCTGTCCATACCCCTCTAAACCTTTCCTATCCGTGTCCCTGTCCATATCCCTCTGAACCTTTCCTATCCGTGTACCTGTCCATATCCCTCTAAACCTTTCCTATCCGTGTACCTGTCCATATCCCTCTAAGCCTTTCCTATCCGTGTACCTGTCCATATCCCTCTAAACCTTTCCTATCCGTGTACCTGTCCATATCCCTCTAAAACATTCCTATCCGTGTACCTGTCCGTATCCATCTAAACCTTTCCTATCCGTGTACCTGTCCATATCCCTCTAAACCTTTCCTATCCGTGTACCTGTCCATATCCCTCTAAACCTTTCCCACCCGTGTAACTGTCCATATCCCTCTAAGCCTTTCCTATCCGTGTCCCTGTCCATATCCCTCTAAACCTTTCCTATCTGTGTACCTGTCCATATCCCTCTAAGCCTTTCCTATCCGTGTACCTGTCCATATCCCTCTAAGCCTTTCCTATCCGTGTACCTGTCCATATCCCTCTAAACCTTTCCTATCCGTGTCCCTGTCCATATCCCTCTAAACCTTTCCTATCCGTGTCCCTGTCCATATCTCTCTAAGCCTTTCCTATCCCTGTACCTGTCCATATCCCTCTAAACCTTTCCTATCCGTGTACCTGTCCATATCCCTCTAAATCTTTCCTATCCGTGTCCCTGTCCATATCCCTCTGAAACTTTCCTATCCGTGTACCTGTCCATATCCCTCTAAACCTTTCCTATCCGTGTACCTGTCCATATCCCTCTAAACCTTTCCTATCCGTGTCCCTGTCCATATCCCTCTGAACCTTTCCTATCCGTGTACCTGTCCATATCCCTCTAAACCTTTCCTATCCGTGTCCCTGTCCATATCCCTCTGAACCTTTCCTATCCGTGTACCTGTCCATATCCCTCTAAACCTTTCCGATCCGTGTACCTGTCCATATACCTCTAAACCTTTCCTATCCGTGTCCCTGTCCATATCCCTCTGAACCTTTCCTATCCATGTACCTGTCCATATCCCTCTAAACCTTTCCTATCCGTGTACCTGTCCATATCCCTCTAAGCCTTTCCTATCCGTGTACCTGTCCATATCCCTCTAAACCTTTCCTATCCGTGTACCTGTCCGTATCCCTCTAAACCTTTCCTATCCGTGTACCTGTCCGTATCCCTCTAAACCTTTCCTATCCGTGTACCTGTCCATATCCCGCTAAGCCTTTCCTATCTGTGTACCTGTCCATATCCCTCTAAACCTTTCCTATCCGTGTACCTGTCCATATCCCTCTAAGCCTTTCCTATCCGTGTACCTGTCCATATCCCTCTAAGCCTTTCCTATCCGTGTCCCTGTCCATATCCCTCTAAACCTTTCCTATCCGTGTCCCTGTCCATATCCCTCTAAACCTTTCCTATCCGTGTACCAGTCCATATCCCTCTAAGCCTTTCCTATCCATGTACCTGTCCGTATCCCTCTAAACCTTTCCTATCCGTCTACCTGTCCATATCCCTCTAAACCTTTCCTATCCATGTCCCTGTCCATATCCCTCTAAGCCTTTCCTATCCGTGTATCTGTCCATATCCCTCTAAGCCTTTCCTATCCATGTACCTGTCTGTATCCCTCTAAACCTTTCCTATCCGTGTACCTGTCCATATCCCTCTAAACCTTTCCTATCCGTGTACCTGTCCGTATCCCTCTAAGCCTTTCCTATCCGTGTACCTGTCCATATCCCTCTAAGCCTTTCCTATCCATGTACCTGTCTGTATCCCTCTAAACCTTTCCTATCCATGTACCTGTCCATATCCCTCTAAACCTTTCCTATCCGTGTACCTGTCCGTATCCCTCTAAACCTTTCCTATCCGTGTACCTGTCCATATCCCTCTAAACCTTTCCTATCCATGTCCCCGTCCATATCCCTCTAAGCCTTTCCTATCCGTGTATCTGTCCATATCCCTCTAAGCCTTTCCTATCCATGTACCTGTCTGTATCCCTCTAAACCTTTCCTATCTGTGTACCTGTCCATATCCCTCTAAACCTTTCCTATCCGTGTCCCTGTCCATATCCCTCTGAACCTTTCCTATCCGTGTACCTGTCCATATCCCTCTAAACCTTTCCTATCTGTGTACCTGTCCATATCCCTCTAAGCCTTTCCTATCCGTGTACCTGTCCATATCCCTCTAAACCTTTCCTATCCATGTCCCTGTCCATATCCCTCTAAGCCTTTCCTATCCGTGTATCTGTCCATATCCCTCTAAGCCTTTCCTATCCATGTACCTGTCTGTATCCCTCGAAACCTTTCCTATCTGTGTACCTGTCCATATCCCTCTAAACCTTTCCTATCCGTGTCCCTGTCCATATCCCTCTGAACCTTTCCTATCCGTGTACCTGTCCATATCCCTCTAAACCTTTCCTATCCGTGTACCTGTCCATATCCCTCTAAAACTTTCCTATCCGTGTCCCTGTCCATATCCCTCTGAACCTTTCCTATCTGTGGTACCTGTCCATATCCCTCTAAACCTTTCCTATCCGTGTACCTGTCCATATCCCTCTAAGCCTTTCCTATCCGTGTACCTGTCCATATCCCTCTAAACCTTTCCTATCCGTGTACCTGTCCATATCCCTCTAAACCTTTCCTATCCGTGTACCTGTCCATACCCCTCTAAACCTTTCCTATCCGTGTCCCTGTCCATATCCCTCTGAACCTTTCCTATCCGTGTACCTGTCCATATCCCTCTAAACCTTTCCTATCCGTGTACCTGTCCATATCCCTCTAAGCCTTTCCTATCCGTGTACCTGTCCATATCCCTCTAAACCTTTCCTATCCGTGTACCTGTCCGTATCCCTCTAAAACATTCCTATCCGTGTACCTGTCCGTATCCATCTAAACCTTTCCTATCCGTGTACCTGTCCATATCCCTCTAAACCTTTCCTATCCGTGTACCTGTCCATATCCCTCTAAACCTTTCCTATCCGTGTAACTGTCCATATCCCTCTAAGCCTTTCCTATCCGTGTCCCTGTCCATATCCCTCTAAACCTTTCCTATCTGTGTACCTGTCCATATCCCTCTAAGCCTTTCCTATCCGTGTACCTGTCCATATCCCTCTAAGCCTTTCCTATCCGTGTACCTGTCCATATCCCTCTAAACCTTTCCTATCCGTGTCCCTGTCCATATCCCTCTAAACCTTTCCTATCCGTGTCCCTGTCCATATCTCTCTAAGCCTTTCCTATCCCTGTACCTGTCCATATCCCTCTAAACTTTTCCTATCCGTGTACCTGTCCATATCCCTCTAAATCTTTCCCATCCGTGTCCCTGTCCATATCCCTCTGAAACTTTCCTATCCGTGTACCTGTCCATATCCCTCTAAACCTTTCCTATCCGTGTACCTGTCCATATCCCTCTAAACCTTTCCTATCCGTGCCCCTGTCCATATCCCTCTGAACCTTTCCTATCCGTGTACCTGTCCGTATCCCTCTAAACCTTTCCTATCCGTCTACCTGTCCATATCCCTCTAAACCTTTCCTATCCATGTCCCCGTCCATATCCCTCTAAGCCTTTCCTATCCGTGTATCTGTCCATATCCCTCTAAGCCTTTCCTATCCGTGTATCTGTCCATATCCCTCTAAGCCTTTCCTATCCATGTACCTGTCTGTATCCCTCGAAACCTTTCCTATCTGTGTACCTGTCCATATCCCTCTAAACCTTTCCTATCCGTGTCCCTGTCCATATCCCTCTGAACCTTTCCTATCCGTGTACCTGTCCATATCCCTCTAAACCTTTCCTATCCGTGTACCTGTCCATATCCCTCTAAACCTTTCCTATCCGTGTCCCTGTCCATATCCCTCTGAACCTTTCCTATCTGTGGTACCTGTCCATATCCCTCTAAACCTTTCCTATCCGTGTACCTGTCCATATCCCTCTAAGCCTTTCCTATCCGTGTACCTGTCCATATCCCTCTAAACCTTTCGTATCCGTGTACCTGTCCATATCCCTCTAAACCTTTCCTATCCGTGTACCTGTCCATACCCCTCTAAACCTTTCCTATCTGTGTCCCTGTCCATATCCCTCTGAACCTTTCCTATCCGTGTACCTGTCCATATCCCTCTAAACCTTTCCTATCCGTGTACCTGTCCATATCCCTCTAAGCCTTTCCTATCCGTGTACCTGTCCATATCCCTCTAAACCTTTCCTATCCGTGTACCTGTCCGTATCCCTCTAAAACATTCCTATCCGTGTACCTGTCCGTATCCATCTAAACCTTTCCTATCCGTGTACCTGTCCATATCCCTCTAAACCTTTCCTATCCGTGTACCTGTCCATATCCCTCTAAACCATTCCTATCCGTATAACTGTCCATATCCCTCTAAGCCTTTCCTATCCGTGTCCCTGTCCATATCCCTCTAAACCTTTCCTATCTGTGTACCTGTCCGTATCCCTCTAAGCCTTTCCTATCCGTGTACCTGTCCATATCCCTCTAAGCCTTTCCTATCCGTGTACCTGTCCATATCCCTCTAAACCTTTCCTATCCGTGTCCCTGTCCATATCCCTCTAAACCTTTCCTATCCGTGTCCCTGTCCATATCTCTCTAAGCCTTTCCTATCCCTGTACCTGTCCATATCCCTCTAAACCTTTCCTATCCGTGTACCTGTCCATATCCCTCTAAATCTTTCCTATCCGTGTCCCTGTCCATATCCCTCTGAAACTTTCCTATCCGTGTACCTGTCCATATCCCTCTAAACCTTTCCTATCCGTGTACCTGTCCATATCCCTCTAAACCTTTCCTATCCGTGTCCCTGTCCATATCCCTCTGAACCTTTCCTATCCGTGTACCTGTCCATATCCCTCTAAACCTTTCCTATCCGTGTCCCTGTCCATATCCCTCTGAACCTTTCCTATCCGTGTACCTGTCCATATCCCTCTAAACCTTTCCTATCCGTGTACCTGTCCATATACCTCTAAACCTTTCCTATCCGTGTCCCTGTCCATATCCCTCTGAACCTTTCCTATCCATGTACCTGTCCATATCCCTCTAAACCTTTCCTATCCGTGTACCTGTCCATATCCCTCTAAGCCTTTCCTATCCGTGTACCTGTCCATATCCCTCTAAACCTTTCCTATCCGTGTACCTGTCCGTATCCCTCTAAACCTTTCCTATCCGTGTACCTGTCCGTATCCCTCTAAACCTTTCCTATCCGTGTACCTGTCCATATCCCTCTAAGCCTTTCCTATCCGTGTACCTGTCCATATCCCTCTAAACCTTTCCTATCCGTGTACCTGTCCATATCCCTCTAAGCCTTTCCTATCCGTGTACCTGTCCATATCCCTCTAAGCCTTTCCTATCCGTGTCCCTGTCCATATCCCTCTAAACCTTTCCTATCCGTGTCCCTGTCCATATCCCTCTAACCCTTTCCTATCCGTGTACCTGTCCATATCCCTCTAAGCCTTTCCTATCCATGTACCTGTCCGTATCCCTCTAAACCTTTCCTATCCGTCTACCTGTCCATATCCCTCTAAACCTTTCCTATCCATGTCCCTGTCCATATCCCTCTAAGCCTTTCCTATCCGTGTATCTGTCCATATCCCTCTAAGCCTTTCCTATCCATGTACCTGTCTGTATCCCTCTAAACCTTTCCTATCCGTGTACCTGTCCATATCCCTCTAAACCTTTCCTATCCGTGTACCTGTCCGTATCCCTCTAAGCCTTTCCTATCCGTGTACCTGTCCATATCCCTCTAAGCCTTTCCTATCCATGTACCTGTCTGTATCCCTCTAAACCTTTCCTATCCATGTACCTGTCCATATCCCTCTAAACCTTTCCTATCCGTGTACCTGTCCGTATCCCTCTAAACCTTTCCTATCCGTGTACCTGTCCATATCCCTCTAAACCTTTCCTATCCGTGTACCTGTCTGTATCCCTCTAAACCTTTCCTATCCGTGTACCTGTCCATATCCCTCTAAACCTTTCCTATCCGTGTACCTGTCCATATCCCTCTAAACCTTTCCTATCCGTGTACCTGTCCATATCCCTCTAAACCTTTCCTATCCGTGTCCCTGTCCATATCCCCCTGAACCTTTCCTATCCGTGTACCTGTCCATATCCCTCTAAGCCTTTCCTATCCATATACCTGTTCGTATCCCTCTAAACCTTTCCTATCCGTCTACCTGTCCATATCCCTCTAAACCATTCCTATCCATGTCCCTGTCCATATCCCTCTAAGCCTTTCCTATCCGTGTATCTGTCCATATCCCTCTAAGACTTTCCTATCCATGTACCTGTCTGTATCCCTCTAAACCTTTCCTATCTGTGTACCTGTCCATATCCCTCTAAACCTTTCCTATCCGTGTCCCTGTCCATATCCCTTTGAACCTTTCCTATCAGTGTACCTGTCCATATCCCTCTAAACCTTTCCTATCCGTGTACCTGTCCATATCCCTCTAAACCTTTCCTATCCGTGTCCCTGTCCATATCCCTCTGAACCTTTCCTATCCGTGTACCTGTCCATATCCCTCTAAACCTTTCCTATCCGTGTACCTGTCCATATCCCTCTAAGCCTTTCCTATCCGTGTACCTGTCCATATCCCTCTAAACCTTTCCTATCCGTGTACCTGTCCATATCCCTCTAAACCTTTCCTATCCGTGTACCTGTCCGTATCCCTCTAAACCTTTCCTATCCGTGTACCTGTCCATATCCCTCTAAACCTTTCCTATCCGTGTACCTGTCCGTATCCCTCTAAACCTTTCCTATCCGTGTACCTGTCCATATCCCTCTAAACCTTTCCTATCCGTGTACCTGTCCATACCCCTCTAAACCTTTCCTATCCGTGTCCCTGTCCATATCCCTCTGAAACTTTCCTATCCGTGTACCTGTCCATATCCCTCTAAACCTTTCCTATCCGTGTACCTGTCCATATCCCTCTAAGCCTTTCCTATCCGTGTACCTGTCCATACCCCTCTAAACCTTTCCTATCCGTGTCCCTGTCCATATCCCTCTGAACCTTTCCTATCCGTGTACCTGTCCATATCCCTCTAAACCTTTCCTATCCGTGTACCTGTCCGTATCCCTCTAAACCTTTCCTATCCGTGTACCTGTCCATATCCCTCTAAACCTTTCCTATCCGTGTACCTGTCTGTATCCCTCTAAACCTTTCCTATCCGTGTACCTGTCCATATCCCTCTAAACCTTTCCTATCCGTGTACCTGTCCATATCCCTCTAAACCTTTCCTATCCGTGTACCTGTCCATATCCCTCTAAACCTTTCCTATCCGTGTACCTGTCCATATCCCTCTAAGCCTTTCCTATCCATATACCTGTTCGTATCCCTCTAAACCTTTCCTATCCGTCTACCTGTCCATATCCCTCTAAACCATTCCTATCCATGTCCCTGTCCATATCCCTCTAAGCCTTTCCTATCCGTGTATCTGTCCATATCCCTCTAAGACTTTCCTATCCATGTACCTGTCTGTATCCCTCTAAACCTTTCCTATCTGTGTACCTGTCCATATCCCTCTAAACCTTTCCTATCCGTGTACCTGTCCATATCCCTCTAAACCTTTCCTATCCGTGTACCTGTCCATATCCCTCTAAACCTTTCCTATCCGTGTACCTGTCCATATCCCCCTGAACCTTTCCTATCCGTGTACCTGTCCATATCCCTCTAAGCCTTTCCTATCCATATACCTGTTCGTATCCCTCTAAACCTTTCCTATCCATCTACCTGTCCATATCCCTCTAAACCATTCCTATCCATGTCCCTGTCCATATCCCTCTAAGCCTTTCCTATCCGTGTATCTGTCCATATCCCTCTAAGACTTTCCTATCCATGTACCTGTCTGTATCCCTCTAAACCTTTCCTATCTGTGTACCTGTCCATATCCCTCTAAACCTTTCCTATCCGTGTCCCTGTCCATATCCCTCTGAACCTTTCCTATCCGTGTACCTGTCCATATCCCTCTAAACCTTTCCTATCCGTGTACCTGTCCATATCCCTCTAAACCTTTCCTATCCGTGTCCCTGTCCATATCCCTCTGAACCTTTCCTATCCGTGTACCTGTCCATATCCCTCTAAACCTTTCCTATCCGTGTACCTGTCCATATCCCTCTAAGCCTTTCCTATCCGTGTACCTGTCCATATCCCTCTAAACCTTTCCTATCCGTGTACCTGTCCATATCCCTCTAAACCTTTCCTATCCGTGTACCTGTCCGTATCCCTCTAAACCTTTCCTATCCGTGTACCTGTCCATATCCCTCTAAACCTTTCCTATCCGTGTACCTGTCCGTATCCCTCTAAACCTTTCCTATCCGTGTACCTGTCCATATCCCTCTAAACCTTTCCTATCCGTGTACCTGTCCATACCCCTCTAAACCTTTCCTATCCGTGTCCCTGTCCATATCCCTCTGAAACTTTCCTATCCGTGTACCTGTCCATATCCCTCTAAACCTTTCCTATCCGTGTACCTGTCCATATCCCTCTAAGCCTTTCCTATCCGTGTACCTGTCCATACCCCTCTAAACCTTTCCTATCCGTGTCCCTGTCCATATCCCTCTGAACCTTTCCTATCCGTGTACCTGTCCATATCCCTCTAAACCTTTCCTATCCGTGTACCTGTCCATATCCCTCTAAGCCTTTCCTATCCGTGTACCTGTACATATCCCTTTAAACCTTTCCTATCCGTGTACCTGTCCGTATCCCTCTAAAACATTCCTATCCGTGTACCTGTCCGTATCCATCTAAACCTTTCCTATCCGTGTACCTGTCCATATCCCTCTAAACCTTTCCTATCCGTGTACCTGTCCATATCCCTCTAAACCTTTCCTATCCGTGTAACTGTCCATATCCCTCTAAGCCTTTCCTATCCGTGTCCCTGTCCATATCCCTCTAAACCTTTGCTATCTGTGTACCTGTCCAAATCCCTCTAAGCCTTTCCTATCCGTGTACCTGTCCATATCCCTCTAAACCTTTCCTATCCGTGTCCCTGTCCATATCCCTCTGAAACTTTCCTATCCGTGTACCTGTCCATATCCCTCTAAACCTTTCCTATCCGTGTACCTGTCCATATCCCTCTAAGCCTTTCCTATCCGTGTACCTGTCCATACACCTCTAAACCTTTCCTATCCGTGTCCCTGTCCATATCCCTCTGAACCTTTCCTATCCGTGTACCTGTCCATATCCCTCTAAACCTTTCCTATCCGTGTACCTGTCCGTATCCCTCTAAACCTTTCCTATCCGTGTACCTGTCCATATCCCTCTAAACCTTTCCTATCCGTGTACCTGTCTGTATCCCTCTAAACCTTTCCTATCCGTGTACCTGTCCATATCCCTCTAAACATTTCCTATCCGTGTACCTGTCCATATCCCTCTAAACCTTTCCTATCCGTGTACCTGTCCGTATCCCTCTAAACCTTTCCTATCCGTGTACCTGTCCATATCCCTCTAAGCCTTTCCTATCCGTGTACCTGTCCATATCCCTCTAAACCTTTCCTATCCGTGTACCTGTCCATATCCCTCTAAACCTTTCCTATCCGTGTACCTGTCCGTATCCCTCTAAACCTTTCCTATCCGTGTACCTGTCCATATCCCTCTAAACCTTTCCTATCCGTGTACCTGTCCGTATCCCTCTAAACCTTTCCTATCCGTGTACCTGTCCATATCCCTCTAAACCTTTCCTATCCGTGTACCTGTCCATACCCCTCTAAACCTTTCCTATCCGTGTCCCTGTCCATATCCCTCTGAAACTTTCCTATCCGTGTACCTGTCCATATCCCTCTAAACCTTTCCTATCCGTGTACCTGTCCATATCCCTCTAAGCCTTTCCTATCCGTGTACCTGTCCATACCCCTCTAAACCTTTCCTATCCGTGTCCCTGTCCATATCCCTCTGAACCTTTCCTATCCGTGTACCTGTCCATATCCCTCTAAACCTTTCCTATCCGTGTACCTGTCCATATCCCTCTAAGCCTTTCCTATCCGTGTACCTGTACATATCCCTTTAAACCTTTCCTATCCGTGTACCTGTCCGTATCCCTCTAAAACATTCCTATCCGTGTACCTGTCCGTATCCATCTAAACCTTTCCTATCCGTGTACCTGTCCATATCCCTCTAAACCTTTCCTATCCGTGTACCTGTCCATATCCCTCTAAACCTTTCCTATCCGTGTAACTGTCCATATCCCTCTAAGCCTTTCCTATCCGTGTCCCTGTCCATATCCCTCTAAACCTTTGCTATCTGTGTACCTGTCCAAATCCCTCTAAGCCTTTCCTATCCGTGTACCTGTCCATATCCCTCTAAACCTTTCCTATCCGTGTCCCTGTCCATATCCCTCTGAAACTTTCCTATCCGTGTACCTGTCCATATCCCTCTAAACCTTTCCTATCCGTGTACCTGTCCATATCCCTCTAAGCCTTTCCTATCCGTGTACCTGTCCATACCCCTCTAAACCTTTCCTATCCGTGTCCCTGTCCATATCCCTCTGAACCTTTCCTATCCGTGTACCTGTCCATATCCCTCTAAACCTTTCCTATCCGTGTACCTGTCCGTATCCCTCTAAACCTTTCCTATCCGTGTACCTGTCCATATCCCTCTAAACCTTTCCTATCCGTGTACCTGTCTGTATCCCTCTAAACCTTTCCTATCCGTGTACCTGTCCATATCCCTCTAAACCTTTCCTATCCGTGTACCTGTCCATATCCCTCTAAACCTTTCCTATCCGTGTACCTGTCCATATCCCTCTAAACCTTTCCTATCCGTGTCCCTGTCCATATCCCCCTGAACCTTTCCTATCCGTGTACCTGTCCATATCCCTCTAAGCCTTTCCTATCCATATACCTGTTCGTATCCCTCTAAACCTTTCCTATCCGTCTACCTGTCCATATCCCTCTAAACCATTCCTATCCATGTCCCTGTCCATATCCCTCTAAGCCTTTCCTATCCGTGTATCTGTCCATATCCCTCTAAGACTTTCCTATCCATGTACCTGTCTGTATCCCTCTAAACCTTTCCTATCTGTGTACCTGTCCATATCCCTCTAAACCTTTCCTATCCGTGTCCCTGTCCATATCCCTCTGAACCTTTCCTATCCGTGTACCTGTCCATATCCCTCTAAACCTTTCCTATCCGTGTACCTGTCCATATCCCTCTAAACCTTTCCTATCCGTGTCCCTGTCCATATCCCTCTGAACCTTTCCTATCCGTGTACCTGTCCATATCCCTCTAAACCTTTCCTATCCGTGTACCTGTCCATATCCCTCTAAGCCTTTCCTATCCGTGTACCTGTCCATATCCCTCTAAACCTTTCCTATCCGTGTACCTGTCCATATCCCTCTAAACCTTTCCTATCCTTGTACCTGTCCGTATCCCTCTAAACCTTTCCTATCCGTGTACCTGTCCATATCCCTCTAAACCTTTCCTATCCGTGTACCTGTCCGTATCCCTCTAAACCTTTCCTATCCGTGTACCTGTCCATATCCCTCTAAACCTTTCCTATCCGTGTACCTGTCCATACCCCTCTAAACCTTTCATATCCGTGTCCCTGTCCATATCCCTCTGAAACTTTCCTATCCGTGTACCTGTCCATATCCCTCTAAACCTTTCCTATCCGTGTACCTGTCCATATCCCTCTAAGCCTTTCCTATCCGTGTACCTGTCCATACCCCTCTAAACCTTTCCTATCCGTGTCCCTGTCCATATCCCTCTGAACCTTTCCTATCCGTGTACCTGTCCATATCCCTCTAAACCTTTCCTATCCGTGTACCTGTCCATATCCCTCTAAGCCTTTCCTATCCGTGTACCTGTACATATCCCTTTAAACCTTTCCTATCCGTGTACCTGTCCGTATCCCTCTAAAACATTCCTATCCGTGTACCTGTCCGTATCCATCTAAACCTTTCCTATCCGTGTACCTGTCCATATCCCTCTAAACCTTTCCTATCCGTGTACCTGTCCATATCCCTCTAAACCTTTCCTATCCGTGTAACTGTCCATATCCCTCTAAGCCTTTCCTATCCGTGTCCCTGTCCATATCCCTCTAAACCTTTGCTATCTGTGTACCTGTCCATATCCCTCTAAGCCTTTCCTATCCGTGTACCTGTCCATATCCCTCTAAGCCTTTCCTATCCGTGTACCTGTCCATATCCCTCTAAACCTTTCCTATCCGTGTCCCTGTCCATATCCCTCTAAACCTTTCCTATCCGTGTCCCTGTCCATATCTCTCTAAGCCTTTCCTATCCCTGTACCTGTCCATATCCCTCTAAACCTTTCCTATCCGTGTACCTGTCCATATCCCTCTAAATCTTTCCTATCCGTGTCCCTGTCCATATCCCTCTGAAACTTTCCTATCCGTGTACCTGTCCATATCCCTCTAAACCTTTCCTATCCGTGTACCTGTCCATATCCCTCTAAACCTTTCCTATCCGTGTCCCTGTCCATATCCCTCTGAACCTTTCCTATCCGTGTACCTGTCCATATCCCTCTAAACCTTTCCTATCTGTGTCCCTGTCCATATCCCTCTGAACCTTTCCTATCCGTGTACCTGTCCATATCCCTCTAAACCTTTCCTATCCGTGTACCTGTCCATATACCTCTAAACCTTTCCTATCCGTGTCCCTGTCCATATCCCTCTGAACCTTTCCTATCCATGTACCTGTCCATATCCCTCTAAACCTTTCCTATCCGTGTACCTGTCCATATCCCTCTAAGCCTTTCCTATCCGTGTACCTGTCCATATCCCTCTAAACCTTTCCTATCCGTGTACCTGTCCGTATCCCTCTAAACCTTTCCTATCCGTGTACCTGTCCGTATCCCTCTAAACCTTTCCTATCCGTGTACCTGTCCATATCCCTCTAAGCCTTTCCTATCCGTGTACCTGTCCATATCCCTCTAAACCTTTCCTATCCGTGTACCTGTCCATATCCCTCTAAGCCTTTCCTATCCGTGTACCTGTCCATATCCCTCTAAGCCTTTCCTATCCGTGTCCCTGTCCATATCCCTCTAAACCTTTCCTATCCGTGTCCCTGTCCATATCCCTCTAACCCTTTCCTATCCGTGTACCTGTCCATATCCCTCTAAACCTTTCCTATCCGTGTACCTGTCCATATCCCTCTAAACCTTTCCTATCCGTGTACCTGTCCATACCCCTCTGAACCTTTCCTATCCGTGTCCCTGTCCATATCCCTCTGAACCTTTCCTATCCGTGTACCTGTCCATATCCCTCTAAACCTTTCCTATCCGTGTACCTGTCCATATCCCTCTAAGCCTTTCCTATCCGTGTACCTGTCCATATCCCTTTAAACCTTTCCTATCCGTGTACCTGTCCGTATCCCTCTAAAACATTCCTATCCGTGTACCTGTCCGTATCCATCTAAACCTTTCCTATCCGTGTACCTGTCCATATCCCTCTAAACCTTTCCTATCCGTGTACCTGTCCATATCCCTCTAAACCTTTCCTATCCGTGTAACTGTCCATATCCCTCTAAGCCTTTCCTATCCGTGTCCCTGTCCATATCCCTCTAAACCTTTGCTATCTGTGTACCTGTCCATATCCCTCTAAGCCTTTCCTATCCGTGTACCTGTCCATATCCCTCTAAGCCTTTCCTATCCGTGTACCTGTCCATATCCCTCTAAACCTTTCCTATCCGTGTCCCTGTCCATATCCCTCTAAACCTTTCCTATCCGTGTCCCTGTCCATATCTCTCTAAGCCTTTCCTATCCCTGTACCTGTCCATATCCCTCTAAACCTTTCCTATCCGTGTACCTGTCCATATCCCTCTAAATCTTTCCTATCCGTGTCCCTGTCCATATCCCTCTGAAACTTTCCTATCCGTGTACCTGTCCATATCCCTCTAAACCTTTCCTATCCGTGTACCTGTCCATATCCCTCTAAACCTTTCCTATCCGTGTCCCTGTCCATATCCCTCTGAACCTTTCCTATCCGTGTACCTGTCCATATCCCTCTAAACCTTTCCTATCTGTGTCCCTGTCCATATCCCTCTGAACCTTTCCTATCCGTGTACCTGTACATATCCCTCTAAACCTTTCCTATCCGTGTACCTGTCCATATACCTCTAAACCTTTCCTATCCGTGTCCCTGTCCATATCCCTCTGAACCTTTCCTATCCATGTACCTGTCCATATCCCTCTAAACCTTTCCTATCCGTGTACCTGTCCATATCCCTCTAAGCCTTTCCTATCCGTGTACCTGTCCATATCCCTCTAAACCTTTCCTATCCGTGTACCTGTCCGTATCCCTCTAAACCTTTCCTATCCGTGTACCTGTCCGTATCCCTCTAAACCTTTCCTATCCGTGTACCTGTCCATATCCCTCTAAGCCTTTCCTATCCGTGTACCTGTCCATATCCCTCTAAACCTTTCCTATCCGTGTACCTGTCCATATCCCTCTAAGCCTTTCCTATCCGTGTACCTGTCCATATCCCTCTAAGCCTTTCCTATCCGTGTCCCTGTCCATATCCCTCTAAACCTTTCCTATCCGTGTCCCTGTCCATATCCCTCTAACCCTTTCCTATCCGTGTACCTGTCCATATCCCTCTAAGCCTTTCCTATCCATGTACCTCTCCGTATCCCTCTAAACCTTTCCTATCCGTCTACCTGTCCATATCCCTCTAAACCTTTCCTATCCATGTCCCTGTCCATATCCCTCTAAGCCTTTCCTAATCGTGTATCTGTCCATATCCCTCTAAGCCTTTCCTATCCATGTACCTGTCTGTATCCCTCTAAACCTTTCCTATCCGTGTACCTGTCCATATCCCTCTAAACCTTTCCTATCCGTGTACCTGTCCGTATCCCTCTAAGCCTTTCCTATCCGTGTACCTGTCCATATCCCTCTAAGCCTTTCCTATCCATGTACCTGTCTGTATCCCTCTAAACCTTTCCTATCCATGTACCTGTCCATATCCCTCTAAACCTTTCCTATCCGTGTACCTGTCCGTATCCCTCTAAACCTTTCCTATCCGTGTACCTGTCCATATCCCTCTAAACCTTTCCTATCCGTGTACCTGTCTGTATCCCTCTAAACCTTTCCTATCCGTGTACCTGTCCATATCCCTCTAAACCTTTCCTATCCGTGTCCCTGTCCATATCCCTCTGAACCTTTCCTATCTGTGGTACCTGTCCATATCCCTCTAAACCTTTCCTATCCGTGTACCTGTCCATATCCCTCTAAGCCTTTCCTATCCGTGTACCTGTCCATATCCCTCTAAACCTTTCCTATCCGTGTACCTGTCCATATCCCTCTAAACCTTTCCTATCCGTGTACCTGTCCATATCCCTCTAAACCTTTCCTATCCATGTCCCTGTCCATATCCCTCTGAACCTTTCCTATCTGTGGTACCTGTCCATATCCCTCTAAACCTTTCCTATCCGTGTACCTGTCCATATCCCTCTAAGCCTTTCCTATCCGTGTACCTGTCCATATCCCTCTAAACCTTTCCTATCCGTGTACCTGTCCATATCCCTCTAAACCTTTCCTATCCGTGTACCTGTCCATACCCCTCTAAACCTTTCCTATCCGTGTCCCTGTCCATATCCCTCTGAACCTTTCCTATCCGTGTACCTGTCCATATCCCTCTAAACCTTTCCTATCCGTGTACCTGTCCATATCCCTCTAAGCCTTTCCTATCCGTGTACCTGTCCATATCCCTTTAAACCTTTCCTATCCGTGTACCTGTCCGTATCCCTCTAAAACATTCCTATCCGTGTACCTGTCCGTATCCATCTAAACCTTTCCTATCCGTGTACCTGTCCATATCCCTCTAAACCTTTCCTATCCGTGTACCTGTCCATATCCCTCTAAACCTTTCCTATCCGTGTAACTGTCCATATCCCTCTAAGCCTTTCCTATCCGTGTCCCTGTCCATATCCCTCTAAACCTTTGCTATCTGTGTACCTGTCCATATCCCTCTAAGCCTTTCCTATCCGTGTACCTGTCCATATCCCTCTAAGCCTTTCCTATCCGTGTACCTGTCCATATCCCTCTAAACCTTTCCTATCCGTGTCCCTGTCCATATCCCTCTAAACCTTTCCTATCCGTGTCCCTGTCCATATCTCTCTAAGCCTTTCCTATCCCTGTACCTGTCCATATCCCTCTAAACCTTTCCTATCCGTGTACCTGTCCATATCCCTCTAAATCTTTCCTATCCGTGTCCCTGTCCATATCCCTCTGAAACTTTCCTATCCGTGTACCTGTCCATATCCCTCTAAGCCTTTCCTATCCGTGTACCTGTCCATATCCCTCTAAACCTTTCCTATCCGTGTCCCTGTCCATATCCCTCTGAACCTTTCCTATCCGTGTACCTGTCCATATCCCTCTAAACCTTTCCTATCTGTGTCCCTGTCCATATCCCTCTGAACCTTTCCTATCCGTGTACCTGTCCATATCCCTCTAAACCTTTCCTATCCGTGTACCTGTCCATATACCTCTAAACCTTTCCTATCCGTGTCCCTGTCCATATCCCTCTGAACCTTTCCTATCCATGTACCTGTCCATATCCCTCTAAACCTTTCCTATCCGTGTACCTGTCCATATCCCTCTAAGCCTTTCCTATCCGTGTACCTGTCCATATCCCTCTAAACCTTTCCTATCCGTGTACCTGTCCGTATCCCTCTAAAACTTTCCTATCCGTGTACCTGTCCGTATCCCTCTAAACCTTTCCTATCCGTGTACCTGTCCATATCCCTCTAAGCCTTTCCTATCCGTGTACCTGTCCATATCCCTCTAAACCTTTCCTATCCGTGTACCTGTCCATATCCCTCTAAGCCTTTCCTATCCGTGTACCTGTCCATATCCCTCTAAGCCTTTCCTATCCGTGTCCCTGTCCATATCCCTCTAAACCTTTCCTATCCGTGTCCCTGTCCATATCCCTCTAACCCTTTCCTATCCGTGTACCTGTCCATATCCCTCTAAGCCTTTCCTATCCATGTACCTGTCCGTATCCCTCTAAACCTTTCCTATCCGTCTACCTGTCCATATCCCTCTAAACCTTTCCTATCCATGTCCCTGTCCATATCCCTCTAAGCCTTTCCTATCCGTGTATCTGTCCATATCCCTCTAAGCCTTTCCTATCCATGTACCTGTCTGTATCCCTCTAAACCTTTCCTATCCGTGTACCTGTCCATATCCCTCTAAACCTTTCCTATCCGTGTACCTGTCCGTATCCCTCTAAGCCTTTCCTATCCGTGTACCTGTCCATATCCCTCTAAGCCTTTCCTATCCATGTACCTGTCTGTATCCCTCTAAACCTTTCCTATCCATGTACCTGTCCATATCCCTCTAAACCTTTCCTATCCGTGTACCTGTCCGTATCCCTCTAAACCTTTCCTATCCGTGTACCTGTCCATATCCCTCTAAACCTTTCCTATCCGTGTACCTGTCTGTATCCCTCTAAACCTTTCCTATCCGTGTACCTGTCCATATCCCTCTAAACCTTTCCTATCCGTGTACCTGTCCATATCCCTCTAAACCTTTCCTATCCGTGTACCTGTCCATATCCCTCTAAACCTTTCCTATCCGTGTCCCTGTCCATATCCCCCTGAACCTTTCCTATCCGTGTACCTGTCCATATCCCTCTAAGCCTTTCCTATCCATATACCTGTTCGTATCCCTCTAAACCTTTCCTATCCGTCTACCTGTCCATATCCCTCTAAACCATTCCTATCCATGTCCCTGTCCATATCCCTCTAAGCCTTTCCTATCCGTGTATCTGTCCATATCCCTCTAAGACTTTCCTATCCATGTACCTGTCTGTATCCCTCTAAACCTTTCCTATCTGTGTACCTGTCCATATCCCTCTAAACCTTTCCTATCCGTGTCCCTGTCCATATCCCTCTGAACCTTTCCTATCCGTGTACCTGTCCATATCCCTCTAAACCTTTCCTATCCGTGTACCTGTCCATATCCCTCTAAACCTTTCCTATCCGTGTCCCTGTCCATATCCCTCTGAACCTATCCTATCCGTGTACCTGTCCATATCCCTCTAAACCTTTCCTATCCGTGTACCTGTCCATATCCCTCTAAGCCTTTCCTATCCGTGTACCTGTCCATATCCCTCTAAACCTTTCCTATCCGTGTACCTGTCCATATCCCTCTAAACCTTTCCTATCCGTGTACCTGTCCGTATCCCTCTAAACCTTTCCTATCCGTGTACCTGTCCATATCCCTCTAAACCTTTCCTATCCGTGTACCTGTCCGTATCCCTCTAAACCTTTCCTATCCGTGTACCTGTCCGTATCCCTCTAAACCTTTCCTATCCGTGTACCTGTCCGTATCCCTCTAAGCCTTTCCTATCCGTGTACCTGTCCATATCCCTCTAAACCTTTCCTATCCGTGTACCTGTCCATATCCCTCTAAGCCTTTCCTATCCGTGTACCTGTCCATATCCCTCTAAGCCTTTCCTATCCGTTTCCCTGTCTGTATCCCTCTAAACCTTTCCTATCCGTGTACCTGTCCATATCCCTCTAAACCTTTCCTATCCGTGTACCTGTCCATATCCCTCTAAACCTTTCCTATCCGTGTACCTGTCCATATCCCTCTAAACCTTTCCTATCCGTGTCCCTGTCCGTATCCCTCTGAACCTTTCCTATCCGTGTACCTGTCCATATCCCTCTAAGCCTTTCCTATCCATATACCTGTTCGTATCCCTCTAAACCTTTCCTATCCGTCTACCTGTCCATATCCCTCTAAACCTTTCCTATCCATGTCCCTGTCCATATCCCTCTAAGCCTTTCCTATCCGTGTATCTGTCCATATCCCTCTAAGCCTTTCCTATCCATGTACCTGTCTGTATCCCTCTAAACCTTTCCTATCTGTGTACCTGTCCATATCCCTCTAAACCTTTCCTATCCGTGTCCCTGTCCATATCCCTCTGAACCTTTCCTATCCGTGTACCTGTCCATATCCCTCTAAACCTTTCCTATCCGTGTACCTGTCCATATCCCTCTAAACCTTTCCTATCCGTGTCCCTGTCCATATCCCTCTGAACCTTTCCTATCCGTGTACCTGTCCATATCCCTCTAAACCTTTCCTATCCGTGTACCTGTCCATATCCCTCTAAGCCTTTCCTATCCGTGTACCTGTCCATATCCCTCTAAACCTTTCCTATCCGTGTACCTGTCCATATCCCTCTAAACCTTTCCTATCCGTGTACCTGTCCGTATCCCTCTAAACCTTTCCTATCCGTGTACCTGTCCATATCCCTCTAAACCTTTCCTATCCGTGTACCTGTCCATATCCCTCTAAACCTTTCCTATCCGTGTCCCTGTCCATATCCCTCTGAACCTTTCCTATCCGTGTACCTGTCCATATCCCTCTAAACCTTTCCTATCTGTGTACCTGTCCATATCCCTCTTAGCCTTTCCTATCCGTGTACCTGTCCATATCCCTCTAAACCTTTCCTATCCGTGTCCCTGTCCATATCCCTCTGAACCTTTCCTATCCGTGTACCTGTCCATATCCCTCTAAACCTTTCCTATCCGTGTACCTGTCCATATCCCTCTAAGCCTTTCCTATCCGTGTACCTGTCCATATCCCTCTAAACCTTTCCTATCCGTGTACCTGTCCGTATCCCTCTAAAACATTCCTATCCGTGTACCTGTCCGTATCCCTCTAAACCTTTCCTATCCGTGTACCTGTCCATATCCCTCTAAACCTTTCCTATCCGTGTACCTGTCCATATCCCTCTAAACCTTTCCTATCCGTGTACCTGTCCATATCCCTCTAAGCCTTTCCTATCCGTGTCCCTGTCCATATCCCTCTAAACCTTTCCTATCTGTGTACCTGTCCATATCCCTCTAAGCCTTTCCTATCCGTGTACCTGTCCATATCCCTCTAAACCTTTCCTATCCGTGTCCCTGTCCATATCCCTCTAAACCTTTCCCATCCGTGTCCCTGTCCATATCTCTCTAAGCCTTTCCTATCCATGTACCTGTCCATATCCCTCTAAACCTTTCCTATCCGTGTACCTGTCCATATCCCTCTAAATCTTTCCTATCCGTGTCCCTGTCCATATCCCTCTAAACCTTTCCTATCCGTGTACCTGTCCATATCCCTCTAAACCTTTCCTATCCGTGTACCTGTCCATATCCCTCTAAACCTTTCCTATCCGTGTACCTGTCCGTATCCCTCTAAACCTTTCCTATCCGTGTACCTGTCCATATCCCTCTAAACCTTTCCTATCCGTGTCCCTGTCCATATCCCTCTGAACCTTTCCTATCCGTGTACCTGTCCATATCCCTCTAAACCTTTCCTATCCGTGTCCCTGTCCATATCCCTCTGAACCTTTCCTATCCGTGTACCTGTCCATATCCCTCTAAACCTTTCCTATCCGTGTACCTGTCCATATACCTCTAAACCTTTCCTATCCGTGTCCCTGTCCATATCCCTCTGAACCTTTCCTATCCATGTACCTGTCCATATCCCTCTAAACCTTTCCTATCCGTGTACCTGTCCATATCCCTCTAAGCCTTTCCTATCCGTGTACCTGTCCATATCCCTCTAAGCCTTTCCTATCCGTGTCCCTGTCCATATCCCTCTAAACCTTTGCTATCTGTGTACCTGTCCATATCCCTCTAAGCCTTTCCTATCCGTGTACCTGTCCATATCCCTCTAAGCCTTTCCTATCCGTGTACCTGTCCATATCCCTCTAAACCTTTCCTATCCGTGTCCCTGTCCATATCCCTCTAAACCTTTCCTATCCGTGTCCCTGTCCATATCTCTCTAAGCCTTTCCTATCCCTGTACCTGTCCATATCCCTCTAAACCTTTCCTATCCGTGTACCTGTCCATATCCCTCTAAATCTTTCCTATCCGTGTCCCTGTCCATATCCCTCTGAAACTTTCCTATCCGTGTACCTGTCCATATCCCTCTAAACCTTTCCTATCCGTGTACCTGTCCATATCCCTCTAAACCTTTCCTATCCGTGTCCCTGTCCATATCCCTCTGAACCTTTCCTATCCGTGTACCTGTCCATATCCCTCTAAACCTTTCCTATCTGTGTCCCTGTCCATATCCCTCTGAACCTTTCCTATCCGTGTACCTGTCCATATCCCTCTAAACCTTTCCTATCCGTGTACCTGTCCATATACCTCTAAACCTTTCCTATCCGTGTCCCTGTCCATATCCCTCTGAACCTTTCCTATCCATGTACCTGTCCATATCCCTCTAAACCTTTCCTATCCGTGTACCTGTCCATATCCCTCTAAGCCTTTCCTATCCGTGTACCTGTCCATATCCCTCTAAACCTTTCCTATCCGTGTACCTGTCCGTATCCCTCTAAACCTTTCCTATCCGTGTACCTGTCCGTATCCCTCTAAACCTTTCCTATCCGTGTACCTGTCCATATCCCTCTAAGCCTTTCCTATCCGTGTACCTGTCCATATCCCTCTAAACCTTTCCTATCCGTGTACCTGTCCATATCCCTCTAAGCCTTTCCTATCCGTGTACCTGTCCATATCCCTCTAAGCCTTTCCTATCCGTGTCCCTGTCCATATCCCTCTAAACCTTTCCTATCCGTGTCCCTGTCCATATCCCTCTAACCCTTTCCTGTCCGTGTACCTGTCCATATCCCTCTAAGCCTTTCCTATCCATGTACCTGTCCGTATCCCTCTAAACCTTTCCTATCCGTCTACCTGTCCATATCCCTCTAAACCTTTCCTATCCATGTCCCTGTCCATATCCCTCTAAGCCTTTCCTATCCGTGTATCTGTCCATATCCCTCTAAGCCTTTCCTATCCATGTACCTGTCTGTATCCCTCTAAACCTTTCCTATCCGTGTACCTGTCCATATCCCTCTAAACCTTTCCTATCCGTGTACCTGTCCGTATCCCTCTAAGCCTTTCCTATCCGTGTACCTGTCCATATCCCTCTAAGCCTTTCCTATCCATGTACCTGTCTGTATCCCTCTAAACCTTTCCTATCCATGTACCTGTCCATATCCCTCTAAACCTTTCCTATCCGTGTACCTGTCCGTATCCCTCTAAACCTTTCCTATCCGTGTACCTGTCCATATCCCTCTAAACCTTTCCTATCCGTGTACCTGTCTGTATCCCTCTAAACCTTTCCTATCCGTGTACCTGTCCATATCCCTCTAAACCTTTCCTATCCGTGTACCTGTCCATATCCCTCTAAACCTTTCCTATCCGTGTACCTGTCCATATCCCTCTAAACCTTTCCTATCCGTGTCCCTGTCCATATCCCCCTGAACCTTTCCTATCCGTGTACCTGTCCATATCCCTCTAAGCCTTTCCTATCCATATACCTGTTCGTATCCCTCTAAACCTTTCCTATCCGTCTACCTGTCCATATCCCTCTAAACCATTCCTATCCATGTCCCTGTCCATATCCCTCTAAGCCTTTCCTATCCGTGTATCTGTCCATATCCCTCTAAGACTTTCCTATCCATGTACCTGTCTGTATCCCTCTAAACCTTTCCTATCTGTGTACCTGTCCATATCCCTCTAAACCTTTCCTATCCGTGTCCCTGTCCATATCCCTCTGAACCTTTCCTATCCGTGTACCTGTCCATATCCCTCTAAACCTTTCCTATCCGTGTACCTGTCCATATCCCTCTAAACCTTTCCTATCCGTGTCCCTGTCCATATCCCTCTGAACCTATCCTATCCGTGTACCTGTCCATATCCCTCTAAACCTTTCCTATCCGTGTACCTGTCCATATCCCTCTAAACCTTTCCTATCCGTGTACCTGTCCGTATCCCTCTAAACCTTTCCTATCCGTGTACCTGTCCATATCCCTCTAAACCTTTCCTATCCGTGTACCTGTCCGTATCCCTCTAAACCTTTCCTATCCGTGTACCTGTCCGTATCCCTCTAAACCTTTCCTATCCGTGTACCTGTCCGTATCCCTCTAAGCCTTTCCTATCCGTGTACCTGTCCATATCCCTCTAAACCTTTCCTATCCGTGTACCTGTCCATATCCCTCTAAGCCTTTCCTATCCGTGTACCTGTCCATATCCCTCTAAGCCTTTCCTATCCGTTTCCCTGTCTGTATCCCTCTAAACCTTTCCTATCCGTGTACCTGTCCATATCCCTCTAAACCTTTCCTATCCGTGTACCTGTCCATATCCCTCTAAACCTTTCCTATCCGTGTACCTGTCCATATCCCTCTAAACCTTTCCTATCCGTGTCCCTGTCCGTATCCCTCTGAACCTTTCCTATCCGTGTACCTGTCCATATCCCTCTAAGCCTTTCCTATCCATATACCTGTTCGTATCCCTCTAAACCTTTCCTATCCGTCTACCTGTCCATATCCCTCTAAACCTTTCCTATCCATGTCCCTGTCCATATCCCTCTAAGCCTTTCCTATCCGTGTATCTGTCCATATCCCTCTAAGCCTTTCCTATCCATGTACCTGTCTGTATCCCTCTAAACCTTTCCTATCTGTGTACCTGTCCATATCCCTCTAAACCTTTCCTATCCGTGTCCCTGTCCATATCCCTCTGAACCTTTCCTATCCGTGTACCTGTCCATATCCCTCTAAACCTTTCCTATCCGTGTACCTGTCCATATCCCTCTAAACCTTTCCTATCCGTGTCCCTGTCCATATCCCTCTGAACCTTTCCTATCCGTGTACCTGTCCATATCCCTCTAAACCTTTCCTATCCGTGTACCTGTCCATATCCCTCTAAGCCTTTCCTATCCGTGTACCTGTCCATATCCCTCTAAACCTTTCCTATCCGTGTACCTGTCCATATCCCTCTAAACCTTTCCTATCCGTGTACCTGTCCGTATCCCTCTAAACCTTTCCTATCCGTGTACCTGTCCATATCCCTCTAAACCTTTCCTATCCGTGTACCTGTCCATATCCCTCTAAACCTTTCCTATCCGTGTCCCTGTCCATATCCCTCTGAACCTTTCCTATCCGTGTACCTGTCCATATCCCTCTAAACCTTTCCTATCTGTGTACCTGTCCATATCCCTCTTAGCCTTTCCTATCCGTGTACCTGTCCATATCCCTCTAAACCTTTCCTATCCGTGTCCCTGTCCATATCCCTCTGAACCTTTCCTATCCGTGTACCTGTCCATATCCCTCTAAACCTTTCCTATCCGTGTACCTGTCCATATCCCTCTAAGCCTTTCCTATCCGTGTACCTGTCCATATCCCTCTAAACCTTTCCTATCCGTGTACCTGTCCGTATCCCTCTAAAACATTCCTATCCGTGTACCTGTCCGTATCCCTCTAAACCTTTCCTATCCGTGTACCTGTCCATATCCCTCTAAACCTTTCCTATCCGTGTACCTGTCCATATCCCTCTAAACCTTTCCTATCCGTGTACCTGTCCATATCCCTCTAAGCCTTTCCTATCCGTGTCCCTGTCCATATCCCTCTAAACCTTTCCTATCTGTGTACCTGTCCATATCCCTCTAAGCCTTTCCTATCCGTGTACCTGTCCATATCCCTCTAAACCTTTCCTATCCGTGTCCCTGTCCATATCCCTCTAAACCTTTCCCATCCGTGTCCCTGTCCATATCTCTCTAAGCCTTTCCTATCCATGTACCTGTCCATATCCCTCTAAACCTTTCCTATCCGTGTACCTGTCCATATCCCTCTAAATCTTTCCTATCCGTGTCCCTGTCCATATCCCTCTAAACCTTTCCTATCCGTGTACCTGTCCATATCCCTCTAAACCTTTCCTATCCGTGTACCTGTCCATATCCCTCTAAACCTTTCCTATCCGTGTACCTGTCCGTATCCCTCTAAACCTTTCCTATCCGTGTACCTGTCCATATCCCTCTAAACCTTTCCTATCCGTGTCCCTGTCCATATCCCTCTGAACCTTTCCTATCCGTGTACCTGTCCATATCCCTCTAAACCTTTCCTATCCGTGTCCCTGTCCATATCCCTCTGAACCTTTCCTATCCGTGTACCTGTCCATATCCCTCTAAACCTTTCCTATCCGTGTACCTGTCCATATACCTCTAAACCTTTCCTATCCGTGTCCCTGTCCATATCCCTCTGAACCTTTCCTATCCATGTACCTGTCCATATCCCTCTAAACCTTTCCTATCCGTGTACCTGTCCATATCCCTCTAAGCCTTTCCTATCCGTGTACCTGTCCATATCCCTCTAAACCTTTCCTATCCGTGTACCTGTCCGTATCCCTCTAAACCTTTCCTATCCGTGTACCTGTCCGTATCCCTCTAAACCTTTCCTATCCGTGTAACTGTCCATATCCCTCTAAGCCTTTCCTATCCGTGTCCCTGTCCATATCCCTCTAAACCTTTCCTATCTGTGTACCTGTCCATATCCCTCTAAGCCTTTCCTATCCGTGTACCTGTCCATATCCCTCTAAGCCTTTCCTATCCGTGTACCTGTCCATATCCCTCTAAACCTTTCCTATCCGTGTCCCTGTCCATATCCCTCTAAACCTTTCCTATCCGTGTCCCTGTCCATATCTCTCTAAGCCTTTCCTATCCCTGTACCTGTCCATATCCCTCTAAACCTTTCCTATCCGTGTACCTGTCCATATCCCTCTAAATCTTTCCTATCCGTGTCCCTGTCCATATCCCTCTGAAACTTTCCTATCCGTGTACCTGTCCATATCCCTCTAAACCTTTCCTATCCGTGTACCTGTCCATATCCCTCTAAACCTTTCCTATCCGTGTCCCTGTCCATATCCCTCTGAACCTTTCCTATCCGTGTACCTGTCCATATCCCTCTAAGCCTTTCCTATCCATGTACCTGTCTGTATCCCTCTAAACCTTTCCTATCCATGTACCTGTCCATATCCCTCTAAACCTTTCCTATCCGTGTACCTGTCCGTATCCCTCTAAACCTTTCCTATCCGTGTACCTGTCCATATCCCTCTAAACCTTTCCTATCCGTGTACCTGTCCATATCCCTCTAAACCTTTCCTATCCGTGTACCTGTCTGTATCCCTCTAAACCTTTCCTATCCGTGTACCTGTCCATATCCCTCAAAACCTTTCCTATCCGTGTACCTGTCCATATCCCTCTAAACCTTTCCTATCCGTGTACCTGTCCATATCCCTCTAAACCTTTCCTATCCGTGTCCCTGTCCATATCCCTCTGAACCTTTCCTATCCGTGTACCTGTCCATATCCCTCTAAGCCTTTCCTATCCATATACCTGTTCGTATCCCTCTAAACCTTTCCTATCCGTCTACCTGTCCATATCCCTCTAAACCTTTCCTATCCATGTCCCTGTCCATATCCCTCTAAGCCTTTCCTATCCGTGTATCTGTCCATATCCCTCTAAGCCTTTCCTATCCATGTACCTGTCTGTATCCCTCTAAACCTTTCCTATCTGTGTACCTGTCCATATCCCTCTAAACCTTTCCTATCCGTGTCCCTGTCCATATCCCTCTGAACCTTTCCTATCCGTGTACCTGTCCATATCCCTCTAAACCTTTCCTATCCGTGTACCTTTCCATATCCCTCTAAACCTTTCCTATCCGTGTCCCTGTCCATATCCCTCTGAACCTTTCCTATCCGTGTACCTGTCCATATCCCTCTAAACCTTTCCTATCCGTGTACCTGTCCATATCCCTCTAAGCCTTTCCTATCCGTGTACCTGTCCATATCCCTCTAAACCTTTCCTATCCGTGTACCTGTCCATATCCCTCTAAACCTTTCCTATCCGTGTACCTGTCCGTATCCCTCTAAACCTTTCCTATCCGTGTACCTGTCCATATCCCTCTAAACCTTTCCTATCCGTGTACCTGTCCATATCCCTCTAAACCTTTCCTATCCGTGTCCCTGTCCATATCCCTCTGAACCTTTCCTATCCGTGTACCTGTCCATATCCCTCTAAACCTTTCCTATCTGTGTACCTGTCCATATCCCTCTAAGCCTTTCCTATCCGTGTACCTGTCCATATCCCTCTAAACCTTTCCTATCCGTGTCCCTGTCCATATCCCTCTGAACCTTTCCTATCCGTGTACCTGTCCATATCCCTCTAAACCTTTCCTATCCGTGTACCTGTCCATATCCCTCTAAGCCTTTCCTATCCGTGTACCTGTCCATATCCCTCTAAACCTTTCCTATCCGTGTACCTGTCCGTATCCCTCTAAAACATTCCTATCCGTGTACCTGTCCGTATCCCTCTAAACCTTTCCTATCCGTGTACCTGTCCATATCCCTCTAAACCTTTCCTATCCGTGTACCTGTCCATATCCCTCTAAACCTTTCCTATCCGTGTACCTGTCCATATCCCTCTAAGCCTTTCCTATCCGTGTCCCTGTCCATATCCCTCTAAACCTTTCCTATCTGTGTACCTGTCCATATCCCTCTAAGCCTTTCCTATCCGTGTACCTGTCCATATCCCTCTAAACCTTTCCTATCCGTGTCCCTGTCCATATCCCTCTAAACCTTTCCCATCCGTGTCCCTGTCCATATCTCTCTAAGCCTTTCCTATCCATGTACCTGTCCGTATCCCTCTAAACCTTTCCTATCCGTGTACCTGTCCATATCCCTCTAAATCTTTCCTATCCGTGTCCCTGTCCATATCCCTCTGAACCTTTCCTATCCGTGTACCTGTCCATATCCCTCTAAACCTTTCCTATCCGTGTACCTGTCCATATCCCTCTAAACCTTTCCTATCCGTGTACCTGTCCGTATCCCTCTAAACCTTTCCTATCCGTGTACCTGTCCATATCCCTCTAAACCTTTCCTATCCGTGTCCCTGTCCATATCCCTCTGAACCTTTCCTATCCGTGTACCTGTCCATATCCCTCTAAACCTTTCCTATCCGTGTCCCTGTCCATATCCCTCTGAACCTTTCCTATCCGTGTACCTGTCCATATCCCTCTAAACCTTTCCTATCCGTGTACCTGTCCATATACCTCTAAACCTTTCCTATCCGTGTCCCTGTCCATATCCCTCTGAACCTTTCCTATCCATGTACCTGTCCATATCCCTCTAAACCTTTCCTATCCGTGTACCTGTCCATATCCCTCTAAGCCTTTCCTATCCGTGTACCTGTCCATAACCCTCTAAACCTTTCCTATCCGTGTACCTGTCCGTATCCCTCTAAACCTTTCCTATCCGTGTACCTGTCCGTATCCCTCTAAACCTTTCCTATCCGTGTACCTGTCCATATCCCTCTAAACCTTTCCTATCCGTGTACCTGTCCATATCCCTCTAAGCCTTTCCTATCCGTGTACCTGTCCATATCCCTCTAAGCCTTTCCTATCCGTGTCCCTGTCCATATCCCTCTAAACCTTTCCTATCCGTGTCCCTGTCCATATCCCTCTAAACCTTTCCTATCCGTGTACCTGTCCATATCCCTCTAAGCCTTTCCTATCCATGTACCTGTCTGTATCCCTCTAAACCTTTCCTATCTGTGTACCTGTCCATATCCCTCTAAACCTTTCCTATCCATGTACCTGTCCATATCCCTCTAAACCTTTCCTATCCTTGTACCTGTCCATATCCCTCTAAACCTTTCCTATCCGTGTACCTGTCCATATCCCTCTAAACCTTTCCTATCCATGTACCTGTCCATATCCCTCTAAACCTTTCCTATCCGTGTACCTGTCCATATCCCTCTAAGCCTTTCCTATCCGTGTACCTGTCCATATCCCTCTAAGCCTTTCTAATTGCACCAGCCTCTTCCATTTCCTCTGGCAGCTTGATCCACATACCCACCACCATAACAAAGGCAGAGTATTTAGAATCAATATTATGTTTATTATCATTGAGCTATGTTGTGTAATTTGTTGGTTTACGACAACAGTACAATTTTAGAAATTACTACAGGTTGCAATAAGAAATATTAAACTAGAAAAAAACACACATATATATTTTAATGCAAAAAGAGAGTAAAATGGTGAGGTAGTGTTCATGGGTTTATGGACCATTTGTGGAATGGAGAAGAAGAAACTGGTTTTAAAATGCTGAGTGTGTGTCTACAGGCTCCTGTACCTCCCCCCTGCTGATATTAATGAAAAGAGGGCATGTCCTGGGTGCTGAGAGTCATTATGAAGGTTGATGTCTCCTAAAGGCATCATGTTTTGAAGGCGTCAGCCATGTTGGGGAGGATGGTGCCCATGATGAATGTGTCTGAGTTTATAACCATCGGCAGCTTTCTCTGATCCTGTGCATTGATGTCACCATAGCAAACAGAGATGCAGCCAGTCAGAATACTCCCCACAGGACATCTGTAGAACAAAGATGAGAAAATCAGCAGGTGCTGGAAATCCAAGCAACACACACAAAATGCTGGAGGAACTCGGCAGGGCAGGCAGCATCTGCAGTATGGAAAAGAGAAAACACTTGATGTTTTGGACCGAGACCCTTCATCAGGACTGAATTGAATTGAATTGACTTTATTTCTTACATCCTTCACATACAGGAGGAGTAAAAATCTTTATGTTACGTCTCCGTTTGAACGTGTAATGTGCAATCATAGTAATTTATAATAAATAGAATAGTCAATGTAATATAGAGTACACTCACATCAGCGTGAGTTAATTGATCTGATGGCCTGGTAGAAGAAGCTGTTCCAGAGCATGTTGGTCCTGGCTTTTATGCTGTGGTGCCGTTTCCCAGATGGTAGCAGCTGGAATAGATAGTGGTTAGGGTGACTCGGGTCCCAAATGACCCTTCAGGCCCCTAATGATCCTTCAGGCCCTTTTTTTCACACCTGTCTTTGTAAATGTCCTGAATCATTGCAAGTTCACTACTACAGATGTGCTGGGCTGTCTGCATCACCCTCTGCAGAGTCCTGTGATTGAGGGAAGTACAGTTCCCATACCAGGCAGTGATGCAGCCAGTCAGGATGCTCTCAATTGTGCCCCTGTAGAAAGTTCTTAGGATTTGGGGGCCCATACCAAACTTCCTCAACCGTCTGAGGTGAAAGAAACACTGTTGTGCCTTTTTCACCACATGGCTGGTGTGCACAGACCGCGTGAGGTCCTCAGCGATGTGTATGCAGAGGAAATTAAAGCTGTTTAACCTCTCACCCCCAGATCCATTGATGTCAATAGGGGTTAGCCTGTATCCATTCCTCCTGTAATCCACAACCAGCTCCTTTGTTTTTGCGACGTTGAGTGAGAGGTTGTTTTCTTGACACCACTGTGTCAGAGGGACGACTTCTTCCCTGTAGTGGAATGTAGTATCATCAGCAAATTTAATGAGCAGATTAGAGCTGTAGGTGGCGACATAGTCATGGGTATACCGGGAGTAAAGGAGGGAACTCAGTACACAGCCCTGAGGGGCTCCTGTGTTGAGAGTCAGAGGGTTGGAGGTGAGGGAGCCCACTCTTACCACCTGCCGGAGATCTAACAGGAAGTCCAGGATCCAGCTGCAGAAGGCAGGCTGAAGGCTGAAGTCTCTGAGCTTCCTGTCGAGCCTGGAGGGAATTATGATGTTGAATGCTGAACCAAGATCAGCATTCTCACATAAGTATCCTTCTTCTCCAGATGTGTAAGGACGGTACGTAGAGCTGTGGTTGTTGCATCGACTGGTGATCAGTTGTGTCAGTAGGTGAACTGCAGGGGGTCCAGCTTGGGTGGTAGCAAGCTGCAGATGTAATCCTTGACCAGCCTCACAAAGCATTTGCTTGTTATTGATGTGAGTGCCAGTCGCTCAGGCATATTATCATGGTCGTATTTGCTACAGGGACAACGGTGGATAACTTGAAGCAGGAGGGCACTCTACACTGGGATAGGGAGGGATTAAAAATGACTGGAAAAAGAAGATGAGAAATTAGAACATCTGTAGAAATTGTTTGTGTCTTTACTGACATACAAGACTGATGCACCATCAATAACTCACTCTGAGACGTAAAAGCGAGGTATCGGCTTTTATTGACTGGAAGAAGGAACGAGCAATGAGTGACCACCATACTACATCCTGGAGACTGAGAGGCCGGGCTCAGACCTCCATCACCTTTATACAGGGGTCTGTGGGAGGAGCCACAGGAGCAGTCAGCAGGGGGCGTGTCCAGACAGGTATATGTAGCTCACCACAAAGACTCCTCAAACTCCTAATGAAGTACAGCTGCTGGTCTGCCCTCTTCATAATTGCATCGATATGCTAGGGCCAGGATAGATCTTCAGAGATGTTGAATCCCAAGAGCCGCTTATGGACATTGGCTGCTGGTCCATCTTGCTGAGTGCAGCTTTTCATTGGTTCCATTGTGTTTGCTGTGAATTCCCACAACAAATAAATCTCAAGGTGATATGTGCACTTTGATAAGAAATTTACTTTGAACTTTGAATTTTGAGATGTTGACACCCTGGAACTTGAAGCTGCCAACTGTGTTCTCTGTCTTTGGATATATAATGAATTCCAGAGCTTCGTCACAAATCCCTCTGCAGAGAGGACGCATCTGCTGCCAACGCTCTCCATTGAATAAGGCTGGAAGAGTTGAGGAATTTTTCTCCCCCGTCAATACCGGTCCATTTCCTGAACTGGCTACTTAGCGTGAAATTGTCCTCAACACCTTCTGTTATATAGAGGGCCCATCTCAAGGACACAACTAATTTAATTTATTCTTCCTGTGAAGCATTGTAAGTGCTACAGAGTCGAAGACGTAAAACATGTCAAGTCACCCCACATAATGAGGAGCTTCGTAAGTGCAAGATTACTAACCACAGCAAGTTACTTACACCTTTAAAGATAATTGGAGAGTGTTACTTTGATGTGCATCTACTGCAGACTTCTGGGCTCTCAAGGACATCAGAGTGTTGGAAAGGACTGGGAAACAGCAGATTGTAATTAAAGTACCGTGCACAGTTTTAGTCACCCTGTTATAGGAAAGACACCAGTAAACTGGAAAGGCTGCAGAGAAGATGTACAAGGGTGCTGCCCAAGCTGAAAGGGCAGAGTTACAGGGAGAGGCTGGGCAGGCTAAGACTTTGTTCTTTAGAGCATAGGAGACTGAGGGGTGACCTTATACAGGTGTACAAACACAAGAGATTGTGCAGATGCTGGAAATCCAGAGCAACTCACACAAAATACTGGAGGAACTCAGCAGTCAGGCATCATCTATGGAAATAAATATCCTCGGACTCAATGTCAGTTAGACGAAATAGCTGATTGTTGACTTCAGGAAAGGTAAGACAAGGGAACATGAACCGATCCTCTTACGGGGATCAGAGGTGGAGAGAGTGAACAGTTTCAAGTCCCTGGGTGTCAGGATCTCTGAGGATCTAACCTGGTCCTGGCGTACTGACGCAGCTTTAAAGAAGGCCTGACAGCAGCTATATTTCATTAGGAGTTTGAAGAGATTTGGTTTGTCAACTAAAACACTCGAAAACTTTTATAGATGTACTGTGGAGAGCATTCTGACAGGTTGCATCACTGTCTGATATGGGGGGTAGGGGGCGCTACTGCTCAGGACCGAAAGAAACTACAGAAAGTTGAAAAATTAGTCAGCTCCATAGTATCCAAGAAATCTTCAAGGAGCGGTGCCTCAGACAGCGTCCAATATTAAGGAATCCCATCACCCAGGACATGTCCTCTTCTCATTTGCTACCGAAAGGGAGGAGAAGCAGGAGCCTGAAGGCACACACTCAGCGATTCAGGAACAGCTTCTTCCCCTCTGCCATCTGATTTCTAAATGGACATTGAACCCGTGAACACTACCTCACTTTTTTAATGTATTATTTCTGTTTTGCACTATTTTAATCTAACTATTTAATATACATATACAGTATACATTGACTGTAATTGATCGATTTTATTTATTTCTATTTTATCATGCATTGCATTGAACTGCTTCTAAGTTAACAAATTTCATGACACATGCCAGTGATAATAAACCTGATTCTGATTCTGGTTCTTATTCTGAAATTAATAAACAGTCAATGTTTTGGGCTGGAAAGGAAGGGGCTGAAGCCAGAGTAAGAAGGCGGGGGCAGGCAGAGGAGTACAAGCTGGCAGGTGATAGGTGAAGCCAGGTGGGGGAAGGAGGGGGGATGAATTGAGAAGCTGGGAGGTGATCGATGGAAAAGGTAAAGAGCTGGAGAAGAAGGAATCTTATAGAAGAGGAGAGTAGATCATGGGGAAAAGGGAATGAAAAGGTGCACTAGAGGACAGGTGAGGAAAAATGGAAGAGGTAAGAGAAGGAAATGAAAAAGAGAGAAGAGGGAGGGGAGAGAAATTACCCAATGTTAGAGGAATTGATGCTTATATCATTGGGTTGAAGGTTACCCAGACAGAATATGAGGGGTTTACCTCTAACCTGAGAGTCGGCCCCATTGTGGCAGTAGAGATGTTGGAATGGGAATAGGAAATAGAATTAAGATGGTTGATCACTGCAAAGTCCTGGAGCAGGAGTAGGCCACTCAGCCCATCTACTCTGCCCCAGCGTTCAAAATGGTCATGGCTGATCTCTCCCAGACCTCATCAGCCCTTCTGCACTAACTTCTCACAGCTTTGAACTTCCTGATCTTTGACAACCTCAATTTTCTTTAAGTATGCCCAGCGATTTAACCTCATCAACACTCTGGGGTAGAGAACTGAAAAAAATTACCACCCTCCACAAGAAGTGGTCCCTACTAATCTCAACTTTAAAACTAGCTATTTGGCTTATTATTGTCACATGTACTGACTAACTTGCATAAACTCGTCTCCCCTACTGGGGCAAAGGCCACTGACAGTAGCTTGCCCGAGTTCCCTGTCCTGGGCAAAGGTGTAACCCACCTTCCAAGATCCTTCCTCTGGCAGGGATGAGAACTTTGGAACCGGTGTTGCTGTTTCTGTAGCTCTGTGCTTTTACAAGGTTGGGCTGTTCGCCTTATTTCAGGCAACTGTTCCTGAGATGTTTCAGGAGACTGCAGAGGGAGCTGTAGAATTCATTTTCGTCCAGATTATTGGAAGGCTGTTCTATGGTTTAAACAGTTTACAGTGCAGTGCAGTTACTGAGGTAGTCGACAGTGAGGAATTGGGGTTGTTGCTTGGAATCAGAATAACTGTCTGGGGGAAGAAACTTTTTAAGGTGGTGTGAAGTTTTTGTTTTAATAGCCCTATAGTGCTTTCCAGAAGGGAGTTTTGCACATTATCCAGGCTCAGCAGTGGACTTTGAACTCACAACCTTCTAACTCAGGGTCAAGAAAGAGAGCCTGTGGTATGTTGAATACTGGGTGAATGAGGAGTCTTTGGGTTACTGCCAGTCTGTGACTTTACTGATGCTTTGCTGCATGCCTGAGTGCTTGGTGGGGGGGGGGGGGGAGCAATGCTTTTTTGCTGGTGGGGGGAAGTTGTTGCTTTGTTGCTGCTTATGTATGGGAGGGGGGAGCTGGGGGGGCTTTGGGGTTCTAACATTTAACTGTCATCCATTCTTTGGGGCACTCCTCTGTTTTTGTGGATGGTTGCGAAGTAAAAGCATTTCAGGATGTATATCATATACGTTTCTCTGACATTAAATGTACCTTTTGAAGACTGATACCCACTGAATTACAGTATAGGTATACAAAGAAATGATGTAATCCAGAGACCAGAATTTGGAAATAAATGAAGAATATTCTATAAAATAAAAGAAGGGTAAGATTAGCTTTGTTTGTCAGGTGTGCAGTACATCAAGACATGAAAACTTACAGTGAAATGCAAAGTTTACGTCAATCAAATCAGTGACAAATCACTCAGCCGGCCAGGCAGCATCTGGGGAGAGACATACAGAGTTGATGTTTCAATGAACATCAAAAAAAATAGTGAAATGCATTGTTTGCATCAAATTAAGTCAGGGAGGATTGTGCAGGGGCAGCTCGCAAGTGTTTCCACGACTCACTAGCCTGAACCTGGCTGTCTTTGGAATGTGGGAGGAAGCCGGAGCATGCTGAGGAAACCCACGCAGTCGCTGGGAGATCATGCAAACTCCTTACAGACAGCAGCACAATTTAGACCCCAATCTCAAGGCTGGAGCTGTAAAGCATTACGCTGTTACGCTTACCACATTGATACATGGGAGCAGAGGGAGGGCACCCAGCCACTGAAGCCTGCACCACCACTCAATCTGATCGTGTTTATTTATTTATCGTGATACAGAACAGGCCCATTCGGCCCTTCAAGCTGCACCGCGCAGCAAACCCCGACTTAACCCTCGTCTAATCATGGGACACTTCACAATGACCAATTAACCTACATCGTTGGATTGTGGAAGGAAATTGCAGCACCTGGAAGAAAAGTACACGGTCACATGGAGAATATACGGTCACGGGGAACTGAACCCAGGTCGATGGTACCGTAAAGCGTTGTGCTAACCATTACACTCCAGTACTGCCCCTGGCTGATACCATGGCTGCCCTTTGCTGGCCTCTCCTGGGAGAGATCCCCATAACCTTCATTTACATGATCTTTCAAATCTTTATCTATCCCCACCTCAGGGCCAGAGGATTCCAGAGATCCACTTCCCTCTAAGGGAAGAAATTTCTATGTACCTCAGCTTTAAATACCCCACTCCTCACCTTGTCACGTAGGTTTGATGATCTTCTGTCAGAAGCAGGCGGAGTTGGTAAAATCAACAACTTCTGGGAATGAAATGAGATCTCTCTCCAGGTCACCGCATTAAGGAAGAAGAAGAGGCTTTGGGTAGACTGCAGATGAGCTTTACCAGGATGCTGCCTGGATTAGAGGGTAAACTTGGGTTGCTTTCTCTGCAGCGGCAGAGGCTGGATGGAAATCTGATAGAGGTTTACAAAATTATAAGAGACATAGATAGGGCTGATATTCAGAACCCTGTTCCCAGCGTAGAGGTATCAATTACTAGAGGGCATACATTTAAGGTGAGAAGGGGAAAGTTCACAGATTAAAGGTCATGGTAAAGATTATCTTTATTTGTCCCAGGTACATCAAAACATACAGTGAAATGCATTACTTGCATCACAGTCCGAGGATGTGCAAGGGCAGCTTCTGGCACCAACTCACGAACCCTAACCCGTACGCCTTTGGCACGAGGAAGGGAACCGAAGAATGGGAAGAAAGTCACTCTGTCATGGGGAGAATGTACGGACAGTGAAAGGAATTGAACCCAGATCACCGACTGCTGCCGCTGCAAAGCTTTACGCTACTGACTATGTGTAGGACTAGTTTCTTACACCGTGAGTGGAGAGCACCAGGGGTGGTGATGGAAGCAGAGGTGATGGTGGCATTTAAGCAGCTGTTAGATAAACACATGGAATGGAGGAAAATGGACCATGTTCAGGCAGAAGGGACTTAGTTTCATTAGGCGGTGTGTTCAGTGCAGACATGCTGTGCCAAAACACACACATATATAGAGAGAGAGATATAGATAGATAGATATGTCATAAATTGACTTTGAACTTTGAACTGATCACTTTCAATAAAATGGATTATTTTGTTCTAATTGTGATTTTTTGGAAAATTGTGTACAATTTATGTTTTTCTTGTGAATACTGCTTATGTTATATTCTGTGCCTGGGATGCTGCTGCAAGTGTTTCATTGTGCCTGTAGATACAGGTAAATGCCCTCGGTGCCCATTGTGTTAGATATCTACTGTGCCTAATAAAGTGGCCACTGAGTGTACGTTCGTGGTCTTCTGCTTCTGTAGCCCATCCAGGGCAAGGTTCGATGTGTTGTGCGTTCAGAGATACTCTCCTGCACTGTTGTACCACGTGGTTATTAGAGTTACCTGTCACCTTCCTGTCAGCTTGAACCAGTCTGGCCATTCTCCCGCGACCTCTGTCGTTAATGAGGCGTTTTCACCCACAGAACTGCTGCTCACTGGATGTCTTTATGTTCCTCGCACCATTGTGGAAACTCTAGAGACTTGTGTGTGAGGAACTCAGGAGGTCAGCAGTTTCTCAGATACTCAAACCACCCTGTCTGGCACCAGGGTCAAGGTCACTTCCCCATTCTGATATTTAGACGAAATAACAACTGAACATCTTGACCAGAGCTGCATGCTTTTATGCATTGAGTTGCTGTCACGTGATTGGCTGATTAGGTATTTGCATTAACGACCAGGTGACAGGTATACCTAATAAAGTGGCCACTGAGTGCACGGTCTGTGTTTTAAATCTCTGTAGCTCTAAGTTGGAGAGCATTCTAACTGGTTTCACCAGGGCTCAGTATCGATGCTCCAGGAATCACGTGGGGCTGTAGAGCGTTACAGGCAGCCAGCTGCATCACGGGCACAACCTCCCCCACCATCAAGGACATCTTCAGAAGGCTCTGCCTCAAGAAAGTAGCCTCCTTCATTAAATCAAAGGCCTTCAGCATCTTGGCCAGCTCTCTTCTCATGACGACTGTTAGGGAGGAAGTACAGGAGTTCAACGGCCCACACTCACTGATTTGTTCACTCTGCCCTCAGATGTCTGAGTGGTCAGTTAATCCTTAAGCATAACCTTATATTCGTCTTTGGCATTACTTATTTGTTTCTGAAACCTGTAGCAATTTTTATGTCTTACACCTTTCTGCTGCTGCTAGACAATCAACTGACAGAGAACGTGATTCTAATTCCGAACGGCCCTCTCCTACAGTGCTGTTAAAACTGGGTCCCTGACCACGGCTCTAAGAATCCGAATTCCACTTTTCAGCCGAGCGGCCTGCAGAGACGAAGTGGGATTAGTCAGGCTGATCTCCAGCACTGAGTCAGTGTCCCCCGGGGCTGGAGAAAGGACGAGTGACTGTGCAATGATGCTCATTCTCTGCTGGGAAGTGATTGGGGATTAAAGGGGATGGTTGGGATGGCATGGGGGGGGGGGTGCTTCTGTGGGGGGTGCGCACAGTTCTGCTCTCCCGTTTGTGTCAGTAAAGATAAAAATAACAAGAATCGAAACACACTACATTCTAAACACCCATTTGAGCAATCAACAGCATCACAGTCCAATAATAATCCTCATTATTTCTGCTCAAATTGTATTTAGTTTTTACTGTATTTATCACATACCATGAGAATCATCATTTTGCATCAAATCAAATCAGCGAGGATTGTACTGGGCAATTGTCACGACACTTCCAGTGCCAGCAGAACCTGCCCACAATTCACTAATCTTAACTGTACGCCTTTGGACTGTGGGAGGAAACCAGAGCACCCAGAGGAAACCCATGTGGTCACAGGGAGAACGTACAAACTCCTCACAGGCAGTGGTGGGAATCGAACCCTGATCACTGATCGTTGCAGAATGGTGTGCTAACCACTACACTATCATGTCCCCAATCTAGTACTTCTATAGTATATATTAGCTTTATCATTTGTCACGTGTGCAGTACTCTGCAAAAGTCTTAGATACATACCTATAGCTCGGGTGGCTGAGACACTTGCACTTGTCAGCGTGGAGTGGAGAGCGAGTTTGTACACATCCTTTCTAATCAAGAACCTATCAACCTATGCTTCAAATGTACCCAATGACTTGGCCTCTACAGTCGTCTGTGACAACGAATGCCACAGATTCACATCCCTGTGACTAAAGGTATTCCTCCTCATCTCTGTTCTAAAGGGACGTACTTCCATTTCGAGGCTCGGCCTTCAGGTCCTAGACTTCCCCATATAGGAAACATCATCTCCACATCCACTCTATCCAAGCCTTTCAATATTCGATAGGTTTCAATGAGAACCACCCCCCCCCATTCTTCCAAACTCCAGTGAGTACAGGCCCAGAGCCATCCAACACTCGCTCTTATACACTAACCCTTTCATTCCTGGGGTCATTCCCGGGAATATTCTCTGGACCTTCTCTAATGCCAGCACTTCCTTTCTCAGATAAGGGGCCCAAAGCAGCTCACAGTCCTGCAAGTGTGGTCTGCTCAGTGCCTTGTGAAGCCTGCATAGATCACAGAACAGCAACAGTCCCTTCAGCCCAGCAGGCTGTGCTGCACTAATTGAGATAGTGACACCTAATCCCTTCTGCCTGCACATGGTCCATGTCCTTCCCTTCTCCACATATTCATGTGCTGATCCAAGAGCTTCTTAGGTGCCTCTATTGTATCTGCCTCTGACACCTCTGGCAGCTCTCTCCAGCACCCTGCACTATCTGTATAAAACCCTTGACCTGCACATCTCCTTTGAACTCCACCCCCCACCTCTAGAATTAGAATTTTCAATCTTCATCTTCAATCCTTTGCCCTATCTACAATGCAAACTTCTCTCAGGTCCTCTCTCAGCCTCTGCCACGCCAGGGAAAACAACCCAAATTTGTCCAACGTCTCATAGAACATGCCCTCTAATCCAGACAACATCCTGGTAAACCTCTTTGGCACCACCTCCACATTCTTCCTGTAATGGAGTGATCAAAATTTCTCCAAGTGTGGTCTAAAAACAAAGTTTAGCACAGCTGCAGCATGGAATAATGGTGATATTAGTATTTTTTGATGAACGAAATTTAGCTGTTTTCTGGAAAGCCTTCCTTAGGTCATAGATTGGTTATATCTCTATTCCTCCCTTGTAAATCCCCTCAACTTTTTCAAATCTGTCTTCCTTCTGAAAGTTATTACCAATCTTGCTTCTGCTCCTCTTGCAGGCAGGGTTTTTCCAGATCAGAATGACTCAGATGTTTTCACTCACTTTGGGTTATTTTGCTAATTGCGCAAGATTGCTTATGCCTGGTTAGCAATCCTCTAGTCAGTGGTAAAATTTCCTTTCAATTCTCCGCTTCAAAACCTCTCCCTTCCATTAAAACTCTCCTGAGCCTTCTCCTACAATGGAGTCAGAGGGGATAAGTTTAAGGAGAGACAGGGAAAGTTTAAAAGAGGTAAGGGTTTACACAGAGTTTTTGGAAGTCTGTCAGGGGCTACCAGCAGACATGATGGAAGGAGATATAATAGTGGTGTTTCAGAGGTGTTTAGTCAGACACATGAGCAGGCAGGGAAGGGACGGATATAGGCCACATGAATATAGATGTGCAGCTCATATTAGCATCATGGTCAGCACAGACATTGTGGGCTGAAGGGTCTGGTTCTCTGCTGTTTTACGTCAGCAAGACCAAGAAACTGATTGTGGAATTCAGGAAGGGGAAGTCCGGAGGACACACGCTAATCCTCATTGGGGTGTTTGCAGTGGGAAGGGTGACAGCTTTAAGTTCCAGGGCCTCAACATCTCAGAAGATTCATTATGAGATACAATCTCGAAGAATGCACACCAGCTGCAATAGTTCATTTGTTTGAGAGAATTTGGTATCTAGCAAATTTCTATGTACAGTGGAGAGCATTCTGACGGATTATACCAACACCCAGGATCATAATCAGCTACAGAGGATTGTAGGCTCAGCCATCTCCATCACAGGGACAACCCTCCTCATCATCTTCGAGAGGCAGTGCCTCAGGTAGGCATTTCCTTCATTAAAGATCTTACCTTCTGGAACATGACCTCTGCTCATTACAGTTAATTTCCCCCTTATCCAAAAATCCAAAATCCAAAACCTCTGAAAACTGAATTTTTTTTTAATGCTGACTTGACATCATAAATGGAAAATTCCACAAGGTGCTGGGAAGGTTCCCAGGCGATGCGCAGTTCTCTGCGCACCACCACCTGTTCAGAGAAGTAACCCCACGTATGTAATGGTCAGAAATTAACGGAAAGTAGGAAAACACTGTGTAAAGTGAAAATGAAGATCTCGAATGTGCATTGACAGAGTGGATTCATTAGCTTTGGAGTGAACTAATGCTGCTTACCGGTATGTTCATCATGAAATAAGCAAAGATCTATCACAATAAACTGAAAATTGAAGGTAATTGTGAATATTCAGCAGGCTGATTGCAAATATTTTAGAAGAGGCACATTAAATTTTTAAAGACTTTAAAAAATTTAAAGATAAAGCATCTGCTGATCACGAAGTAGCAGAAAAATTCAATGTGCTTGCGAAGATCATCGCTAATGAAAATCTAACAGCAGAACAAGTGTACAATGCTGATGTTTTATGCCTTGCATAAAACCTAAGAAATAATAAATCACTAATATAGTGCACTGTAACCTTTTAATCAAAATGCGGTATGGAAGGAGGAGACTGGAATCCTGCCATTGTTCAACGGCTGATTCAGATGCTGCTGTGCTGTGTTTGTTACTCTGCACACGTTACCATTTCATTACGTTAATGGTATGTAATAATTTTTACTGTAAGTATCTAAGTGTGATGAAAAAGTGTGTGACAAAGTCTGCTTACCCATCTATAAATTCAGAGTCGGAAATGATGGTGATCCCAAGCTATCTCATTATATCTTCCAAAGTCCAAAATCCAAAATTCTTTCAGCCCCAATACTTTGGATAGGAGCACTCAACCTGTACTACCAGTGGAGAGGAGGTACAGGAGCCTGAAGACACACACTCAATGATTCAGGAACAGTTTCTTCCCCTCTGACATCCATCAGCTTTCTGAACAGTCCATAAACACAGAAGCACTCCTTTGTTGTTCATCTTTTGCACTCATCAATTATTTTGGTAACTTGAAGTAACTTTAGTCTTGCAGTGTGGTGGTGGTTGTCTGTCTTGTCCAGTGACGACAGGAAACCTGTGCGGGAGAGTTTTTAAAGTGGAAAAGCCATTGCACTGGAGTTGTTTCACTCTCTCGACCTCGGATGTCCAAGTCCAGTGGTATGAACAAGCGTCACCACCAGGCCTTCCTCAGTTACAGCGGATGACCATGACGTCTCCTGTGCCTCGTCATGTCCTTCGCTCTCCCAGCAGTCTCCCTGGGCGTTGGATCTCACTGTAGATCTGAACTGCCCAGTCCTCCAGAGCTGACTTTGCATACTAGGGCAGGCATGTGCTTATTTCACTGGGGGTATGAGGCCACCGGCTACCCTCTCCTGGTTTAGCCCACCTGTTGAAGCGGTGTACCGTCACATACACACAGCTACTTGGAGTCTCAGTTGAGAGCTGAGTGTCCGGTGTGCAAGGTGCCCCAGAATGTGCACAACAAGCCCCTACCCCTCTCTGGACACCCCATAAAACTCAGTGCACTGCTGTCGTAAAACTACAAATTTTGCAACATACACTCAGTGTATTTATTAGGTACACCTGTACACCTGCTCATTAATGCAAATATCTAATCAGCCAATCAGGTGGCAGCAACTCAACGCATAAAAGCATACAGACGTGGTCAAGAGGTTCAGTTGTATTTCAAGCCAAACATCAGAATAGGGGAGAAAACTGATCTAAGAAATGTATCTGGATAGACAGGGTCTGATTAGGAACAGTCAACATGGATTTGAGCATGGAAGGTCATGTTTGACAAATCTTATTGAATTTTTTGAAGAGATTATGAGGAAAGTTGACGAGGGTAAAGCAGTGGATGTTGTCTATATGGACTTCAGTAAGGCCTTTGACAAGGTTCCACATGGAAGGTTAGTTATGAAGGTTCAATAGTTAGGTATTAATATTGAAGTAGTAAAATGAATTCAACAGTGGCTGGATGGGAGATGCCAGAGAGTAGTGGTGGATAACTGTATGTCAGGTTGGAGGCCGGTGACTAGTGGTGTGCCTCAGGGATCTGTACTGGGTCCAATGTTGTTTGTCATATACATTAATGATCTGGATGATGGGGTGGTAAATTGGATTAGTAAGTATGCAGATGATACTAAGATAGGTAGCATTGTGGATAATGAAGTAGGTTTTCAAAGCTTGCAGAGAGATTTAGGCCAGTTAGAAGAGTGGGCTGAAAGATGGAGATGGAGTTTAATGCTGATAAGTGTGAGGTGCTACATTTTGGTAGGAATAATCCAAATAGGACATACATGGTAAATGGTAGGGCATTGAGGAATGCAGTAGAACAGAGTGATCTAGGAATAATGGTGCATAGTTCCCTGAAGGTGGAATCTCATGTGGATAGGGTGGTGAAGAAAGCTTTTGGTATGTTGGCCTTTATAAATCAGAGCATTGAGTATTGGAGTTGGGATGTAATGTTAAAATTGTACAAGACATTGGTAAGGCCAAATTTGGAGTATTTTGTACAGTTCTGGTCACCGAATTATAGGAAAGATGTCAACAAAATAGAGAGAGTACAGAGAAGATTTACTAGAATGTTACCTGGGCTTCAGCACCTAAGTTACAGAGAAAGGTTGAACAAGTTAGGTCTTTATTCTTTGGAGCATAGAAGGTTGAGGGGGAACTTGAAGGAGGTATTTAAAATTATGAGGGGGATAGACAGAGTTGACGTGGATAGGCTTTTTCCATTGAGAGTGTGGGAGATTCAAACAAGAGGGCATGAGTTGAGAGTTAGGGAGCAAAAGTTTAGGGGTAACACGAGGGGGAATTTCTTTACTCAGAGAGTGTTAGCTGTGTGGAATGAGCTTCTATTAGAAGTGGTAGAGGCAGGTTCGATATTGTAATTTAAAGTAAAATTGGATTGGTATATGGACAGGAAAGGAATGGAGGGTTATGGGCTGAGTGCAGGTATGAGGGACTACGTGAGAGTAAGCGCTCAGCATGGACTAGAAGGGCCGAGATGGCCTATTTCTGTGCTGTAATTGTTATATGGTTATGTGGTTATAAGTGACTTTGACCATGGAATAATTACTGGTGCCAGATGGGGAGGTTTGAGTATCTCAGAAGCTGCTGATCTCCAAAAGATTTCACACACAACAGCCTCTATAGTTTGCAGAGGAGGTGTGAGAAACAAAAAAAAACATCCAGTGTGCACCAGTTCTGTGGGCAAAAATATTTTGCTAATGAGGGAGGTCGGAGGAGAATGGCCAGACTGGTTCTAGCTGACAGGAAGGCGACAGTAACTCGGTTAACCATGTGTTACAACAGTGGTGTGCAGAAGAGCATCCCTGAATGCCTAATACATCGAACCTTGAAGTGGGTGTGCTACAGCAGCAGAAAACCACAAACATACACTCAGTGACCATTTTATTAGGTACATCAGTAATAATACATCAGTACATCAGTGATAATAAACTTGATTCTTATTCCGATTTCTAGACTCTCCTCCAATGTTTCTCCGAAAAAACTTATCTTACTCCTTTCTAGAATAAACCTGCTTCCCCTCAGCTGAAAGATAACACAGCTTTGCATTGTTCCCTGCCTGAATGTCCTATTTTTATGAAGGAATAATTTCTGTATTATTGCTAAAGCTCCTGAAAGCCTAGAAGGTTTATTAACAATTCTGAATACTTCTCAAATGGAGATGACCCTCTCTGCAGTAAGCTGCCACAATGGCTTTTTCAAATTGTATTCTCAGAAGAGGTGAATTTTAGGGACAGAAAAAAAAACACATGTTATAAATCCTTTTTATTAGACTCGTGCTTCTCTGATGATCGCCACCCTGTCGTGTCGGAGAAGCTTGTGAGTTCCTGGAATCCCCAGAGTGATGCTGTCTGGAGCTCAGCTCCTGGTAGGATCACCCCTGGCAGTAAGGTCAAAGGGGAGTTTCCAGACAAAGAGTGATCCAACCAAGTCCTCAACGGAAGAGCTGGCGGAAGCTGGTGACTCGCCTCAATGGCAATGAAGGGAGAGGAAGGGTGCAGTGGTGAAGGGTCCCAGGTCCATTCCATGTCACTGGACCCTAACCTCGATCTGACTCCTCACACTAAACTAAGTCACACACAGGTATTCTCCATTAAGGAAATAACAGGCAACCACTAAGGAGTTCATCATACTCAACTCGACTGTTAGAGTTACTATTAGACTTGTGACTGAGAGCTAATACCATTAAAAATCAACGGATGGAGGATTTCGGAAAACACTCAATTCTACATTTGTTCTCAGCTGAGGGAATTGAAGCATTGATTAACATTCTCTGATTACAGTTTTTTTTTAAATCACTTCATCATCCCAAATTGAACAGCTGAGCCTTCAAGCAACTATATAATTGTCTGTGTTTCTGAAGAGAAATTGTGTGCTTTATAACAGATTCAATACCTTTTTATAAATCATTGATTCAATTATAAAATAAGCACTCTTTCACAACAAGTGCGCTGGGAGATCGGTGAGTTCAATTGTTCGAAGCTTTGCAGGACTGGTCAGATGTAAAACTAATTCTAGTGCAGCTTTATACTGGCATAGGAACTGAAAAAGTGAAAATGAAGAAGCCTTGGGTTTACAAAAATATTCAATTTAATGTCAGAAAATGTATACTGTGTACACTCTCCAATATATTAAAGTGAACTATATTATTTCATTTATTAAAAATAAAAACAGAAAATGTTGGAAATATATGGCTATGGAGAAAGAGAGTTAATGTTTCCGACTGATGCCCACTGGCAAGTGGAAAACCAGGAATATGACAGTTTTGTAAAAATGATACAGCTAAAACCTTGTCACATGGGTTCTTGGGGAAATATAGACCACATTGCTTATTTTAACTTCAAGAAAGTCCTCATCACTCACCCTCATCCTCCATTTCCTATGTCACACCATATAAAGGACATACGCAGACAGAAGAAAGCACACACACACTCACACACTCTCCCTCTCTCAGACACACACACACTCACATGCACACACTCAAACACACACTCACTCACACACACACTCTCAGACACACACACACACTCACACACACACACACACACACACACACACACACACACACACACACACACACACACACACTTACACGCACACACTCAAACACACACACACACAAGCTACATATACACACGTGTTTACCAAGTCCAATTTCAGTTTCAGAATCAGGTTCAATATCACTGACATATGCCATGAAATTTGTTGTTTTGCGGCAGCAGTACAGAGGAATATATAAAAATGTACAAAAAGAAACATAACAAAATTAAATTAAATAATTAGTGCAAAAAGAGAGCAGATATCGTCAGGTAGTGCTTGGTTGGTTCTTGTCCGTACAAGGAGAAGAAGCTGCTCCTATAATGTTAAGTGTGGGTCTTCAGGCTCCTGTACCTCCTCCCTAATGGTAGTAATGAGAAGAGGGCATGTCTTGGGTGATGAGTGTTGTGTATTTAATATATCAGTACTATTTGATAAATATATTGTTTGATTAAGCAGTCTTTATTGTTTACACAATGTGGGTTATCCGTAGAAGTACATAAATGGCATACGTCATTATGCCACCGTATTACATGTGCTACACACTTAAAGCAAAAACAAACTAAGCCTCGCATCTCTCAGCTCTCGTGTTTTCCTTTGAATTAGTTTTATGTTGTGAAGTCGATGATGGATGCCGCCTTTCCAAGGCATTGCCTTTTGAATGTGTCCTCGAGGCTAGTGGTCATGACGGAGCGTGTCTTCATTTTGAAATTGTCTTCAACAAAGAGTTAGCTCTAAGTGTTCATTGTATTCTCCCAGTGTTTGATTATGATGCTATTCACAGACTAATGAGGAAGAACGACGAGAGGTTTATCTACCCTGGCAGATTGCATTTATTTTATTTTCTGCTCTCTGCTGTGCAAAGAGAATTTGCCTCAGTGTCTATACTCAGTGTCCTAAGCAGCATGCACTGCACATCAGAAAGTATAATGAGTGTCTGAATGACAGACATTGAGTTGACGCTGAGAGCTTGGCAAAAGGTGCGCTGAAAATAGACGAGGCTGCCTGGTGACTGAGTCTGGATTGGCTACCGGGGAGATCCTTGCAGCCAATGAGCGACCAAGCACCGAGAACAAAAAACACTTCATTGTGTGGAAGGATAAGACCTCCTATCAAAGGGGCGGTTCACAAGGTTGAAACTAAGCCACATTGAGGTTTCACAGGGTAATAATGTTTTTTTTTGCAGCTGATGAGTTAAAAAAAAGACCGACAGAAGGAAAGAATAGAATCAAGATAGGAAGGAATGCGGTGTGTTTGCTTTTGGGTCGAGATAGGGTTTAACCCAACAGCTGTCTGCTTCCTTCACGAGACTCACACACAGAGAAGACCATAAATATATACCATAAATCGCATATATTTTGTCATAGTTTGGATTCAAATTTCAAAATACATTTATTATCAAATTATGTATACTGTATACAGCTTTGAAATTCATCTCCTTTAAAGACAATCACAGAACAAGGAAATCCAATAACATAAAATATAAGAAGGCCATCAATGTCCAAAAAATAAGAACAAGTTGTGCAAACAATAAAAAGTAGGCAAAGAACGTTCAGAAGTAAAGTTCACGAAGTAAAGAGCCACGAAACCAGTCGTCACTGCAGCTGGTTCAGGAGCCTCTTAGTTGCAAGCCACGACCTCAGTTCAGCACAGAGACGAGTAAAGCTAGCGGAGTAGCGAGCTGAACACTGGACCATCCCTCACCTCTGGCCCCGACACACTGACATCTTCAATCTGGCCCAGTCAAGATCAGCCAGACATCGGCTCCTTCCTCACTCTCAGGCCTGGGGCCTAGCTCCTTGGACCTGCCGCTTTGAATCGGTTCCCGGGTCCAAACAGTGTCTAGTTCCTCGCTCTTGTGCCGGCCTCAATTCAGCCCGCACACTCCACTCTCGTTAAAGAGCGACACTGCGCTCAGGAAGCAGATGCAATTGAGGATTTCTTCCATTTTCTACAGCATCATATTTCTGAACAGTCCATGAACCCATAAACACAACCTTAACATTTTTCTCTCTTTTTGCACTAATTTATATATATATATCTTCTTGTAAATTACAGTTTATGTTAAGTATGGCACAGCATTTCTGCACAAAACAGCAAAATTCATGACTTCAGTGATTATGAACCAAATTCTGATTCAATACCTTCACCCCTGACAGACACGTCATGGTTTCACTTCAATAGGAATCTAGGCCTTTTTAACTTTAAGCTCAATGAGGTGGTCCTTTCATTTCAACGGCACACTTCCATGGCATTCCCAGGTAATTCTGGGATCAAATCTGAACCAATAAATGCATAGCAGGATCCCACAAATGACAGCAGGATACAGGCTGAGCCCCTGGCTATCTTCAGCTCTCTTGATGAGATAGGATGCCACAAGTATGCAGGCTCCTTTTAACACTTCTTCACCTGCCTAAGTTTGTATCTGCTTTTTATCCCTATTTTATTCTTGCTCTTTCAGATTCAGACTCAGACTCCAGAGTACAAGCTAGCTGGTGATGGGTGAACCCTGGTGAGGGGGGAAGGTAGGTGAGTGGGGGAGGGGGAATGAAGTAAGAAGCTGGGAGGTAATAGGTGGAAAGCAAAGGGCTGAAGAAGATGGAACCTGATAGGAGAGGAGAGTGGACCATGGGAGAAAGGGAAGGAGGTGATGGGATTGTCATGAGGGTGGGAAAAGGAAGAGAAGGTGTGATGCACCATCAATAACTCACGCTGAGACTTAGGAAGTGAGATATCGGCTTTTATTGACTGAAGAACAACACTACATCCTGGGAAAATGAGGGAGAGCAGCAGACCACAGTCGCCTTTATACAGGGGTCTGTGGGAGGAGCCACAGGAGCAGTCAGCAGGGTCTGTGGGAGGAGCCACAGGAGCAGTCAGACAGGTATATCTAGTTCACCACAAGGTGTAAGAGATCCAGAAGAGGGGAAACAAAGGGGGAGAAAATGAAAACAGTAGGAAGAAATTTCCAGAAGTTAGAGATGAGAGGTGACCTGATAGAGGTGTATAAGATGATGAGAGGCATTGATCATGTGGATAGTCAGAGGCATTTCCCAAGGCTGAAATGGCTAACACTAGAGGGCACAGTTTTAAGGTGCTTGGAAGTAGATATGGAGGGGATGTCAGGAGTAAATTTTTTATGCAGAGAGTGGTGAGTGTGTGGAATGGGCTGCCGGCAACGGCGATGGAGGTGAATATGATAGGGTCTTTTAAGAGACTCCTGGACGGGTACATGGAGCTCAGAAAAATAGAGGGCTATGGGTAACCCTAGGTAATTTCTAAAATAAGGACATGATCAGCACAGCTTTGTGGGCTGAAGGGCCTGAATTGTGCTGTAGGTTTTCTCTGTTCTACGTTTCTAAATCAATGTTGATGCCATTGGGTTGGAGACCACCCGGACAAAATATGAGATGTTGCTGCTCCAACCTGCAGCTTCCGCAGAATCTCTGACTCGGGCTGCACGCCCACCACCTTCCCGACTCCTGATCCAGGTTCCATGTGTGTACAATCCTAGTGCACAGAGCCAGCCTCACAAGTAAGTAGATCCCTGATGAGTAATTCAGCCGCTAGCAAGGACCGTGGAATACATCCTGCTCTTTCCTCCATCCTTCCCTCCTCTGCCTCTTCTTCACTCCTAAATACCCCTCTTTATTCCTTCCTTCCCTCCCTCCCCTCACCCATATCTTCCCTTCCCTCTCTCCTGCTCTCCAGCCTCTTCCTCCCTCGCATCTTCCTCTCTTTGAGATGAAGAAATGGCTATATGTTCCTCAATAGTATCTTCAGCTCTGTGTGGTCCCTGACACACAGCGGAGCTCACCTCCCCTTCAAATCAGACCTAGCTTGTATCCCAAATCCTCACTGAACTGTGGAAGCAAGGTTCTCTTGCCCTAGAGAGAGTATCTATGGATTAAGAAAGTCATGGACCAAGCAATGACCATACTTCTCTCTCCGTAGAGCCCACCCACCCTGCTGCTTTACCTCAGGCTTCCCCCTGCAGGGATTCGGGAAGCAGGAAGTAAGGAAAACGTTTCTGCTCCCTGAGAAGGTTCTCCCCAATCTTGTGTATTGAAAGAACTGGGTAGAGTGGATGTGGTGAGAATGCTTCCTATAGTGAGAAAGTCTAGGACCAGAGGGCAGAGCCTGAGAATAGAAGGACATCCCTTTAGAACAGGAGCAGGAATTTCTTTAGCCTGAGGAGGGTGAATCTGTGGAATTCATTGCTACAGACAGCTGTGGAGGCCAAGTCATTCTGTATACTTAAAGTGAATGTTAGATTCTTGATAGGTAAAGATGTCAAAGGTTGCGGGGAGAAGGCAGGAGAATGGGGCTGAGAGGGATAATAAATCAGCCAAGATGGAATAGCAGAGCAGTTTTGATGGACTGAATGGCCTAATCCTACCCCTGTCTTATGGTCTTACGACAGACAAAGACGTTTCCTTTTGTTACCGCTTTAATTGCTTCATAGTTTTATTTATTTTTACTTTTAAAATTCTCTGCTAATAAGTTAATCTGTTGCACATTAAGGCACTTCTCAATTCTGCATGAACATCTCAGACACAGGCTTCTGCAGGTTAATTCACTAGATGAGTACAATCAGGTTCAGGATCAGAATCTGTTTTATTATTATCGTGAAATTTGTTGTTTTGCAGCCGCAGTACAGTGTAATAAATAAAAACTGCTGTAGGTTATAATAAATAAATAATGCAAACAGCAAATAATGAGAAAGTGTGTGTGGGTCATTCAGAAAGCAGAGGGAGAGCAGTCAATCATAAATCATTCAGTGAGGGTCCATAGGCTCCTGACCCTGCTCCCTGATAGGAACCACCTTTACCATTAACTCACACCAACACTGGGTCATTTTCGTCAACAACAACTCCCATTTAAAGATAGAGCACAGAACATCGGACACTACGGTACAGAAACTACCACTTTGGCCCACAGAGGCTGTGCCAAGCATGATGCCAAATAAAATTAAATCTTGCTTGTTGAGAGATGTCACAGCATCCGCCTTGCACTCAATGTCAGTGAGACCAAGAAATTGATTGTGGACTTCAGGAAGGGAGATCCCTAATCGACGGGTCAGCAGTGGAAAGGGTGAGCAACTTCAAAGCCAAGTCAAAGTACATTTATTTACAAAGAATGTGTATGAAATGCAGCCTTGAGACTTGTCTGCCTACAGGCAGCCACAAAACAGAGAAACCCGGCCGGCAGAACCCATTAAAAAAAGACCGCCAAATACCCAATGTGCAAAACAGAAACAAATCGTTCAAACAAGAAAGCAAGCAAACTGAAGTTCATGAAAATGAGTCCACAGCCACAAAGTCATCACTAGGGCTGATTCAGGAGCCTATTAGCTGCAGGCCACAGCCTCAGTTCAGCGCAGAGACAAGTAAACCTCATGAAGCAGTGAGCTGAACCGGCCTGTCGTTCACCTCCGGCCCCAGACCCTGACCTTTGCAATCCGGCCCAGCACTTAAATCGTCCAAACCTTAAGTCATTCCTCGCTCTCGGACCCAGGATCTTCTGCTTTGATACACTCTGGGTCTCACCACCTCAATTTGGCCCGTACCTGACCTTTCCAATTCAGTCCAGCAGTTAAAACAAACAAACCTTGGGTCTTTCCTTGCCTTTGAGCACACTCCCAGGTTCCACCACCCCAACTTGACCTTGCCACTATTCGCCTCGTCTCAGCTTTGTTACATCAAGTCGCCTCCAAGCCCGCCCCAGCAACGGACAAACTTCGTCTCGGTGCTCGCTCTCAGGCCTGGACCCCTCCGCCTCAATTCAGCCTGTGCACGTCACACTGCAACCATCCCGCACCACTGGGACTTCAGTACACACCACAGGCCATACAGGCAGTTCAAAAGCTCAGCTCCGAAAGGGAAGTTCAAGGCAATTGTTCGCAGCAATCGTTTACCAGAAAGTTAGTAAAGCACTTACTAGATGTCATTGTTTTGTTTGCTGCAGGCAAGTAGTCACTGTGCTTCACCAGCGCCATCTTAAATCCTTCACTCCAAAATAAGAAGTTCCTGTCCATCAACATCTCAGTGGATCTGTCCAGGGCCTTGATGCGAACATGAAGAAGGCACATCAGCTATGCTTTGTTAGGAGCTGGAGAGAAGCACGTTACCAAAGACTCTAGCAAATTTTTACAGATGCACCATAGAGATCATGATTGGTTGTATCATTGTCTGGTTTGGAGATACCGCTGCACAGGATTGAGAAAGCCCACAGAAGGCAGCAGACTCAGCCAGCTTCTCATAAGCACAACCCTCTCCAGAATCAAGGATATCTTCAACAGGCCGTGCCTCAAGAAGGTGGCCTCCACTGTGAAAAACCCTCACCATTACTGCTGTCTTCTCATTACTGCCATGGGGCTCAGGTAAAGAATCCACACTCAGTGCTTTAGGAGCAGCGTTTCCCCTCTGCCAACAGATTTCTGAATGGTACCTCACTATTCTTATTTTGCCCAGTCCTTGTCTTTTCACACCCGGCTTGGGACCATGCATCGCAGAGTTCCAGTGACTGTAAACCTGATTTAGATCCTCTTTCTGATTACCTTAACTCTACTATGTCGGTAAGGAAATGATCTATATCCCAGATGATGGATTTTGACCTGAAATTTTGCCTGTCTGTTTCCCTCCACAGATGCTGTCTGACTCACTGAGTTCCTCCAGACCAATATTTTTAATGCCAAGGACCATAAAGCAAATGGTCCGTGGACACCAGGTTGGGAACACCTGCTCCAGCAGATTGCTTGATGCTTTAGATTCTAGCCTCTGCGGATACTTTGCATATCCCTTCAATCCCTGCCTGGTTGTGTGCTTGTTTAAATGATTCTTAAATGCCATTATTGTATTTGCTGCCACCACTCACCCTGGCTCCCTGCAAAAAGTGTATACAGCACACCTCATATAGCCTTCCCCCTCTCACCTTAAAGCTGTGACCTCCAGAATTTGACATCTGGGATAATTTATCCTTTCAATATCTCTCATCATTTTTTAAACCTCTGTCAGGTTTCCGCTCAACCTCTGCCGCCCCAGAGGAAACAGCCCCAGATCGCACACCCTCTCCTTAAAGTAACACTCTCTAATTTAGGCAACAACCTTTCACCCTCAGTGTCTGAATGCAGTTGCATGGGCTCCCTAGGAAAATCAGCAAATCAACACTTACTTCAGGTTGGCTACTGTTTGTGGTTAATACCACAAATATACAAGGTGTGTGATGGAGAAAGGAACAGGAGGGGGGAGCATGAGTTTGGTGAAAGGGGGCTTTGTGTTGAGCATGGTCTTGTTGGGCTGACTGGCCCATTACTGGATTGGAATCCAGCAACTTACTTCCTTCATCTGCTTCGCCATTGAATAAGATAAGGGTAATAGAATCTAAATCTCAACTTTTCTTGTCTATTCCCTAGAAACCTTTCTTTCTCCTGGAGTATATAAACCTATTTATCTTGGCTTTGACCTCACCTCCATCAATCTTTAGTGCAGACAGCTCTAAAGATTCTCTAAGAGCCCTGAAGACCCATGGTGAGAAGAAACTCCTCCTCAGCTTTCCCTCCCAATGTCCTCTAAATACTTTGTCTCGGGCTGTGCTATATCCAACCCAGTGACTTTATTTCATCATTTACCATCCCCTAGTCCTGAGTAGCAACTACACAAACTGCTAGAGCAACTCAGCAGGTCCGGCAGCAGATATGGAGGGGAATAAACAGTCAATGTTTCAGATTGAGACCCTTCATCAGGGCTGGGAAGGAAAGGTGAAGAAGAAAAAAAAATGAAGGTGGGGGAAGGGAAGGAGTACAAGCTTCAAGTGATAGGTGAAACCAGGTGAGTGGATGGGTGAGGGGGGGATGAAGTAAGAAGCTGGGAGGGGATAGGTGGAAGAGGTAGAGGGCTGAAGAAGGAGGAATCTGATAGGAGAGGAGAGTGGGCTATGTAAGAAATGGAAGGAGAAGGTAGATAATGAGCAGGTGAGGAGAATGGGTGAGAGGGTAAGCAGAACGAGGAATGGAAAAGAATTGGAAGAAGCAGGGAGAAATTACTAGATGTCAGAGAAATCAATGTTCGTACCAACAGGAGATTGCCTAGACAGATTATGAGTTGTTCCTCCAACCTAAGAGTGGCCTCATTTTGGCAGCAGAGGAGACCATGGGCCAACATGTCAGAATGGGGATGGAAAGCAGAGTTAAAATATGCGGCTGCCCTTCTGACTTTCTCCATGGATCTTCCCCTGCTCTTTGCCCATTCCCTGATTAATAAATGGCTGCTTTGAGTGTCCAAGTTGTGATATCATTGCCAAAGCATGACAAATAGCTCCAAGGTTAGTACTGATCACCCCACTAGGTAAAGAGCAAGTAAATATCGAGGATGGGAGTGGGGCTTGAAGGAACTGCAAACAATTGCATCCTTCATGAAGTATTAAGCTCATGCAAATTGGAGTGACTATAATGAAACAATGATTTAAATTGTACAGACTGCAAGATGGAAAAAAATTGCCTTAATTTCTTTTTTATGAAGCTCAATAGATCTGACGTATATATGCATATGCATTTCACATGAATGCCCGCAGTGGGAATAATAACTACAAGTAATGCATTAAATAGATGATAATTACTGTGTTTAAGAGGGATTCTTCATAATACGGAGCACAGATTTGCCAACTTAATTCATGGGATTGATTTGTGGGCTTGGCGTATTCTCAATGGAGTTTAAAAGAATGAGAGATGATTTCAATGAACACTAAAGATTCACTTGAAGTATTGTGTACAGTTTTGGCCGATTATAGGAATGACATTGTCAAGCTGGAGAGGGTACAGAAGAGCTCTACGGGGCTTCTTCCTGGGGAAGAGGGCCTGAGTTAGAGGGAGAGGTTGGTCACACTGGAGCTTCATAGCTGGAGCACAAGAGAACGAGCAGAAATCATGTAGGAGCAGTAATAGTGTGATCACTCGAGTCAAGTCCAATGTTCTTCTAAAGTGTTGTCTATTGGTGGGTCCTCAAGTGGCTGTAGTGATTCTGGTGCAGTGTGGGCTTCCAGACCTCACATTCCTGCCCCTTTCACCACTTGCAGATCGCTACGGGATGTTAAGGTGGATTCCCGTAATGGAGAATGCTTGTGCATGACTCTGTGAAACGTGGGGAGGCTGTTGCACGGGCAGCCACCAAACGGTCCTTGACAGATTGACGTCAGGGTCCAGTGGCATGGAATGAAAAATGACTGGGGATCCTTCACGGTTGAAGCCTTCCTCCGCCTTCACTGCTATTGTGATGTGTCATCATCTTCCGCCAGCTTCTCTGTTAGATTTTGGTTGGATCAGCATTGTCTGGAACCTCCCTTTGATCTTACCGCTATGTTTACCAGTTAGGTAAACTCCAGATGGCATCTCAGAGGCATGACAAGTCTCTCCATCCTCATGTGATGATCCTCGGAGAAGATAAGTCATGAGCAGTATGGATAAAGTGGATGGTCACAGTCTAATTTCCAGACTGTAGGGAGTCCAAAAGTGGAAGACACAGACACAAAATTAAAGGGGAGAGATTTAAAAGAGGCCTGAGAGGTAAATTCTTTACACAGACAGTAGTGAGTAGCTAGAATCAGCTGCCAGAGGAAGCGGTCAAGGTGTGTAAAATTGCAAACTATAAGATGAATGTTGATATGTACATGGGGGGAGAGGCTTAGAGGGTTATGGGCCAAACACAGGTAACTGGGACTAGCAGAGAGGATGCTTGTGTCCAATGGGCTGAAGGTCCTGTTTCCGTGCGGTATTACTCGATGACTCAATGACTCTATGAGTTGGACACAATAGAAGCAGAGAGAGCATTTACTCAGGGTACAGCATCTGTGAAGGGTTGTTCATGGGATAATGGCTGATCCATGGCAGACTAAGATGTAGAGAAATTCCCTCACCCAGAGGACTTGAAGGAACAGAGTTGGAAGGACAGAGTTGGAGGAACAGAGTTGGAAGGACAGAGTTGAAAGAACAGAGTTGGAGGTATGGAATTGGAAGAATAGAGTTGGGGATGAAGTTGGAAGAATAGGGTCAGGGAATGGGATTGGAAGAATAGAGTTGGGGATGGAGTTGGGGGATGGAGTTGGAAGAATTGGGTCGGGGGATGGAGTTAGAAGATTAGATTTGGAGGGATAGAGTTGGATGGACAGCAAGATCCCAGAGGTTAACAAGGAAGGACCCCACTGTAATTATAAAGTACAGAGAAAATTTGGACTTTTGGAATTATCTCCCAACTTAAAGAGAGTTGGGGACTAAAGGCCCCTCGGGACAGAGTTTTTTCGACTCTGGCTGTGTAAAGTTTAATACCTGAACTTCAAGATCTCTGTATGATTTCATACATGGGGGGTTTAAACTAGATTTGCAGGAGGAGGGGAACCTGAGTGTTAGAGCAGATAGTGAGGTGGAGGAGGATAAAGGTCATGCGAGAGCTGCAAGTGTAGTGAATGGAGTAAAGCCAGATATAACATATAAAGAGGCGTTGAAGAAAGAGAAACAGAATAAAGGGTGTGAAGGTAGTAAGGTAGAAGGGCTAAAGTGTGTGTACTTCAATGCAAGAAGCATCAGGAACAAAGGTGATGAACTGAGAGCTTGGATACATACATGGAATTATGATTTGGGGGCCATTACAGAGACTTGGCTGACACCAGGGCAGGAATGGATTCTCAATATTCCTGATTTCAGTGCTTTAAAAGGGATAGAGAGGGGGGAAAAGGGGAGGAGGGGTGGCATTACCAGTCAGGGATACTATCACAGCTACAGAAAGGGTGGGTAATGTAGCAGGATCCTCTTTTGAGTCAGTATGGGTGGAAGTCAGGAACAGGAACGGAGCAGTTGCTCTATTGGGAGTATTCTAGAGGCCCCCTGGTAGCAGCAGAGGTACCGAGGAGCAGATTGGGAGGCAGAAATTTTGGAAAGGTGCAAAAATAACAGGGTTGTTATTATGGGTGACTTTAACTTCCCTAATATTGACTGGCACCTGATTAGTTCCAATGGTTTAGATGGGGCAAAGTTTGTTAAGTGTGTCCAGGATGGGTTCCTGTCACAGTATGTTGACAGGCCAACTGGGGGAATGCCATACTAGATCTAGTATTAGGTAACGAACCGGGTCAGGTCACAGATCTGTCAGTGGGTGAGCATCTGGGGGCAGTGACCACTGCTCCCTGGCCTTTAACATTATCATGGAAAAGGATAGAATCAGGACAGGAAAATTTTTAATTGGGGAAGGGAAAATTATAAGACTGTAAGGCTAGAACTTGTGGGTGTGAATTGGGATGATGTTTTTGCAGGGAACTGTACTATGGACATGTGGTCAATGTTTAGGGATCTCTTGCAGGATGTTAGGGATAAATTTGTCCCGGTGATGAAGATAAAGAATGGTAGGGTGAAGGAACCATGGGTGACAAGTGAAGTGGAGAATCTAGTCAGATGGAAGAAGGCAGCATACATGAAGTTCAGGAAGCAAGGATCAGATGAGTCTATTGAGGAATATAGGGTAGCAAGAAAGGAGCTTAAAAAGAGGCTGAGGAAAGCAAGAAGGGAGCATGAGAAGGCCTTGGCGAGTAGGGTAAAGGAAAACCCCAAGGCATTCTTCAATTATGTGAAGAACAAAAGGTTGACAGGAGTGAAGATAGGACCGATTAGAATAAAAGGTGGGAAGATGTGCCTGGAGGCTGTGGAAGTGAGCGAGGGGCTCAATGAATGCTTCTCTTCGGTATTCACCACTGAGAGGGAACTTGATGATAGTGAGTACAAGTGAGGCTGATGTTTTGGAGCATGTTGATATTAAGAAAGAGGTGTTGGAGTTGTTGAAATACATTAGGACGGATAAGTCCCCGGGGCCTGATGGAATATTCCCCAGGTTGCTCCATGAGGCGAGGGAAGAGATTGCTGAGCCTCTGGCTATGATCTTTATGTCCTCGTTGTCCACAGGAATGGTACTGGAGGATTGGAGGGAGGTGAATGTTGTCTCCTTGTTCAAAAATGGTAGTAGGGATAGTCCGGGTAATTATAGACCAGTGAGCCTTACGTCTGTGGTGAGAAAGCTGTTGGAAAAGATTTTTAGAGATAGAATCTATAGGCATCTAGAGAATCATGGTCTGATCAGGGACAGTCAGCATGGCTTTTGTGAAGGGCAGATCATGTCTAACAAGCCTGATAGAGTTCTTTGAGGAGGTGACCAAGCATATAGTTGAGGGTAGTGCAGTGGATGTGATCTATATGGATTTTAGTAAGGCATTTGACAAGGTTCCACACGGTAGGCTTATTCAGAAATTCAGAAGGCATGGGATCCAGGGAAGTTTGGCCAGGTGGATTCAGAATTGGCTTGCCTGCAGAAAGCAGAGGGTCATGGTGGAGGGAGTATATTCGGATTGGAGGGTTGTGACTAGTGGTGCCCCACAAGGATCGGTTCTGGGACCTCTACTTTTCATGATTTATATTAATGACCTGGATGTGGGGCTAGAAAGTTGGGTTGGCAAGTTTGCAGACGACACAAAAGTTGGTGGTGTTGTGGATAGTGTTGAGGATTGTCGAAGATTGCAGAGAGACATTGATAGGATGCAGAAGTGGGCTGAGAAGTGGTAGATGGAGTTTAACCCAGAGAAGTGTGAGGTGGTACACTTTGGAAGGACAAACTCCAAGACAGAGTACAAAGTAAATGTCAGGATACTTGGGAGTGTGGAGGAGCAGAGGGATCTGTGGCTACTTTTCCATAGATCCCTGAAAGTTGCCTCACAGGTAGATAGGGTAGTTAAGAAAGCTTATGGAGTGTTAGCTTTCATAAGTGGAGAGATAGAGTTTAAGAGTTGCGATGTAATGATGCAGCTCTATAAAACTCTGGTTAGGCCACACTTGGAGTATTGTGTCCAGTTCTGGTCACCTCACTATAGGAAGGATGTGGAAGCATTGGAAAGGGTACAAAGGAGATTTACCAGGATGCTGCCTGGTTTAGAGAGTATGGATTATGATCAGAGATTAAGGGAGCTAGGGCCTTACTCTTTGGAGAGAAGGAGGATGAGAGGAGACATGATAGAGGTATACAAGACATTAAGAAGAATAGATAGAGTGGACAGCCAGCACCTCTTCCCCAGGGCACCACTGCTCAATACAAGAGGACATGGCTTTAAGGTAAAGGGTGGGAAATTCAAGGGGGATATTAGAGGAAGGTTTTTTACTCAGAGAGTGGTTGGTGCGTGGAATGCACTGCCTGTGTCAGTGGTGGAGGCAGATACACTACTGAAATTTAAGAGACTACTAGACAGGTATATGGAGGAATTTAAGGTGGGGGGGATTATATGGGAGGCAGGGTTTAAGGGTCAGCACAACATTGTGGGCTGAATGGCCTGTACTGTGCTGTACTGTTCTATGTTCTACTTGGACTGTTGTACCTCTGGTTGGTATCTCAGATCTTACCACAGTGATTTCACTTGTGACAAATAATCTACTGGAGGAACTCAACAGAACGAGCAACATCGTGAAGGGGTAGAAATTGTCGATGTTGACTGAATCACCAACAATTCCTTTTACTCCGTAAATGCTGCCTGACCTGCAGAGTTCCTCCAGCAGGCTATTTGTTGCTTCAGGTTCCAGCATCTGCAGCCTCATCGTCTCCATGATATAGTCATAGAGTCATACAGTCACAGAGCACCACAACACAGAGGCAGGCCCTTTGGCCCATCTAACCCATGCTGAACTGTTATTCTGCCTAACCCCAATGACTTCTGCCTGAATCATAGCCACCCATACCCCTCTCATCCATGTACTTATCCAAACTTCTCTTAAATTGCATTTGAAAATCCATGGCCTGTTTAGGGAGAGCCAGCATGGCTTTACGCAGGGCAAGTTGTGTCTTTCTAACTTGATTGAGTTTTTTGACAAGGTGAAGAAACTAAATGATGAAGGTAAAGCTGTGGACCTTGTCTACGTGGAATTTAGTAAGGTGAATTGGCCATTTGGATTTACAACGAGCTTGCCTGTAGAGGGCAGAGGATAGTGGTCAAAGGGACTTTTCTAGCCAGAGGTCTGAGATTAGTGGTGTTCCACAGGAACTTCTGCTGTTTGTGATGTATATAAATGACCTGGATAAAAATGTAGATGGGGGGGGGGGGGTTAGTAAGTTTACAGATGATTCAAAGATCAATGGTGTTGTGGACTGGCAAATAATACAGTGGGTTATAGATCAGTTGCAGATATGGGCAAAGTAATGGCAGATGGAGTTTAACCCAGTAAAGTGTTTTATCTTGGTAGGTCAAATGTAAAGAGGCAGTACACCGTTAAAGGCAAGACCCTTAACAGTGCTGAGGAGCAGAGGGATCGTGGGGTCCAAGTTCACAGTGCCCTGAAAATAGCTACACAGGTTGATAGGGTGGTTAAGAAGGTATATAGCATGTTCACTTTTATTGGTCGAGGTAGTGAGGTCAAAAGTCAGGAAGTTATGTTGCAGCTTAATAAAGCACTGGTTAGGCTGCATCTGGAGTATTGCATGACCTCATTCGAGGAAGGATGTGGAGGCTTTGGAGGGGGTACAGAAGTTTACCAGGATGCTGCCTGGGTAAGAGGGCACGTGCTATAATGAGAAGTTGGGCAAATTTAGGTTGTTTTCTCTGGAGTAGGTGAGGCTGAGGGGAGATCTTAAAGAGGTTTATGAGTTGCAGATATAGAGCGGTTAATTTGTTGTCCATTGTATCTGCTGATGACAATTAGATCTGTGCACTTGATGATATGAACTTCACTAAAAAGCCAGTGTGGGTGAGCTTTTTAAAGTGGAAAAGCTGTTGCACTGGGGCAGTTCCACTCTCTAGATCTCAGACATATGAGTAGATGTCACACCTGGGGTCTTCCTTGGTTGCAGTGGATGGCCATGATTTTGTCCATGCCTTGTCAGGCCCCTCGCTCTCCATGATGGAGTGTTGCAGACCTCCTTCCTAGCCATTAGATCTCACCGTTAACGTCATCACCCATTCCGCCGGAGCTGACTTTGCACGCTAGAGCATGCATGTCTCTATCTCACTGAGGAATGGATAGAGTAAGCAGTCAGTATCTTCTTCCCAGGTTTGAAACATCTAATACAGAGGGCATGCACTGGAGACGGAAGGATACGTTCAAAGGAGGTATGTGGGATGAATTTTTTTACCAAGAATGTTGGGTGCCTGGAATATAGTGCTGGGAGGTAGATATGGTAGAGGTGTTTGAGAAGCTCTCGATATACACAGAATGAAGGGATATGGGTGTTGTGTAGGCAGAAGGGATTAGTTTAGTTCATTACTAGTTTAATTAGTTTGGCACTGCACCCTGTGCTGTATTGTTCGATGTTCTAAAGGATAGCTTGGTTTAAAGCAGCTTTGGGCTGACAATAAAGCTGCTGTGGAAATGCAAGTTGTGGTGGTGTTCTTTACGTCCAAAGCCTGTCCCCACTTTCTGCTTCCCTCTTTCGATAGTAACTCTATCTGTTTTAAGATTGACTCTCTCCAATAACTGAGGAGATAATTCACCACAAGCCGCCTAAATGTTCCTTTAGCTCTCATTTTCACAGAACGCAGAACATAGAAGAGTAAGCACAGTACAGGCCCTTCGGCCTACAAAGTTATGCTGACCTTTTAACCTACTCTAAAATTAATCCAACCCATCCTCCCGTACATAGCCTTCTACATTTGGATCATCCATGTGCTTATCTAAAAGTTTCTTAAATGCCTCTAATGTATCTGCCTTTCCCACTACCTCTATCAATGCATTCCACACACCCACCACTCCCTGCATAAAGAATTTTCTCTGACATCCCCGTCTATCTTCCTCCAGTCACCTTGAAACTACAGCACATCCCCTTGTATTAGGCACTTCCATCCTGCGAAAGAACGTCTCTGGGTATCCACTTGCAAACAAAATTTTCTGAAGGAAATATTGAAATGGTTCAACTTGTACCAGTGTCAAAGATTCAAAAGTTTTGGATTTGGCTGCAAGTTTTTTTTTGGTGTTAACGAAGAGTGCGGCTTTAGATTCAAAAATCTCTGGGTGATTGAAGAGATTACTGCCCAATATCTTCACTGTAAGCACACCAAAGAACAATAGAATAACAGTTTTATTAATGAGAACAGGATTTTACACATCAAGGAATGAAGTTTATGAGAAATGTTTGCTATTGTTCTCCAGTCAGTTAGATTCCTGTCCAAAGGGTAATGGATTATGCTGGACATTAATAAGTGACATGTCTGACAATACTGGAGGAACTCAGCAGGTCAGGTAGCATCTATGGAGGGAAATAGATAGTTGACATTTCAGGCCGAGACCTTTCATCGGGATTCGAAAGGAGGGGTGTAGAAGCCAAAATAAGAAGGTTGGTGGGGGAGGGGAAGGAGTACAATCTGGCAGGTGATAAGTGAAACCAGGTGAGGGGCACGGTGGGTGGCGGGGGAGGGGAGATGAAGTAAGAAGCTGGGAGGTGATAGGTGGAAAAGGTAAAGGGCTGAATAAGAAGGAATCTGATAGGATAGGAGAGTGGGACATGGAAGAAAGGGAAGGAGAAGGAGCACCAGAGGGTGGTGATGGGCAGGAGAGAAGAGGTGAAAGGGTAACCAGAATGGGGAATGGAAGAAGAAAGGGGGAGGGGTGAGCAGTTACCATAAGTTAACGAAATCAATGTAATTCCATCAGGTTGGTGGCTAAATGAAGTTGGATGGAATATGAGGCATTGCGCGGTATTTGACTGACTGCACCATACCTTCAGACCACACACATTTCTATTTCAATACATAGTAACTTGAAAAAAACATTCAGCCCTTTGAGTCTGTTCTATCATTCACGTGGGTCGACCAATGAGTCAACTTTATAGAGTCATAGGGCCTGATTGCACAAAGTTCAAAGTACCTTTATTATCAAAGTACATATATGTCACCATATACAACCCTGAGATTCATTTTCCAGCAGTATTCACAGTAAATACAAGAAACACAATAGAATCAATGAAAGACGCACCCAACAGGATGGACAAACCACCAACATCCAAAGGCAAAAAACTGCCAATACAAATAGAAAGAAAAAATTAGCTAATGATAATAATTAATAACTAAGAAATAAGTAGTGAGAATATGTGATGCAGAGTCCTTGAAAGTGAGTTCATAGGCTGTGGGAGCATTTCAGTGTCGGGGCGAGTGAAGTTTAATGAGTCCTTTCTACCCAGATGACATCTAAACCTGTCCCTTTTGCTCACATTTGGCCAGATCCCTCTAAATCATCCCCATCCATGTACCCATCCATGTTCTTTTTAAATATTGGAATTAGAATTAGAATTGGTTTATTATTACCCCATGTACCGAGATACGGTGAGAATCTGGTTTTGCACGCGCTTCATAAAAACCGATTCATTACATGGTGCTCTGAAATAGAACAAAATAAAACAAACATGCAGAATAAAGTGCAACAGTGACAGAGAAAGTGCAGTGCAGGTAAACAAAAATTGCAAGATCATTACAAGGTTGATTATGAGGTGGAGAATCCATCTTATCGTACTAGGAAACCATTTAATAGTCTTATAACAGTGGGATAGAAGCTGTCCTTGAGCCTGATGGCATGTGCTTTCAGACTTCTGTATTTTCTGCCTGATGGGGAAGAGGAGAAGACAGAACATTTGGGGTGGGTGAGGGCTTTGATTATACTGGCAGTGAGAAATATAGAAAAAGTCCGTAGAGGGGAGCTTGGCTTTTGTTATGTGCTGAGCAGAGTCCACAACTCTCTGCAGTTTCTTGTGGTAACGTGTAGAGTAGATACAATACCAGGCTTTTATACAACCAGAGCAGATATGTTCAATGGTGCATCAATAAAAATTGTTAAGGGTTAATGGGGTCATGCCAAACTTCCTTCGCCCCGAGGATTTAGTGGCATTGATGAGCTTTCTTGGCCATGATGTCTACACGGTTGGACTTGGACAGGCTATGGGTGACGTTCACTCCGAGAAACTAGGAAACACTGAACACTCTCAACCTCAACACCATCAACACGTCACCACCCCCACCCCCCTTTCTGAGGTCAATGACAAGTTCTTTCATTGACATTGAGGGAAAGGTTGTTGTCATCTGTGGGGCTGCCCAGACTTTCTTCATTTTATTAAAAAATCATTTAAAGCACTTTCTGTCTTCCTAATTAGGTTGTTGTAGAAGGAAGGTGACATTTAACAAATTATTCTGTCTAATTTGATTTTTACTATCTGGTCTCTCTATAGGGCAAGGATCCCTTCAGCATCCCCACTTCAAGTGAGAATCCGAATGAGCTTTCTCCTCTACAAGTCTCCAGCGTGTCGACACAAAGCAAGTGATTTTAATATAATTGGACAGACATTTTAGAATGGAGTGTTGCAGCCAGTTCCTTGGCTCCAACAGGCAGTTGGAACACATCCAGGATCAACCAGCCCTCAAACAGCAGTTGTCCCTTCAGTTAGAATACTGCAGCCTTCTATGAAGACAGCACACACTCACCAGTTACTGGCCTGACCTAATATTCAACCCAACTCATTCTCCTCCATTTTGGCCCTCGATTCAGCTGACCAGCAATCACAGCAGCGGAACTTGCAAACGGTGTATAGATAGGGTAAATGCAAGCAGGCTTTTTCCATTCAGGCTGGGTGACACTAGCACGAGAGGTCATTAAGAGTGAAAAGTGAAATGTTTAAGGAGAACATGAGAGGGAACTTCTTCACTCAGGTGGTGATGAGAGAGCGGAACGAGCTGTCAAAGGAAGTGGTGGATGAAGGTTCAATTTCAACATTTAAGAGATGGTTGGATAATTACATGGATGGGAGGGCTAATGGTCTGGGTTCAGGGTTGATGGGGTAGGCAGAATTATAGTCCTGCATGGACTAGATGGGCTGAAGGGCCAGTTTCAGAGCTGTAGTGTTCTATGACTATGACTTTATTGTATCTCTCTGACATTTTCTGGCATATTTGCATTTCTCTGGCACACACATTAGAGGTGTTTAAGAGGTTATTTAAACAGACACATGAATACACAGGGAATGGAGCGAGATGGATCATATGCAGGCAAAAGGGATCAGGATGTTGCCTCATCTTCTACCTCCCATCAGCGGAAGATAAAAAAGCCTGAAAGCACGAACCGCCAGGTTGAAGGACAGCTCCTATCCAAAAACACAAGAGATTTTGCAGAGTAACATGTACAAAGTGCTGGAGGAACTCTGCAGTTCCACCACAAGCAGGGCTTCCCGGGGCATAACCATTTTAATTTTAATCCGACACGTTGGTCCATGGCCTCTCTAATGTCACGATGAGGCCACTCTCAGGTTGGAGGGGCATAACTCATAATCCGTCTGGGTAGCCTCCAACCTAGTGCCATGAACATCAAGTTCTCAAACTTCTAGGAAGTTCTCAAACTTGCTCCCCCTTCCCTTGTCTATTCCCGACTCTGGTTCCGCTCTTACCTCTTCTCTTCTCCTCACCTGTCTATCACCTCACTCTGGTGCCTTCCTCCTTCCCTTTCTTCCACGATCCATTCCTCTGTCCTGTCAGATTCCTTCTTCTCCAGCTCTTTATCCTTTCCATCTATCGCTTTTCCAGTTTCTCACTTTATCCCCCCTTTCCCACCCACCTGGCTTCATCTTTTACCTTCTAGTTTGTACTCCTTCCCCTCCACCCACCTTTTTATTCCGGCTTCTTCCCCCTTCCTTTCCAGTCCTGAAAATGACTGTTTATGCCACTTAACCTGCTGTGCTCCTCCAGTGTTTGTGTGTCTTACAACAGCTTCTAATCTGCTACTATAAAATTATTAAAATAATTTCCTAGTATGAACAGATGGATTTCTGTAATATTTATGAGAAGTTTGGATAGGTACATGAATGGGGTTTGCAGAGATTTTGTCCAGGTACAGATGAATGGTGCTAGGGAAAAGATCAGGTCAGGGTGGACGAGATGGGCTGAAGGGCCTGTTCCTGTGCTGTAGTTCTCTTTGGCTCCAACAGTGTTCTCAGGACACTTTTTATTCATTAATGCTATGTGAGTAATTCTGGCAAGGTCAGTATTTAATGCTAATGCTTAAATGCCCATGAATGGTTTCCCAGGGCATTTTAGTGGGCACTTTGGTTTCACTGGCATTGCAGTGGTCATGAGGTACAGTATACACTGGCCAGACTGGGTAGAGGTCCTCCAAGAGGACCACAACCTTGTCGTCGTTTGGAGGCTTGCGTGCCTCAATGATCCAGAGAGTCATGTTGGCTGGAGTCAGAGCTTTATGTTTTAGCTCTTGGTAAGGTCAGCCTTGCCAAATAGGTTAAAGGGTGGAAATCAAACTGAGAGTGGTCCACCGGTCCTCCAGGATCGGGGGTTCAGCTCAAGGCTAACAACCCTAACTGGTAAAACAAAACTGTTGCAGAAAGAGCAATGAAGAATCCTTCTACATCTGAATGCGATGGTATTCCTGAGTCTCCATCCAGGACTCACATGGCTGACCGTAGTGAAAACTGAGAGGAAGCTTCTGATTTGATGAAGGAAGCCCTGAACACAGCCAGAGATGGAGGACCTTCATTGCTGCCCTGAACACCAGTGGCATAACGGGCAGTACGTAAGTAAGATGCGGTAGAGACACCTGCTTAGACTCCCCATAGCGTTAATGGTTTCAACTATTTAATTGCAATACAGACTCATCTGGTTTACTTAGGGAGCATAACCCGGCACCCTACCCAACATTACCATTACACTGTTAACAGAGTCATAGACTTGTAGTGTATACAATATATCAGGACCTTCAGCTAAACTTACCCAAGCTAACAAAGTTACCTACCTTAGCTAGTCCCATTGGCCTTTTTTAGGTCCCCATTAAGTTGTCCTTCTCCATGTCCATATGCCTTTTAAACATTATAATTTTACCTGTCTCTATCACTTCCTTGGGCAGCTTGTTCCACAAACCCATCATCCTCGGTGTGAAAAAGTTACTCGCCAAATCCTCTTTAACTCTTTCCCCTATCACCTTTACAGCTATGCCCTCGGGTTTTTGACTCTCCTACCTGCAAAAATACTAGCTTTTGAACTCAGCTTCTTTTATGAGTGAAATATTGGCAGTGAAGATGCTCTTCTAAAGTTACAACAGGAACTAGAACATCTGAGAAAGGGGGAGATGTGCCATCTGGCAGGTGTTAGGTGAGACCAGTTGAGGGGGAAGGAGGATGGGTGGGTGTGGGGAGGGGTACAGCTGGGAGGTGATAGATGAGACCAGGTGAGGGGAAAAGAGGGTGGCTGGGGGATAAACATAGAAACACAGAAAACATACAGCACAATACAGGCCCTTCAGCCCACAAAGCTGTGCTGAACATGTCCCTACCTTAGAGCTACCTAGGCTTTACCCATAGCCCTCTATTTTTCTAAGCTCCATGTAGCCATCCAGGAGTCTCTTAAAAGACCCTATCATTTCCACCTCCAGCACCGTCGCCAGCAGCCCATTCCACGCACTCACCACTCTCTGTGTAAAAAACTTACCCCTAACATCTCCTCTGTACCTACTTCCAAGCACCTTAAAACTATGCCCTCTTGTGCTAGCCATTTCAGCCCTGGGGAAAAGCCTCTGACTATCCACACAATCAAAGCCTCTCATCATCTTGAACACCTCTATCAGTTCACCACTCATCCTCCATCGCTCCAAGGAGAAAAGGCCGAGTTCACTCAACCTATTCTCATAAGTCATGCTCCCCAATCCAGGCAACATCCTTGTAAATCTCCTCTGCACCCTTTCTATGGTTTCCACGATAGGAGGAAAGGGTTACAAGCAGACAGATGATAGGTGAGACCATGTGAGGGGTGAGGGGGAAGGTGGAAGGGTGGGGGGAGGAAAGGGTTACAAGCTGGCAGATGATAGATGAGACCAAGTGAGGGGGAAGGTGGATGGGTGGGGGAGAGGGGGGGTATATGGTGGCAGATGATAGGTGAGACCAAGTGAGGAGGAAAGTGAGTGGGTAGGTGGGGGAAAGGGAAGGGTACATGGTGGCAGGTGGTAGGTAAGACCAGATGAAGGGGAAGATAGGTGGGTGGGAGAGGGGAATGAAGTGAAAAGCTGGGAGGGAATGGGTGGAAGAGGTACAGGATTGAAGATGAAAGAATCTGATAGGAGAGGATAATGGTCTGTGGAACCTCACATGGAGAAGTGCAAAAGATTCATTTTTGGAAGTTAACCCAGAATAGGACATTCACAGTGAGCAGCAGGCCTTCAAGCTGTGCTGTAGAGTATTTAGTCCTTGGGTGCAGGTAATAGTTCCCGGAAAGTGCTGATCCAGATAGACTGGGTTTGCGAAGTGGACCCAGCATGAGACAAGCTGATTTGCCTTCATCTGCAGCTGAACCAGCACGACATGAGGGACTGCTGCGTGCATGTTCTTGCGGAAACATGGCTCCAGGACAACATCCCATGCACCACCAATCTTCAGGCCAGGACACTCAGGGACTTAAGTTAATATTATTTTGTGAATTTTGTGCTATTGTAGTTATATGTGCTATGTGCAGTGACTGTGTGTACTGTGTTTAATACCTTGCCCCACTGTTTCGTTATCTGTATACATGTGTATGGTTAAATGACAACTAAACTTGAACTTGATGAAGGCCAAGGCATTGAGTATATGAATTGGGATGTCATGTTACAGTTGTACATATCATTAGTTAGGTCTGCACTTGGGGTATTCATGCAGTTCTGGTCACACTACATGGAAGGATGTAATTAAACTACAGACATAAAGATTCATTTTATTTGAAACATATACAGTGAAATGTCTCAATGCCATCAAATCAAATCAGCAAGGATTGAGCCTGAGCTCGCAAGTGTCTCCATGCTTCCGGCACCAACATAGCATGCCCACAACTCACTAACCCTGACCCATCGACCTTTGAACTGTGGGAGGAAACTGGAGCACTCAGAAGGAACTCACGCAGTCAACGGGAGCACGTATAAACTGTGCAGACAGCGGCAGGAATTAAACCCAAAGCTTAGTGCAGGTGCTGTAAAGCACGCTAGTCACTAAGCTGTTGAACAATTTAAAAGGCATTTAGACAGTCACATGAAGGAAGAGGGAATGAAGGGATAGAAACCACAAGCAGACAGATGAGCAATGTGGTTAGCCCAGACATTGTGGGCTGAGTGGCCACTTCCTGAACTTTTCTGTGTTCCATGGCATTTGCTGCCATTTCTGCAACGCCAAACTGACGACAACACACACAAAATGCTGGAGGAATTCAGCAGGTCTGCTAGCATCTATAGAGATGAATAGGCAGTCAACGCTTTGGTTCAAAGGCATCAGACAATAACGCATAGGAGCAGAATTAGGCCATTTGGCCCATTGAGTCTACTCCACCATTCCATCATAGCTGATTTATTATCCGCCTCAACCCCATTCTCCTCATAACCTTTGACATTGTTACTAATCAAGAACCGATCAACTTCCTCTTTAAATATACCTCGTCACTTAGCTTCAACAGCCGACTGGGGCAATGAATTCCACAGACTCACTAGCCTCTGGTGAAGATATTCCTCTGGATAAAGAAACCCTTCATAAAGACTGGAACGGAAGGGGTAGAAGCCAGAATGAAAAGGTGGGGGTGGGGGAGGAATACCGGCTGGCAAGCAATAGGTGAAACCAGGCGAGGGGAAAAGTTTGTGGGTGGGGGAAGGGGGATAAAGTAAGAATCTGGGAGGTAATGTGGAAAAGGAAGAAGGAATCTCATGGGAGAACAGGAAGGAGGGACACCAGTGGAGAGAAGAGAAGATGTAAAATGGCATCCGAAATGGAGAGTGGGAGAGGATGAGAAGTGGGGGATAAATCTATGTTCACACCATCATCAGGAAAATGGGGTGTTGCTCCTCCAACCTGAGAGTGACCATAGAGTACATTTCTTTGATTGTAAACTAATTTGGGATGACACAATTTATACATTAAAGGTGACATGTCAATATACAGACTTACAGGTTTTTTTTGAAGAGTTAGATTATGAGGACAGCTTGCATCAACTTGAATTAGATTCCATGGATACTGCAACGTAGACGGATCATCAGATCGGGTTAGCTTAAAATGGTGCTAGGTGTTGGTAGGACAGGTCATAGGTTCATAGAGCACTACCTGATAGCAACAGACCTTTCAGCCCATCTAGTCATGCCAAACTTTATCCATTCCATGGAAATGTCTCCAGAGAATTAGGCCAGTGGGGGGGTGGGGTGTCATTATGGAACTTACCTTCATGCATGTGAGATACGGGAAAGTAGGATTCTTTCCACAATAAACAATGGCTCTTGGAATCTGTGCAAGCTGCCATGGTGGAGATAAAGAGATAAGTTAAAATTGGGATGTGCTGTGGACAGGAATTAATGGACCATTTTATCCCTGTGCTATTAATCTGAAATTACCTGCAAGAAAACAAATCTCAAGGTCGTTCTTGTGGCATATACATCCTTTGATAATAAATCTTCTTTGAACTTTGTCCTTGCCATGGCCTTTGCACTCTGTACTGCACAATCCCTGTACTTGTAAACCTATACTCTGCATTCAGGTTTTTTTTCTTTTGATTTGTCTCAATGTACTGATGTTTGGAAGGATCTGCCTGGATGGCATGTAATGCAAAGCTTTCCTTTGTACTTTTGTGTATGTGACAACAATAAACCTACTACTAGTGAGATCAGTGAAGAAAGCACTGTATCGTCCTGAGACAATTCCTGGGTCCATCCAGTGGAACTACTCAGCTGATCAAAGACTGTGGCAGAGAGATAGCGATCTCCTCAAAAGTACTAATTCATCCAGATTAAATGTATTTTTAATGTAGAGATATCTTAATAACATTCAATCAGTGTCAACAAGCAGACATCGTAGGAGGTTCATACACTGGATGCGGCGGAAGCTGTAGAAGGGTGAATGCTCTTAAAATAGAAACACTTGGATTTCCAAAGTGCTTTTTAAAACCTCAGGATGTTCCATAACACTCTTCAGAAAGGATTGTAATACAATTTATCCACACAGTAATCTCCAGGACTATATCAATTCACCTCAATACTTACGCATGCTGAATTAAATGGACTAAGATGGTTGAAGGTTATCTTAGATAAGATGAGAGGCAACGAGGCAGCTAGTTTGCTCTCTTTGTTTGTGATCTCTTCCAAGTGATATAGCTTGGCATGATCTCTTTCTCTCTCTCTCTCTCTCTCTCTCTCTCTCTCTCTCTCTCTCTCTCTCTCTCTCTCTGCATCTTTCTCTCTCTCACTCACTCTTCATCTATCTGCATCTTTCTCTCTCTCTCCATCTATCTGCATCTTTCTCTCTCTCTCACTCTCTCTTTTTTATCTGCATCTTCCCCACCCCCTCTCTCTCTTTCTCTCTCCCTCCTTGGTGTGATATCCCTCCCACTAATCAGCTGATCCCTCCCCACGACCTCTGTTCTTCCAGTAACAACTCCCTCAGCGTAAATGAAGTAATTTCAGAAATGACCAGTAGATGTCCTATCAGCAACTTGGGGGGAGGGGGTCACCATCAACTGAAATTCAACCAGACCGGCCCATAAATACTGGCAGCAAGTGTAGACCAGAGATTGTATCTCCTGCACAGAGCAGCTCACCTCCCTGACAGGCAAAGCCTTTCCAGCATCTACAAGCAGGGGTAGGGGTGTGAAGGAAGTCTCCCTGAATGAGTAACAATAATTAAGATTAATAGGCTCTCAGTTGAGACCATATCCACCCTCGACCACCAGCTCACTATGTCATTCAACATCACCCTCTCAAAATGGGATGAGCTTGGCTTTATCTGTCACATTGAAAGGTGCAGTGAAATGCAGTGTTTGTGTCAAGAACAGCCTAAGGATTGTTCTGGGGCAGCATGCAAATGTCGCCACGCTTCGACACCAAGATAGCACGCCCACAACTCACTAACCCTAATCGGTACGTCTTTGGAACGCGGGAGGAAACTGGAGCACCCAGAGGAAACCCACTGGTCACGGGTTGAACAAACAAACTCCTGACAGAGGCAGGAGCCAAACCCCAATCAGTGGTCATCGGAGCTGTGAAGCAATTGCACTAATACGATGCTTAGTGATGGGTAATAAATGCAAGAAAATCCTACGTTCCACAATAGAATAAATGTAAGGTCAAGGACAGTTGGGTATAAAAGGTCAAACACACAGGGACTGTTAAATGGAAAAATCATTGAAGATTGAAGATGTTAGTTGAAGATTAATGTACTGGGATGGCAATGTTGGGGTCATGAGCAGAGACACTGCTTCTCAACTCCAGACTCCAGAGACCCCGGTTCATTTCTAACCTTGGGTGCTGTCTGTGTGGAGCTTTCACATTCTGCCTGTAACCATATAGTATCTGGTTTCTCCCACACCCCAAAGGTGTACAGATCATGGATAGTGAGTAGGGGGCATGCTATGTTGGTGCTAGAAACATGGCTACACTTGGGGCTGCACCAGCACATCCTCAGACTGTGTTGGTCGTTGACACAAAATGATGCATTTCACCGTGTGTTTTGATATTTTGATGTACACGTGACAAATAAAAGCTAAGTTTTATTAAGTAGCTGTCAATCCATGTAGTTAATGAATCAATGCATTAGGAATGGAGAATCAAAAAGGGTAGCAAATACAGTACTCAAAGTGTTAAATCTCAAAGCAGAAAGTATCAGAAATAAGTGATGATCTTGCACTATTACAGATGGTCAGGTGTGATGTTGTGGCCATCACTGAATCCTGGCTGAAGAATGGTTGTAGTAGGGAGCTGAATGTCCAAGGTTGTATCGGAGGAATAGGAAAGTAGACAGAATGGGTTGTGTGGCTCTGCTGGTAAAGAATAGCATCAAATCTGCAGAAAGTTGTGACATAAGATCAGAAGTTGGTGAATCCTCATGGGTTGAGTTAAGAAACTGGAAGGGTAAAAGTACCCTGTTGGCAGTTATATTACAGGCCTCCCAACAGTAGCTGGGATGTGGACCACAGTTTACAACAGAAAATAGAAAAGTTGTGTCAAAAGGGTAATGTTATTACAGTCATGGGAGATTTCAACGTGAAGGTTGATTGGGAAAATCAGGTTGGTAATGGAACTCTAGTGAGTTTGTTGAATGCCTACGAGATGTCTTTTTATAGCAGTTTGACATTGATCCTACTGGGGGATCAGGTATGTGAGATTGGGAGTTATGTAATGACTGGAAGTGATTAGGGAGCTGAAGGTAAAAGAACCCTTAGGAGACAGTGATCACAATATGATTGAGCTCAACTTGAAATTTGATAGGGAGAAAGTAAAGTCTGACGTGGCAGTATTTCAGTGGAGTAAAGGAAATTACAGTGGTATGAGAGAGGAGCTGGACAAAATAAATTGGAAGGAAATGCTGGCAGAGATGACAGCAAGGCAGCAATGGTGTGAGATTCTGAGAAAAATTAGGAAGACACTTATTTTTCCAAAAATGAAGAAATACTCCAATGGCAAAATAGTACAACTGTGGCTGACAAGGGAAGTCAAAGCTAATGTAAAAGCAAAAGAGAGGGCATGCAACAAAGCAAAAATTATCAGGAAGATGGAGGATTGGGAATCTTTTAAAAACCTACAGAGAGCAACTAAAAGAATCATTAGGAGGAGAACGATGAAATATGAAAGCAAGCTAGCAAACAATATCAAAGTGGACAGTAAAAGCTCTTTCAAATATGTTAAAACAAAAGAGAGATGAGAGTGGATATAGGACCACTAGAAAATGATGTCGGGGAAATAATAACAGGGAACAAAGCGATGGCAAATGAACTAAATGAGTAATTTGCATCAGTCTTCACTGTGGAAAACACTAGTAGTGTGCCAGATGTTGGAGGGAAGAGAAGTGGGTGCAGTTACTATTACAAGGGAGAAGGTGCTTGAAAAGTTGAAAGACCTCAGGGTACATAAGTCACCCGGACCAGATGAACTGCACACTAGGGTTCTGAAAGAGGTAACGGTAGCGATTGTGGAGGCTTTAGTAATTATCTTTCAAAAATCATTGGACTCTGGCATAGTGCCAGAGGACTGGAAAGTTGCAAATGTCACTCCCCTCTTTAAGAAAGGAGGAAGGCAACAGAAAGGAATCTATGGACCATTTAGCCTGACAGTGGTTGGGAAGATGTTGAAGTAAATTGTTAAGGATGAGGTTATGGAGTACCCGGTGACACAGGACAAGATAGGACAAAGACAGCATGGTTTCCTGAAGGGAAAATCTTGCCTGAGCAACCTTTTGGAATTCTTTGAGGTGATTACACATAAGATAGATAAAGGGCATGAGGTGAATATTGTATATTTCAACTTTCAGAATGACTTTTGATAAGGTGTCACACATGAGGCTGCTTACCAACTTAAGAGCCCATGGTATTACAGGAAAATCTCTGGCATGGTTAGAGCACTGGCTGATGGGTAGGAGGCAGCAAGTGGGAATAAAAGGATCCTTTTCTGGTTGACTGCCAGTGACTAATTGTGTTGCATAGGAGTTGGTGTTGAGACCGCTTCTTTTTATGCAGTATTATCAATGTTTTAGATGATTGAGCAGAAGCTTTGTCGCCAGGTTTGCAGATGATATAAAGGTTGGTGGAGAGGCAGGTAGTGTTGACTAAACAAAAAAGCTACCAAAGGAATTGGACAGATTAGGAATATGGGCAAGAAAGTGTCAAATAAAGTACAATGATGGAAAATACATGGTCATGCACTTTGGTAGTAAAAATAAATGTGCAGACTATTTTCTAAACGAAGAGAAAATCCACAACTCCGAGATCTAAAGGGACTTGGGAGAACACCTTAAAGGTTGACTTACAGGTAGATTTGGTGGTGAGGAAGGCAAATGCAATGTTAGCATTCATTTCAAGAGGTCTGGAATACAAGAGCAGGGATGTGATGCTGAGCCTTTATAAGGCACTGGTGTGGCCTCACCTTGAGTATTGTGAACAGTTTTGGGCTCTTCATCTAAGAAAAGACGTGCTAGCATTGGAGAGGTTTCAGAGGAGGTTCGCAAGGATGATTCTGAGAATGAAAGGGTTATCATACGAGGAACGTTTGATAGCTCTGGGTCCGTACTCCCAGGAATTTAGCAAGATGGGGGGGGGGGGAATGTCATTGAATGTTGAAAGGGCCAGATAGAGTAGATGTGGAAAGGATGTTTCCCATAGTGGGGGAGTCTAGGACAAGAGGGCACGTTCTCAGAATAGAGGGGTATCCATTTGAAACAGTGATGTGGAGAAATTTCTTTAGCCAAAGGGTATTGAATTTGTGGAATTTGTTACCACAGGCAGCTGTGGAGGCCATGTCGTTGGGTGTATTTAAGGCAGAGAATGATAGGTTCTTGGTTACAGGGAGAAGGGTATGGGGTGGGGCTGAGGAGGGGGAAAAGGATCAGCCTTGATTGAATAGCGGAGCAGATTTGATGGGCCAAATTAATTAATTCTGTTCCTATGTCTTACGGTCTTTTGGTCTTTTGGTCTTAATTGCTTCTGAAATGGACCAGCAAGCCATCTCATTTCAAGGACAAAAAAGAATGTGAAAATAGATGCTTCAGTTTCTCCCACTCTCTGAGACACACCGTAAAGGTTCCCTCATGTGTAGGTGAGTGGTAGATAGGAAAAGGAGGAGAATAAAATCACTGGCATATATCGTGAAATATGTTGCTTTGTGGCAGCAGTATATTGCAATACATACAAAACTATAAATTATGATAAGAAATATGTACGTATATATTATCTATGTATCTATATAATTAAAGAGAGCAAAAAAATAGTGAGGTAGTGTACATGAGTTCGTTATCCATTCAGAAATCTGATAGTGGTAGGGCTTAAAACAACTTTGCTTTGTGAAGTACCTGCTGTATGGCTGTGACTGTGGATTTCGGCTGTAGAGGTCCTAAGTGGGAATATTTGATGATTCCCAGTAGAGCTGCACACAGAAAGTCACCACTTATCTTGAGTAACCTTGAGATGTGTGGGTTAATTGGATTTAATTGGTCAGATGGGTGTAATTGGGTAGTACAGGTTTGTTGGGTCAGGAATACATTTTTAAAATACTGTATTTACTTTGAGAATGTTATGAATTGTTCTGAGTTTCAGTTCATTTTTATTCATTTAAACTTTATTATTAAATAAATTAGTAATAACATAAACTGAAATTTCACATTTGTAGGTTTTATCCAGTTCCTTGCAGGAGCAATACCACAGGAGATTTAAATAGATCTGCAACTTAATAGGCATTCCACTCAAAACCAGCAGGAACAAAGGATGTACATAACGTTAGATAAATTCACTGAATGAAGACAGTGTTGTTCCCGTGCCAGCAGTGACAAGCATAGCAAGTGAGATTACAAAGATAGACGGGATTTACAGGAAAACATTGGCTTTCAGGCAGAACTCTAAGAACTCTGGAGTAACGTGGGCTGTTCATCATAAAACATAAACAGCCCTGGAGGTAGCAGAGTGAAGCCATCAATTGTACAGTATGTGGAAGAAGGTTGCCATGTGAATATCTCCTTCCCAGGCCAGAGTTTAATACCACAGCGAACACAACTAACGCTCTGACATTTTGATGTTTTGATATGTATTACAACCTAAAATGCAAGTGAGAGAGCATGTCATCTTTTTACCATGCCAACAGATGTGTTGGAGGAGGGGTGTCGGGTGTAAGCAAAAGAGAGCGATGGTGATAAAGACAGGTCATTCAGATCATGTTGGAAATACTCAGCTGGTCAGTCAGCATCTGTGGAGAGAGAGAACCAGACTTGTTTTTATTATTTAGAATTACGGCACAGTAACAGGCCCTCTGGCCCACAAGCCTATGCTGCCCAATTACACCTGTGTGATCTACTCACTTGTATGTTGTTGGGATATGAGAGGAGACCAGAGCCCCCCAGAGGAAACCCATGCGGTCACAGGGAGAACGTACAAATTCCTCACAGACAGCCGCAGAAATCGAACGCTGAACGCTGATGATGTAACCGTTTTGCTATCGTGCCGCCACATGTCTCCGGTCACTGACCATTTGTCGCATCTCAGACGTGGTCAGTTTTACAAATCTTTATTTCAGAATCAGAACCAGTGTTACTATTGCTGATACGCTCTGCGTCAGGAAATGTGTTGTGGCAGCAGTTCAGTACAAGCCATACAACATTATTACATTCCAGAAGTAAATAGTGCAAAAGGCAAAGCGTGAGCTCGTGTGGATGGATTCATGGACCACTCAGAAAACTGAAGGCAGAGGGGAAGGAGCTGACCTTGAAACATAGAGTGTGTCTCTTTTGTAACACCTCTATGGTCTATTTCACAGGAATGAGGTTGAGGCGATGCCTCGGAGTGTGGCCGTTGCCACATGCAAATGGCTGTTTGGAGCCACAGGTGAGAGCTGAGTGTCACCAAAGTTGAGTGTGCTGCCCAAATATGGGCACAACAAACCCCTTCACCAGAGGCGCTACCTCTCCCAAACACCCCAGCTAGCTGAGGGGAGCTGGCAGGCTTCGTACCCCAGTGAGAGAGGGCCATGCCTGTCCTAGCATGTGAAGCCAGCTCCAGCGGACTGGCTGGATGAGGTCAACAGTGAGATCCAGCAGGGAGAAAGGTGGTTCTGCAATGCTTCACGGACGGCAAAGGGCTCGATGAGGCGCAGAAGAAATCATGGTTAACCGCTGAACCCAAGGAAGACACCAGTGGTGCGATAACTCACATCACTGAACCCAGAATTCGAAGGTCAAGAGAGTGGAACTGTGGCAGTGTAATGGCTTTTTCCGCTTTAAAAACTTTCCCTCATGGATCTCTTCATGCTGTTCATATGATTTAACTGTAATCATCAGAAATGAAGGACAGCCAGCGGCACGTTGAAGGACTTTAACCCTGTTTTCCTCTCTCTCTGATCCTGTCTGGCCTGCGAAATGTTTCCTACAATTTATATTCTTATTCAGAATTTCCCAGATCAATAGATTAGTTTGCTTTTCAAGGTTTAGAGAAAGGCCGTTGAACCTAACATCATAGTTGGGATCTGGCATTAAGGGTGGAGCTTAAAGGTAGATAGAGAATGTAGAATCTTTTTCAAATGACGAATACCAGAGGGCAAAGATTTAAGTTGAGACGGGAAAAGTTTAAAGGAGGTTTACGAGCCAGTTTTTTACACAGAAGATGGTGGATGCCACTGAAGGAAGTGGTGGAAACAGATACTAAAGCAAGGTTTAAGAGGCATCTAGATAGACTGAGGAACATGTGCCAGCAGATGGGATTAGTTTACACTGTTCTATGTTCTGTGTTACACATCTCAAGCAAAACGCCACATTGCTTCTCCATTAGACCACGCTTGGAGTATTGTGGTTGGTTCTGGTTACCTCATTATAGGAAGGATGCGGAAGTGTTAGAGAGGATGCAGAGGAGATTCACCATGGCATTGCCTGGGTTAGAGAGTGTGTCGCATGAGGAAAGGTAGCTAGAAACGTCTTCCCAAGGCGAAACGGCATATACCAGAGGGCATAATTTTCAGGTGATTGGAGGAAAGCATAGGGGGAGTGTCAGAGGTAGATTCTTTACACTCTGGTTGTAGCATGGAACCACCAGTGTTCTAGTGGGTGTGTGTTACACCCTGCCAGGGGCAATGGTAAATGCAGATACACTAATGGCCCTTATAAAACTCTTAGATAGGCATGCGGATGTTAGAAAAATGGAGCATTGTGAAGGAGGGAAGGGTTACATTGTTCTTAGAGAAGGTTAAAAGGTAGGCAGAACTTTGTGGGCCAAAGGGTCTCCATTTGTCAGAAAAAACGGGATCTCCGAATGGCCACCCATTTTAATTCCACTTCCCATTCCCGTTCCGATATGTCCATCCATGGCCTCCTCTACTGTCGCGACAAGGTCACACTCAGGTTGAAGGAACAACACCTTATATTCCGCTTGGGTAGCTTCCAACCTGATGGCATAAACATTGATTTCTCAAACTTCCAGTAATTCTCCCCCCCCCCCACCTTTACTAAGCCCCATCCCCTTTTCCCTTTCTCACGTTATCTCCTTGCCTGCCTACTGCCTATCACCTCCCTCAGGTGCTCCTCCCCCTTTTCTTTCTTCCATGGCCTTCTGTCCTCTCCAATCAGATTCCCCCCTCTCCAGCCCTGAATCTCTTTCACCAATCAACTTCCCAGCTCTTTACTTCACCCCTCCCACCCCTTCCGGTTTCACCTATCACCTTATGTTTCTCCTACCCCCCCCCCCCCACCACCTTTTAACTCTACTCCTCATCTTTTTTTCTCCAGCCCTGCCAAAGGGTCTCAGCCCGAAACGTCGACTGTACTATGGAAACCTAGATGCTGCCTGGTTTGCTGTGTTTCTCCACATTTTGTGTGTTGCTTATATTGTGTTAAACTTTTCTATGTTCTATTTCTATAAATGTGTATATCCAAGGTAGTCATGACTTTTATTTTCCTATTGAAACCTTAGTATTTAATAGAGCATTATTTTGGGAAATCTTTACAACATTCCCTCAGATGGCTATGTCACTTATGGATCAGATTTCTGAACTTTTCCCCACTGTAGCATACACTCAGTAGCCACTTTACTAGGTATACTGATACACCTAATCATTAATGCAAATATCTGATCAGCCAATTATGTGGCAGCAACTCAATGCATAAAAGCATGCAGACGTGGTCAAGAGGTTCAGTTGGTGTTCAGAATGGGGAAGAAATGTGATCTGAGTGACTTTGACCGTGGAATGATTGTTGGTGCCAGATGGGGTGGTTTGAGTATCTCAGAAACTGCTGATCTCCTGGGATTTTCACACACAGCAGTCTCTAGAGTTCACAGAGAATATTTCAAGCTGACAGGAAGGTGGCAGTACCTTAAATATCCACGTGTTACAACAGAAAAGCATCTTTGAATGAACAACATGTCGAACCTTGAAGTGGATGGGCTACAGCAGCAGAAGATCACACCGGGCTCTACTCCTCTACCTAATGAAGTGTCCACTATGTAAACTTCCTGCTCCTGCACCCTGAAGACAGAACTGTCAATTTTAACCTCTTTATCTATATTTATTCGGAGGGACCAGGAAGAATGGGTTAGGGGAAATGTTGGGCAGCAGAGTGGAGCAGCTGGTGGAGCTGCTACCTCACAACTCTTGTGAGCCGGGTTCAATTCCGACCTCCAGAGCTGTCTGTGTGGAGTGTGCAGACTTTCCTTGTGACCCTCCATTGCTCCAGTTTCCTCCAAAACCCCACAGACCCTTGGGAGGGTTAATTGCTGTTATACATTGTCCCTGATGTGTAGGTGGGTGGTGGAATCTGGGGTCAGCTGATGGGAGAATAAAACAGGACTGGTGTAACTGGGTGGTTGATGATCAGTATGGACCCCATATGACCAGGAGCGGTATTAGGCCACTCAGCTCATCTAGCCTGCTCTGCTATTCAATCACAGCTGATATTTTTCAACACCGTTCTTCTGCCCTCTCCTCAAAAACTTTAACTCTTTACCAATCACGAACCTATCAATCCCTGCACCAGATGATTTGCACCCCCCCCCCCCAGCCCTCAGTCACAACAAATCCCACAGATTCAACACCCTTTAACTGAAGAACTTCCTCCTCATCTCCGTTCTAAAGGGACATTACATTATTCTGAGGCTGTGCCCTCTGGACTTAGATCCCCCTACTGACGACTACCTCCTCTCCAAGTCCACTCTGTCCTGCTCATTCAGTATCAGGTAGGCTTCAATGAGATCCCCCGTGCTTCTGAACTCTATCAAAACAGGCCCAGAGACATCAAACGCACCATCACAGTAACAGCTCCAGATACTGGGGTGAAGGATCTAAAACCAACCTCAGTCACCACGTATTAGACATGGGTGATATCCACTCTCCTCTCCTATCAGGTTCTTTCTCCTCTGGCCCTTGCCTTTCCACCCAAATGTGTAGCTGGGCAGCAGAGCACTTTTATTAACAGACTAGGACAACTGTGCTGCTCCAAAGAGCACTGTATGAGGTCATTCTTACCTTGACCATTAGGCTTTATAATGAGTCAACCTACAGCCGGGGAAGTGATGACCCCCTCCTGTTAGACTTCTTGTGGTAACTTATTTTTAATTTTTTCTGCTTCTCTTCTAATATTTGTGTATCTGTGCACTCGTAATGCTACAGCGACACTGTAATTTCCTTTGGGATCAATAAAGTATTTACCTATCAATTGATTTATCTATTGCCTCCCAGCTTCTTACTTCAGCTACCCCCCCCCCCCCATTCATCTGGTTTCACCAATCACCTTCTAGCCTGTCCTCCTTTTCCTCCCCCCACCATCTTATTCTGACATTTTCCCCTATCCATTCCAAGGCTGACAAAGGGTCTCGGCCTGAAATGCCGACTGTTTATTTATTTCCGTAGATAATACCTGACCTGTTGAGTCCCTCCTGCATTTTGTGTGGGTGTTGCTCTAGATTTGCAGCAACTGCAGAATCTCTTGTCTTCATGGATGATACCTGCTCTGATGTGAGATCTTGAGTGGGAGGGAGAGGCCATTGGTAATTTTGCTGCCTGGCTGGTAAGGGGGCCGGAGTTTGAATCTGCCTTACAAGACAAAAAAAAGGAGGACAACGAACAAAGAAAGGTTGGATTTGCTTTGCACAGGCGGCCAAAGGCAGACCACTGACGCTGATAATCAAAGATAAAAGCCAGGATGTAAACAGTTGCTGTAAAATAGGTCAGCAGATGCACGTTTGAAAACTGCTCTAATCTTGATCGGTCTTTCAAGCGTGGTGTTTTTTTGCACAGTGAGGTCTCACTGCGAACTGCTGCCGTTAAAGGTGCATTATGTAACATGTTTATATCTGCTGGGACCACTCAGTCAGTGTTGCTGGAAGGTGAACGCGATTGACGTCATCTCAGCAGGACTAGGACAACAGATCCCACATGCAAGGAGTGGATTTTAACCCTTTCAGGACCTGTGTCACCTGGCAGCTGTTCCCAGCAGTGAGCAACTTCCTGTGCTGAGTTTTGTTTCTTTAAGTTTTTCAAATAACACTCAGGTGGCCATTTTATTAAGTGTACTTGCTCACCAATGGAAATATCTAATCAGCCAATCGTGTGACAGCAACCCAGTGCTTAACAGCATGCAGACACTGTCAAGAGATTCGATTGTTGTTCGAACCAAACACCAGAATGGGGAAGAAAAGCGATTTAAGTGACTTTGACTGTGGAATGATTGTTAGTGTCAGACAGGGTGGTTTGAGTATTTCAGGAACTGCTGATCTCCTGGGATTTTCATGCACAATAGTTGAGTTTAGAAAGAATAGTGCGAAAAACAAATAAACACACCGGTGAGTAGCAGCTCTGTGGACAAAATTGCCTTGCTAGTGAGAGACGTCAGAGGATAATGGCCAGACTAGTTCAAGCTGACAGGCAGATGACAGTAACTCAAATAACCAGGCATTACAAGAGTGGTGTGCAGAAGAGCACCTCTGAATGCACAACACATTGAACCTTGAAGTGGATGGACTACAACAGCAGAAACCACAAACGTACATGCAGTGGCCACTTTGTTAGGTACAGGAGGTACCAAATACATGGGCACTGAGTGTGTTTTACTAAATGTACAGTCGAAGATGGTCCAGTACAGGGTTAAAGCGCTCCTAGTCCTCTACCCACTCACCTCCATCTCAGACTCAGATATATTTATTTATCATATATACATCAAAACATTAAAGTATTACTTGTTTACTCGCAGTATTATTTATTTCCACAGCTTGTCTTCACTTTTTAAAACCATAAGACATAGGCCATTCAGCCCATCGAGTCTGCTCCGTCATTTCATCATGGATAATTTATTGTCCCTCTCAACCCCATTCTCCTGCCTTCTCCCTGTAACTTTTGACAGTCTTACTAATCAAGAGTCTATTAAACTCCACTTTAAATATACCCAATTATCTGGCCTCCTCAGTCATCTGTGGCAACAAATTCCACAGATTCACCACCCTCTGGCTAAAGAAATTCATCCTCATCTCAGTTCTAAATGGACATTCCTCTATTCTGAGGCCGTCCCCTCTGGTCCTAGACCTCCCCTCCTCCCACAATGGGAAACATCCTCTCCACATCCACCCTATCTGGGCCTTTCAATATTCAATAGGTTTCAATGAGATCCCCCTTATTCTTCTAAACTTTAGCAAATTCAGGCCCAGAGCCATCAAACGTTCCTAATACATCAACCCTTTCATTCCTGGAATCATTCTTGTGAACATCATCTGGACCATCTCCAACGTTCCTGATCCAGATCTACTGACCACCAGTTTTGCCCACCTGACACTTGCTATCCAGATATTCTGTCTGACACTGTGCGGCTGAGGTAATTTTCCAGGTGTAGTGGGGAGTAAACAATTTTTGTGAAATCAAAATGCCAGGTGAATCAGGCAGTCATCAAGTTATGCAGCGGACAAGCAATCGTTATCCCTTTGCTCCATAGATATTGCTTGACCCACCGAGTTCTTCCAGCAGTTTGCTTTCAGCAACATTATCTCTTTAATGCTACACCTAGCACCCTTCTCGCCTTAGAATCAGAGAGCTGTCGGTTCAAGTCCCACTCACGCAACATAGAAATGTCTGGCTTGGCGCAGCATCTTCTCACAATATATGAAAGTGACCATGTTTAGGAGAAAGCAGAACTTGGATTTCCATCGTTTGTTTTATGACTTTGAAATGTCCCAGAGAATCAATGAAGCGAGCTCTCTATCTAACACAGGAACATCACTGGCTGCAGTTCCCCTCATATAAATGATACAGAACAGAGGCATGCGCTTCAGCCCAGCTCATCCATACTGACCATGTTGTCCTCCAAAGCTTCAGAGTTCAAATTTCAAATTAAATTTATTACTGAAATGCGCATATGTTACCATATTTTGAGATTGATTTTCTTACAGGCATTTACAGGAAAATAAAGAGATACGATAAGTTTTATGAAAACGATACATTAACAGATAAAGACTGACAAATGAGGCAAATAAAAATAATACTGAGAACATGAGTTGTAAGAGGGTGAATTGTAGGTTGTAAAATCAGTTCATGGCTGTGGTGAGTGAAGTTATCCATGACAATTCAAGAGTTGATGGCTGTAGGGAAATAACCGTTGAATTGACTTTATTTCTTAGATCCTTCACATACATGAGGAGTAAAAACTTTACATTACGTCTCTGTCTAAATGTGCAATGTGCAATCATAGTAATTTATAATAAATAGAACAACCAATGTAACATAGAAATGCACTCAGATCAGTCTGATGTTCCTGAACCTGGTGGTGTGTGAGCTAAGGCTCCTGTACCTCCTGTCCGATGGTAGCAGTGACAAGACCTGCAATCCCACTAAACTTTTCTTTATTGCACTTGTTTCACTCACTTTTTCTGGTGGCTTGATCCACATTCCCATTGCCCTCTGCATGAAGTAATTGACCCTCACGTCTCTGCTGAATATTTCCCTTGAAGGTATGCTCTTGAGGTTTTGATTCTCTTTGCTTGGGAAAGAAGACTCTGCATTCACCCTATCTTTGCCCCCTCATGATTTTATACACCTCAATAAGCTGGGAGAACCACTACAGCGCATCTTCAATATGAGCCTGGAGCAGAGAAGAGTACCCAGACAGTGGAAAACATCCTGTATTGTCCCGGTACCGAAGAAACCACAACCAAAGGAGTTGAATGACTTCAGACCTGTTGCCTTGACGTCGCACGTTATGAAGACCATGGAGCAGCTGATAATACAGAATCTGAGGCCACAAACCAGGCACGCCCAGGATCCTCTTCAGTTTGCGTATAAGGAGAAGGTGGGAGTGGAGGATGCTATCACGTATTTGCTGCACAAATCACTCTCTCACCTAGAGGGGGTCAGTTGTGCTGTGAGGATTACATTCCTTGACTTCTCTAGTGCCTTTAACACCATCCAGCCCAAGATCTTAAGGCACAAACTAACGGAGATGGGAGTAGACTCTCACATGGTGGATTGGATAGTGGACTACTTGACAGATAGACCTCAGAATGTGCAGTTGGGAGACTGTAGGTCTGACACGGTGGTCAGCAGCACAGGAGCGCCGCAGGGAACCGTACTCTCTCCGGTCCTGTTCACCCTGTACACATCAGACTTCCAATATAACTCGGAGTCCTGCCATGTGCAGAAGTTCGCTGATGACACAGCCATAGTGGGGTGTGTCAGGAATGGACAGGAGGAGGAGTATAGGAAACTGATACAGGACTTTGTGATATGGTGCAACTCTAACTACCTGTGTCTCAATATCACCAAGACCAAGGAGATGGTGGTGGACTTTAGGAGATCTAGGCCTCATATGGAGCCAGTGATCATTAATGGAGAATGTGTGGAGCAGGTTAAGACCTACAAGTATCTGGGAGTACAGTTAGACAAGAAGCTAGACTGGACTGCCAACACAGATGCCTTGTGCAGGAAGGCACAGAGTCGACTGTACTTCCTAAGAAGGTTGGCGTCATTCAATGTCTGTAGTGAGATGCTGAAGATGTTCTACAGGTCAGTTGTGGAGAGCGCCCTCTTCTTTGTGGTGGCGTGTTGGGGAGGAAGCATTAAGAAGAGGGACGCCTCACGTCTTAATAAGCTGGTAAGGAAGGCGGGCTCTGTCGTGGGCAAAGTACTGGAGAGTTTAACATCGGTAGCTGAGCGAAGGGCGCTGAGTAGGCTACGGTCAATTATGGATAACTCTGAACATCCTCTACATAGCACCATCCAGAGACAGAGAAGCAGTTTCAGCGACAGGTTACTATCGATGCAATGCTCCTCAGACAGGATGAAGAGGTCAATACTCCCCAATGCCATTAGGCTTTACAATTCTACCGCCAGGACTTAAGAACTTTTTAAAAGCTATTATTAATGCTTTTTGAGATAGTGATTTAGATGCATATCATATTCTTTACTGAGTTAAGTATTGTATGTAATTAGTTTTGCTACAACAAGTGTATGGGACATTGGAAAAAAAGTTGAATTTCCCCATGGGGATGAATAAAGTATCTATCTATCTATCTATCTATCTATCTATCTATCTATCTATCTATCTATCTATCTATCTATCTATCTATCTATCTATCTAAGGTCACTCCTCAGTCTCCTAAATTCCAATGAGTAAGTTCCTAGCCTGCCCCACCTCCCCATAGAACTCAGCCTCACCAGTCCTGGCAATATTCTCGCAAATCTTCTTTGCATTCTTTCCGGCTAAGTCAGTAGTAAGGAAAGCAAATGGAATGCTAGCATTCAACTCAAGAGGGCTAGAATATAAAAACAAGAATGTAATGCTGAGACTGTATAAGGCTTTGGTCAGACCGGATTTGGAGTATTGTGCACAGTTTTGGTCCCCATTACCAAAAAAGAATGCACTGGCGTTGGAGAGGGTCCAGAGAGGTTCACAAGTGATCCCGGAAATTAAAGGGTTAACGTATGAGGACCATCTGATAGCTCTGGGCCTGTACTTGCTGGAGTTTAGAAGAATGGGGAGGGGAATTTCATTAAAACGTACTGAATATTGAATGGATGCAGATACGATGTTTCTGGTAGTGGGAGAATTGAGGACCAGAGGGCACAGCCTCAAAGTACAAGGACAGAGCTGAGGAGGAATTTCTTCAGCCACAGGGATGGTAAATCTGTGGAATTCATTGTCACATACAGCTGCGGTGAGTTCAGTAGATCAAGTCATTGAGGAGGTTAATAAGTTCCTGATTAGTCAGGATGTCAAAGTACAGGGAAAAGGCAGGAGAATGGAATGAAATCCCAGTCCAATCAACATCTCCCTGTAACTCTGTCCCTTGAATCCTGGCAACATGCCCTACAATTTATGTCTCACCACATCAACTTATAATTGGATCTTAGGCTTCCTCAGTAATTGTACAGAAGGTGAAACTAGGCAACTGCACATCAGCCCCCCTAATCCTGAACACCAGTGCCCCACAGGGGGGTGCACTGAGCCCTTTCTTCACCTGTGGCTGCACTCCTGCCTATTCTACAAATTCAATCATCAACTTTGCAGACGACACAACTGTGAATGGCCTAATCACAGACGATAGCAAATCTGCATAGACTATAAGACCATAAGACATAGGAGCAGAATTAGGCCATTAGGCTCATTGAATCTACTCCGATATTCAATCATGGCTGATCCTGTTTTCCCCTCCTCAACCCCACTCCAAGGCCTTCTCCAAGTAACCTTTGACGCTGTGTCCAAATCAAGAACCTATTAAGCTCTGCCTTAAATATACCCAATGACCTGGGCCCCACAGTTGTCTGTGGTATCAAATTCCACAAATTCACCACCCTCTGGCTAAATAAATTTCTCTGCATCTCTGTTTTAAATGGACGTCCCTCCATCCTGAGGATGTGCTCTCTTGTCCTAGACTCCCCCACCATGGGAAACATCCTTTCCACATCTGCTCTGTCTAGGCCTTTCAACATATGAAAGGTTTCAGGGAGTCCCCCCTCATCTTTCTAAATTCCAGTGAGTACAGACCCAGAGCTATCAAACATTCCTCATATGATAACCCTTTCATTCCCGGAACCATCCTTCTGAACCTCCTCTGAATTCTCTCCAATGCCAGCGCATCTTTTCTTTGATGAGGCACCCAAAACTGTTCACAATACTCTAGGTGAGGCCTCACCACTGCCTTATAAAGCCTCAGTATCACACCCCTGCTCTTGTATTCCAGACCTCTTGAAATGAATGCTAACATTTCATTTGCCTCCACACCACTGACTCTATCTCCAAGTTAACCTACAGGGTGTTATGCACAAGGACTCCCAAGTCCCTTTGCATCTCAGATTTTTGCATTTTTTCCCTCGTTTAGAAAGTAGCCCGCATATTTATTTCTACTTACCAAAGTGCATGACCATGCGTTTTCCAACATCGTGTTTTGTTTGCCACTTTCTTGCCCATTCTCCTAGTCTGTCGAAGCCCTTTTACAGCCTACCTGTCTCCTCAACACTACCCGCCTCTCCATCAATCTCCATCAATGCTCTAACCATGCCAGAAACTTTCCTGTAATACCATGTGCTCTTAACTTGGTAAACAGCCTCATGTGTGGCACTGGAGGTTCATCAGGTTGATTCCAGAGATGAAGGGGTTAGACAATGAGGAGTGATTAAGTTGCCTGGGACTGTACTCGAGTTCAGAAGAATGAGAGGAGATCCTATCGAAACATATAAAATTATGAAAGGGATAGACAAGATAGAGGCAGGAAAGTTGTTTCCATTGATAGGTGAGACTAGAATTAGGGGATATAGCCTCAAGATTTGGGGGAGTAGATTTAGGACGGAGATGAGGAGGAACTACTTTTCCCAGAGAGTGGTGAATCAATGGAATTCCCTACCCAATGAAGCAGTGGAGGCTACCTTAGCAAATATATTTAAGACAAGGTTGGATAGATTTTTGCATAGTGGGGGAATTAAGAGTTATGGGTAAAAGGCAGGTAGGTGGAGATGAGTCCATGGCCAGATCAGCATTGATCTTATTGACAATAGACAATAGACAGTAGGTGCAGGAGTAGGCCATTCAGCCCTTCTAGCCAGCACCACCATTCACTGTGATCATGGCTGATCATACACAATCAGTACCCCGTTCCTGCCCTCTCCCCATATCCCTTGACCCCGCTATCTATAAGAGCTCTTTCTAACTCTCTCTTGAATGCATCCAGAGACATGGCCTCCACTGCCTTCTGGGGCAGAGCATTCCACATATCCACCACTCTCTGGGTGAAAAAGTTTTTCCGCATCTCTGTTCTAAATGGCCTACCCCTTATTCTTAAACTGTGGCTTCTAGTTCTGGACTCACCTATCAGCGGGAATATGCTTCCTGCCTCCAGTGTGTCCAATCCCTTAATAATCTTATATGTTTCAATCAGATCCCCTCTCATCCTTCTAAATTCCAGTGTATACAAGCCTAGTTGCTCCAATCTTTCAACATATGACAGTCCCGCCATTCCAGGAATTAACCTTGTGAACCTATGCTGCACTCCCTCAATAGCAAGAATGTCCTTCCTCAAATTTGGAGACCAAAACTGCACACAATACTCCAGGTGGGGTCTCACCAGGGCCCTGTACAACTGCAGAAGGACCTCTTTACTCCAATACTCAATTCCTCTTGTTATAAAAGCCAGCATGCCATTAGCTTTCTTCACTGCCTGCTGTACCTGCATGCTTGCTTTCATTGACTGATGTACAAGAATACCTAGATCTCGTTATACTTCCCCTTTTCCTAACTTGACTCCATTTAAATAGTAATCTACCTTCCTGTTCTTGCCACCAAAGTGGATAACCTCACATTTATCCACATTAAACAGCATCTACCATACATTTGCCCACTCACCCAACCTGTCCAAGTCACCCTGCATTCTCATAACATCCTCCTGACATTTCACACTGCCACCCAGCTTTGTGTCATCAGCAAATTCGCTAATGTTACTTTTAATCCCTTCATCTAAATCATTAATGTATATTGTAAACAGCTGCGGTCCCAGCACCGAACCTTGCGGTACCCCACTGGTCACAGCCTGCCATTCCAAAAAGGACCCATTAATCACTACTCTTTGTTTCCTGTTAGCCAGCCAATTTTCAATCCATGTCAGTACTCTGCCCCCAATACCATGTGCCCTAATTTTGCCCACTAATCTCCTATGTGGGACTTTATCAAAAGCTTTCTGGAAGTCCAAGTACACTACATCCACTGGCTCTCCCTTGTCCATTTTCATAGTTACATCCTCAAAAAACTCCAGAAGATTAGTCAAGCATGATTTTCCCTTCATAAATCCATGCTGACTCAGACTGATCCTCCTATTGCTATCCAAATGTGTCGTGATTTCCTCTTTTATAATTGACTCCAGCATCTTTCCCACCACTGATGTCAGGCTAACCGGTCTATAATTCATTGTTTTCTCTCTCCCTCCTTTCTTGAAAAGTGGGACAACATTAGCCACCCTCCAATCAGCAGGAACTGTTCCTGAATCTATAGAACATTGGAAAATGATTACCAATGCATCCACGATTTCTAGAGCCACCTCTTTAAGTACCCTGGGATGCAGACCATCAGGTCCTGGGGACGTATCAGCCTTCAGACTCAACAGTCTAGCCAACACCGTTTCTTGCCTAATATAAATTTCCTTCAGTTCATCCTTTACCCTAGTTCCTTTGGCCACTATTACAACTGGGAGATTGTTTGTGACTTCCCTAGTGAAGACAGATCCAATTATTGAATGGTAGAGTAGGTTTGACGGGCCAGATGGCCGACTCCTGCTCGTATTTCTTATGCTCTTATGTTCTATCGAAGCCTCTGGAGTGAGTGGACATCACAGTGGCCTCATCTGCTTGGACCGCTCACTGTTCCAGAGATCCAGGTTCGATCCTGACCTCTGGTTCTACCTATGCAGAGTCTCCACCTCCTTCCGGTGATCAGTGCCTCTCACCCGGGGGTGCCCTGGTTTCCTGGTTTCCCAAAGTCCTGAGAGCTGTAATCAGAATCAGAATCAGGTTTATTATCACTGACTATGTCATGAAATTTGTTCTTCTGCATCAGCAATACAGTGCATGACATAACAATTTACTATAGGTTACAACAGGAAATATGAAAATAAATAAATAGTGGAAAAAGAGGAAAATACTGAGGCAGTGTTCATAGGTCCATGGAACGGTCAGGAATCTGATGGTGGAGGGGAAGAAGCTGCTCCTATAACTTTGAATGTGTGCCTTCAGGCTCCTGCACCTCCTCCCTGATGAGAAGAAAGAGAAGAGGGCAGGTCCTGAATGGTATTTATTTTATTTGTTCGTTTAGAAAATCATCACAGTAACAGGCCCTTCAGTCCCAAAGAGCCTGCCCCCCCTATTACACCCAGGTGACCAATTAACCTACTGATCCATATGTTTTGGGGGCAGATCACCTACGTGCAGTCGCAGGGAGAAGGTACACACCCCTTACCGACAGCAGTGGGAATTGAACCCGAGTTTGGCGCTGCAAAGCGTTATCCTAACCACTACAGCACTGTGCTGCCTTGAGGGTTCGTAGTGATGGATGCCGCTGTCTGAGGCACTGCCTTTTGAAGATGTCCTCGATGGTGGGGTGGCTCGTCCCCATGATGGATGTGACTGAATTTACAACCATCTGCAGCTTTTTCCGATCCAGTGCAGCCAGGTGGTGATGCCTCCTGTCAGAATGCTATCCATGGTAAATCTACAGAAATTTGCTGGAACCTTTGATGACATACCAAATCTTCTCAAACTCTAATGAAGTATAGCTGCCGGCATACCTCCTCCATGATTGCAATAATGTGTTGGGCCCAGGACATTTCCTCTGAGATATTGACACCCAGGAACCTGAACTGCTCCCCCTCTTTCCACTGCAGGCCCCTCAGAGAGTCCTCCTGACTTCCCCTTCCTCAAGCCCACAATCAGCTCTTTGGTCTTACCAGCAGTGAGTGCAAGGTTGTTGTTGGGGCACCACGCAGCCAGCCAATCTGTCTCACTCGTGTACGCCTGCTCATCACCATCTGCCATTGTGTCATTGGCCAGCTGTCTGCTGTAAATTGTCCCTCGTGTCTAGGTGAGTGGTAGAACCTGGGGGAGTCGATTGAGATGTGGAGAAAAAAGTCGGATAGGATTTTGTGAAAGTAAGCGATTGATGGTCAGCATGGACTTGTTGGGCTGAAAAGCCGGTCCTGAGTCTGTCTCTGACTTCATAACTCTGTGACCGTGACTTGACCTACAGTACTGCCTGCAGAAGTTCGAAATAGATCTTGAAAACAAATGTCCTTTTTTTTCAATAGTGTCAGGAGACAAACAGCAGACTTATTCAGAACACACTCTCTTTGTCTGAAGGGAAGGCGGAGGCACTCGAATACTTATTATCATGCCATTGATCTCGCTGCTGCCATGGGGCAGGAGGTACAGGAGCCTCCCATCTCACGCCACCAGATTCAGCCACAGTTATTACCCTTCAGCCATCAGGCTCCTGAACCAGCACAGGTAACTTTACTCACTCTAACCCTGAACTGATTCCATGACGTATGGACTCACTTTCAAGGACTGTTACATCTTATGTTTACATATTACATATTTTTTCTCCTGAATAAAAATATTGTAAAAAGACATATTACATATTTGATTATTATTATTTGTTTTTTTCTGTATTTGTGCAGTTTGTAATCTTTTGCACACCAGTCTTTGTGCGTAGTTTTTCATTGATTCTATTGTATTTCTTTGTTCTGTTGTGACGTCTGTAAGAAAATGAATCTCAGGGTAGTATATAGTGACATATACATACTTTGACAATAAACTTCACTCCGAACTTTGACTGACGAACTTAACCTGTGCTATACTTTCCAGTATGGACATTGAGCTCTGGCTCACATTATCTCAATGAGCAGTACAGCATAGGAACAGGCCCTTTGGCCCAACTCATCCGTGCTGGCCTCCAGGCATTGTCTGGTCCAATCTGCCTGGGAATGGAGAGATATGGAGCATGTTCAGGCAGATGGGGTTACTTTGGACTGGCTGGCACAGACATAGTGGGCTGAAGGGCCCAGTCCCATGCTGTGCTATTCGATAGTGTAAAACATAAGCTAATTTTTACAAAGAAGTATTTACAGGTGGTGGGCACTAATCTATGATACTCCTTTAACTGGCATTGTGAATTTCAGAGGTTAACTGGAGAAATTGCATTTGCCTTGTATTGCGGGGCACACGATACTTATTAAAAATATACCCAGCGTGTCCACGTGGAGAGTCACTTAATAGGTTCTGGAATGATATACCATGGGCTACATGTCACTGGAAAGTATCTGCTGGAGGAAATCCCCTCCAAACCGTAATCCTAACCCTAATCTGAACCCAGGCTGGGTCACCTGGGCAGGGCTGTCTAGTGATTAAAGTCCAGAAACATCTGAAGACCCCAGGATACATTGCTGATGATGGGCACTCCTGGTTAATTAAGCCAAGTGGTGTCTGATCAGGTTAATGATAGGCATGGGCCAAATTAAAGTTGCTCTACAACCCTACCCACCAGAGCCCCACCTATCTCATGACTCTAAACTCCACAAGCCAATCACCCCCAGCCCCACATATACATCCCCAAACCCTACTCTTAACCCTAATCCTAACATCCAAGGACCCACACTCCCCAATTTACCCTGACCACACCCCCACAATCCAGCTGACTTGTGTAAAGAGGAGGAAGATCCAATAAAGGTAAAGTTGGACCTGGTGATTGAAGGCGTGGGCCAGATCAAAGTGGCAAGGTTTGTGTGACACTGGATATCGAGTGACGAGCTCAGGAAGCACAAGAGGGATGATTTTCCCGCTGGCCACAAAATCACAACCTAATCCTACCCTAATCCTAACCCCAACCCTGACTGTAAATCTGGACAAGCAGCCTTTCATTTGAATCGGTTTGTTATTGTTGCATGTTAACGAGGAACAGTACAAACCTTAGTTTGGCATACAGATCATTTCATCAGTAGTACAAGAAAAATCTATAACAGAATGTAGAATAAAGTGTTACGGTTTAGAGAAAGTGCAGTGCTGGCAGACAATAAGGCCATGATGAGATCTAATAAAGTCAGATGTTCATCTTGCTGTACAAGTCAGACTTTTGAGGTTCAGAGGGTTGAGACCTTCAAGTTCCTAGTGGTTAACATCACCACTGGTCCAACAACATTGATGTCATTACCAAGAAAGCTCGGGATGCTGGAGAAATTTAGCATTCCCCCATCAACCGTCACAAAATCTGATTAATACTGCTTAGAAAACGTTCTGTCTGGACACATAATGGCTTGATATGGTAACTGCTCTGCACATGACCACAAGACAGTTCTGGACACAGCTCAGCACCTCCCAGACGTCATCCTCCTTTCTATGGGCTTTACCTGCATTTCAGTAAAGCAGCCAGCACAATCAAAGACCCCACCCAACCCCAGACACTCCTCCTTCTCCCCTCTCCCTCCAGGCAGAAGGTACAAAAGCCTGCAAGCACGTACCACTGGGCTTGAGGTGGAAAGCTCTTGCTTTACTGAGGTAAGGAAAATTATAGACAGGCCTCTGTGCTGCCTGTCTCTGTCACTCTCTGTTAGGGTTAGAACAGGACTGAGAGTCAAAAGGTGATTCAGCCTGTCCCTCAGCTGCAGTGTAGTGCACACCTCTGCCCAAGATGGTCTCCTTCTTTCAAGGTTCACTTCGTTCACCCACTTGGGACCACGCCTCTCTCCTCTTCACTCTCGTCACCCACCAAAACACAGAGCGGTCTGCCAAGCACCCAGTCAGCCCATCCACAGCCCCTTCCCCAGGGTTCAGCCACATCTTGTCACAAGCCGCTCTGCCACCTGCCGGAAGCAGGTGAGAAGGAGGAAGTGATGAGGGGAAGTTCTGTGGTTCAGAAATAAAGCACAATCATGGTACCCGATCAGTGTGCACTTGCAAACATCAGGTCAGCAACAAGGCGCCCAGCTCATCCACCTTCCTGTTTACACATGAAACAGGGTGGCAGGCTAACACAGTGGTTAGCGCAACATTAGTACAGCACCAGTGAAGGAGGTTCAAGTCTCTCTGGTGTCTGTAAGGAGCTCATACGTTCTCCCCCATGACCGCATGAGTTTTTCCAGGATCTCTCACTTCCTCCCTCATTTCAAAAACGTGTGGATTAGGATCAATAAATTGTGGGTATGTTTATGTTGGCGCCTCAGGTGTGGTGACAGTTCTGGGCTGCTCCAGGAAAAATCCTCAGACTGTGTTGGCCATTGACACAGAATGGTGTGTTTCACTGTATGTTTCAATGTGACAGATAAAACTAATCTCTCTTGATCTATCTGGATGACTTGCAGACAGATGTTTTTCACTGTATCTCAGTACATGTGACAATAATAAACCAATGGCAATACTTTATGGCTCAATGACTTCTTTCAGGGTGACATTCATGGAGGTATTCTCCTCCGATGATCTGCCTGAGCTGGATTAATTTGTTATGCTTAAGGACCCTGTTTTACTGGAATACAAGAATGGGAGAAGGGTAGGCCTCAACCCTTTGAGTCTGCCCTGCTAAGAAATGGGAGCGCGGGTAGGCCTTGGCCCCTCAGATCTGATCTGTTATGAAATGGGAGCAAGGGTAGGCCTCAGCCCCTCAGGTCTGCCCTGCTAAGAAATGGGAGCAAGGGTAGGCCTCAGCCCCTCAGGTCTGCCCTGCTGTTCAATATGGTTATTTATTTTAACATCATTTTTTTCACTATCCTGTCCACATATCATTACATTTCCTCATTATCCAGAAATGAGCTAATCTCCTTTTTCAGTGCAGTTAATAACTGTGCCCCACAGCCCCCCGAGGGAGAGAATTCCAAAGACTGAAGGGCAGCGCAGTAGTGTAGCAGTTAGCGGAAACTTTACAGCACCAGTGATCAGCGATTGGGGTTCAACTTCAGCCGTTGTCTATAAGGAGCTTATACATTTTTCACATAAATGTGTAGGTTTCCTCCCATGTGCTCCAGTTTCCTCCCATATTCCAAATATGTGCAGGTTAGTAAGTTGTAGGCATACTGTGTTAGCAGCAGAAGCATGGTGATACTTGTGTGTTGTCCAGTGCACAATCCTTGCACTGTGTTGCACATTGGCACAAATCGGTGAATTTCACTGTACGTTTCGATATTTCAATATATGAGACAAATAAAGCTAATCTTCAAGAAAGACTTGTTAAAGAAAGATCTTTAAAATATTTTTCTCCTCACAGTTTTGAGGTTGTGACCACTAATTCTAAATACCTCAAGCAAGGGGAGCACCTTCCTTCCATCTACCCTCTTCAATCCTGTAAGGATTTTATATATTTCAGTGAAAATTCAGTATTCAATCCCCCTCACTATAAAAAGCCAACAGATGTCTGAAAAGCAGAAAACATCAGATGCTGTAAGGCCAAAATAAGAGCTGGAAATACCTAGTAGGTCAGGCGGAGTCCGCAGAGAGAGAAAAAGTGTTAAGGTTTCAGTTCAAGAAACTTTCATCAGAACGGAGAATATTTAGAAAACAGGAACACAAGTGATTTTGCAGATGCTGGAAATCCAGAGTAACAAACACAAAATTTTGGGGGAACTCGACAGATCAGGCAGCATCTATGGAGGGGAGTAAACAGTCGACATTTCAGGCCGAGGCCCTTTATCAGGACTGTTCTAGAAAGCAGGCACGTTCTTGCTTGCAGAGAATGGAAAGAGCTGGGCAGAACAAATATCTGTGATACAATGGAGTCAGGAGGACCCGGATGACATCGATTAAGATTAAGATTAGTTTTATTTGTCACATGTATATCAAAACATACAGGGAAATGTATTGTCTTACATACATATAGTCTAAGGTTTGTGCCGGGGGCAGCCTGCAAGTGTTGTCACACTTCAGGTGTCAACATAGCAAGCCCACAACTTACCTACTCTAACCCACATGCCTTTGGAATGTGGGAGGAAACTGGAGCATCAGGAGGAAATCAGAAATTGACTTCTCAGTCCTAAATCTTAGTTTGGCTCGTGCTCTGTATAATATGCTGCCTCAGCAGTTTCTACCAGGGTACACCACTGCAGCTCATCAAGAATCATTAGGTAGCAACTTTCAAACCCACATCCTCTGCCAGCTAGAAGGGCAAGGGTAGCAAAAACATGAGTAAACACCAAGGAAGTTGCCCTCTACACCTCACACCATGCTGATTCAGAAACATATCTGAACTCCTTCACCGGCACTGGGTCAGAAACCCAGACCTCCCACCCTTAGACTGCAATACAGAGTAGCAGCTTTGCGCCATTCGGCCCATCAAGTCAGTTCCGCACTCTGGCTATACCTACACCTCAAGGACTGTATCAATTCAAGAAGGCAACTCCTCATCTCTTTCTCAGGGGCAACTATGGAGAGGCAATTAAACATTGTACATGAATAGATAGAGCATGGAAAATCCCCAGACTGGGTCAAAGATCTGTCTGCAGTGGAGTTTATGTAGTGAATAATCATTAACTTGAATTCAGCCAGACATGAGCAGAGGCCACTGTCTGCTCCCTATTAACCACCCTTCCCTGCTGCTTATAGTATCGCTCGGTTTATGAATTCATTTCAATGTTTTTCCCTCGCTATCTGAGAATTTCACAATAGAGGAAAGAATGTCTTCCTCCATAATACAATCTTTAGAGACATTAGCCTGTCAGGAAGTGAAGGCATACAAGAAGCAAATGTACAGAGAGCTAAGAGAACGAATGTTTAAATAGCTCAGAACAGTGAGAGCTATTGTCTGTCCAATCAGTATTCCCAATGCCTCTAAGAATTATGTTTCACTGTGATTTAAAAGTGTTAATCATTTCAGGAAACATCCTACCTTCACCAGTATGTTAAATGTCACAGTTATCTGTGGAAGGAAATAACTTACTATTGTTTCTTAATAAATAAAAGCTGATCATGGAGTTGAGGGGTGGATTTTCTGAACTCAACTTTTTGATTTATTGATTTGCTTGTAAAACAAACAATTCTTTTTAGTACAATTAATGTATACTGGTAACAAAGCAGTGTACATTGCTTGTTGTGTTCTGTGATTGTTCAGAATCTTGAATCTGGAATCAGTCAACAAGTCAGTAAGTGTGGAAAGCATTTTCTGTTTTTATTCCAGATTTCCAGCATCTGCAGGCTTGCTGATTCTTGTTTACTGTCTTCAAGCTTCTATATCCATCTGACCACGGCGTTCAGCTTGTTTCCCCAAGCGTAGCTGTTGTAGTAAGTCTCTAGGTATGGTACTAGGATCCTCTCTGGGAAAATAACTAAGTAACGTCGAAGCTGACACTCAGCCGTGTAAAAATGAACAGAAGTTTGGTCTAAGAGGTTGAAGTAGAGGTCCTCAATGAGGAAAGCAAGTTAAAGAGCCTTCGGTGTTCATCAAGGGAATTATCAGAACTTATATCTTGGGCCTTGATCCCTCCTAATCCTTTGCTCGCTTCCTAAACTCTCTTTAATCATTTAGTTCTTAACCCTCACCTCAAATTGCCATCCCATCACTGGAAGCACTTGATCAGACAGCGAAGTGCGTAGATGGGCAAGACATCAGGACTGGTGCAATGGTCATGCAGAGTTACAGTCTGGAAAGAATTATAAATATTGAATCAGACAGCGTCGAAACATGCCCTTTAGCACAGAGAGTCTATTTTGAAAGATCTGGATCGCTTTATATATCACAAGCACATCGGAACACAGAGAGAAATGCTTCACTTGCATCAAATCGACTCAGCGAGGATCGTGCTGAGCTGCCCACACGTGTTGCCATGTTTCTGGAGCCAAAATAGCACGCCCACAATTCACTAACCCTAACCGTGCATCTTTGGAATGGGGGAGGAAGAAGCCCACTCGGTTACGAAGAGAATTTACCATCTCCGTACAGGCAGTGACAGGAATTGAAACCTGATCAGTGATTGCTGTCACTGTAAAGTGATGCACTAACCGTTCGTTATGCCGCTGTGCTTTCCTAGCCAACTGTCCATCTATACCCATCTTTTATTAATCCCATTTTTAAAAAATTCTTTCTGTGTTCTCTACAACTCTCTCCTAGATTCTCCCCCTCACCTACACGCCAGAGAGAATATATGGCGACCTGTAAACTATCAACCTGCACATCTATTGGACTGTGGGCAGAAACTGGAGCACCCAGAGGAAACGTAATGTCACAGTCCCGATCGTTAATTCCCTATCTTTCTCCTAATTTCCTTTGATTGCGCCATGGTTCCGACCGTTAATTTCCCATTTGCTTCTAATTCTCTTTGACGACGGCACACCTTGTTTAAATCAAGACCTGCAGCATAAGAACCCGGCATTACAACCACTAGTCGCCAGTTCATTGGTTCTGCCTGTGTGGTGATTAACATTTCCCAGCCGCTTAGGACCGTGTGTTCTAAGTTTTGCTCCACTTTCAAGGTTTATCTATGAAACTCAGTCTCTCCGTGTCAAGACTCCGTGTCAAGATCCCTCCTGTTTGTTGTTCAACATTCACGTCCACATAAGCATTCTAACTCATTCTCCGTGCCTGTGTCCTGCACTTCATTCGCTCATTGCAACAGAATGGTCTGTCCACAATGGACCCAGCGGACATGAATACCCTGCAACAAGCCCTCGCCAGCCGGGGCTCCGTACTGGGTCTGCACGATCGACTTCTCCGGGATGTCATGGAGAACCTCCGTTCCCTGTCTGCTAACGTAACAAAGATTGGTGACCAGGTGGACCCTGTATCCACTCATCTGACCCCATCCACTCCTGGAACTCTGACCCAGACAGCCTGTAGTGGCAATCCTCTACGTGTCAGCAACACCCCGCCAAGAGAGCCATACGTACCTGAACCAGAGCACTACGCTGGGGATGTGGGGAAGTGCTGAGCCTTCCTTCTGCATTGCTTCTTGGTGTTCGAACTGCAGCCATCCACGTACTCTATAGATAAGTCAAAGATGGGTTATATCATGGGGTTGTTGCGGGGAAGTGCCTTAGCGTGGGCTACAGCTGTCTGGGATAATCAACCGGATATCTGCTCCTCTTTCCCCACCTTTATCACTGAAATGAGAAAGTTCTATGACTACCCCGTCCATGGTAAAGATGCTGCTAAGCATCTACTCACTTTCTGTTAGGGCTCACGCAGTGTTGCCAGATATTCTGTGGAGTTCCAGACATTAGCGGTCGACTCGGGGGTGGAACAACGAGGCACTCTAAGGGGTATTTCTGAATGGTCTCTGCGACAGGGTGAAAGACGAGTTGGCGGCAAGAGATGATACTTACAGCCTGGACTCCTTGATCTCCCTAGCCACCAAGTTGGATAATCGTCTCCGAGAATGCCATGGAGAAAGAACTGGACGTCCACCACCTTTGGCCACTCCTTAGCACTCCATACTGTCTCCCACCAGAACAAGCCTCTCACCTCCTCCTGCCCCTAGAATAGCTGCCAGCCCGGCTGTTTCCACGGCCCCGGGAGGGGAACCCATGCAGCTGGGATGGAACCATCTTTGTCCTGCAGAGCGACTCCGGAGATTGGGAGCGGGAGAGTGTCTCTATTGCAGCCAGTCAGGCCACTCCCATGCTACCTGTCCCCTTCGGCCAAAATGGAAGGCTCACCAGTAGAAAGGCTCACCTGGTGAGCCAGACAACATTCCCTTCCGTCCTCCAAACCCGGATGCAGATCCCAGCTACTTTACGTTACAACTAACAGTCCCTGCCTCTGTCAGCTCTAGTGGACTCAGGCGCTAAGGGAAACCTTTTGGATGAAAACATAGCTTCCCAGGCCGGAATTCCTCAGGAACCGTTGAGTAGCTCTCTGGAAGCCCGGGCACTGGACGGTAGACCTCCGGCCTGGGTCACACACTGCACACCACTCCTGTCTCTTATTCTCTCTGGGAACCATTGGGAACAGGTACAATTTAACCTAATTTCCTCTCCTCAAGCTCCTATAGTTCTTGGGCACCCCTAGTTAAGCCACCATAATCCCCACATTGACTGGTCCACCTGGAAGATAGCCAGCTGGAGTCCGTTCTGTCACTTCAATTGTCTACAATCGGCCCTTCCCCCTGTGAAAGTCACCACGATCTCGTCTGCCTCTGAAACCCCTGACTTCCTGACTTGTCCAAGGTTCCAGCAGAGTGTCATGATCTGGGAGAAGTGTTTGGCAAACAATGGGCTCTTTCCCTGTCTCCACACCGACCTTACGATTGTGCAATTGACCTTCTCCCCAGCACCCCTCTACCCACTAATCGGCTGTATAACTTGTCCCGGCCAGAGAGGGAAGCAATGGAGGCTTACCTAAATGACTCTTTCATGCTGGACATTATCCAATCCTCATCTTCCCTTGTAGGCGCAGGTTTCTTCTTTGTGGGGAAGAAAGACGGCTCACTGCGCCCCTGCATTAACTACTGGGGCCTGAATAACATAACCGTAAAGTACAAATATCCACTGCCCTTTTATCAACTCTGCTTTCGAACCCCTTCATGGAGCCACCATCTTCTCTAAGTTGGACCTACAAAGTGCCTACCACCTGGTCAGGATAAGGGAGGGAGATGAGTGGAAAACAGTTTTTAACACCCCTCTCGGTCACTTTGAATACTTGGTCATGCCATTCAGTCTCACTAATGCCCCCGCTGTCTTCCAAGCCCTGATAAATGATGTCCTTAGGGACTTTATTAACCGTTTTGTTTTTGCTTATTTGGACGACATCTTAATCTTCTCCCTCATTTTTCAGGAACACATCCACCATGTCTGATAGGTTCTGCAGAGGCTTTGGGAGCACAAGCTATTGGTGAGGGCTGAGAAGTGTGAGCTTCATGTCCCTTCTGTCAGTTTCTTAGGGTACATCATCGGGAGTGGGCAAGGGAGGGCGGATCCCGAAAAGATCCGGGCGGTGACGGTGTGGCCAAAACCCACAACTCGAGTAACTCCAGCGATTTCTGGGGTTCGCAAACTTTTATCATCGCTTCATCAGGGATTACAGCCGAGTGGCAGCGCCCCTTACTCGACTCACCTCTCCTGCAACCCCTTTTCACTGGGACCCTGAACTGGACTCAGCCCTCTCAGAGCTGAAGAGGCATTTCACCTCCGCTCCCATCCTGGTCCAATTCATTGTGGAAGTCGACGCCTCTGGGGTCCTCTCCCAACGCTCCGGCCCAGACCAAAAACTCTATCCCTGCACCTTCTTTTCTCACCGGCTGTCCCCCGCCGAACGGAACTACGACGTAGGGAATCCGGAGTTACTGGCCATCAAATTCGCTTGGGAGGAGTGGAGGCACTGGCTGGAGGGAGCAGAACATCCATTCATCATCTGGACTGATCACTAGAACCTCGCATACATCCAAATCACCAAATGCCTGAATTCCCGCCAAGCCCGTTGGGCATTATTTTTTGGCCGTTTCAGATTCACACTCACCTATCGTCCGGGCTCCAAGAACGGGAAGCCCGATGCTCTCTCCCATGAATCCGTCCCGAAGGAGGGCCTTCCCAACCCCGAGACCATCCTTCCACCATCCTGTGTGGTGGCTGCCCTCACCTGGGAGATCGAATCCATAGTCAAAGAGGCCCAACGGACGCAACCTGACCCAGGCAATGGGCCCCCAATCGCCTCTTCGTGCCTGACTCCGTTCTTTCTCAGGTTCACCAGTGAGGGCACACTTCTCATTTCGCCAGCCATCCCGGGATCGATCGGGCACTGTCCCTTCTGAAGAGTTATTTCTGGTGGCCCTCTATGGACGCTGACACCCATTCCTTTGTCACTGCCTGTTGTGTTTGTGCCCACGGAAAAGCCTCCCACTGACCACCTGCTGGGTTGATTCGTCCCCTACCTGTTCCTACCCGCCCTTGGTCTCACATTGCTCTGGATTTCGTTACTGGACTACCCCCTTCACATGGGAACACTGCTGTACTCACCGTGGTGGACCGTTTCTCCAAAGCTGTGCATTCTGTAGCACTTCCCAAACTCCCTACAGCCCGTGAGACAGCCGACCTCCTTGTTCATCACGTCTTGCGCCTCCATTGAATTCCCTCTGACATTGTTTCTGACCGGGGCCCCCAATTCAGCTCTCAGGTCTGGAGATCCTTTTGTCAAGTCCTTGGAGCCTCAGTAAACCTGTCATCCGGCATTCATCCGCAAGCTAATGTGCAAACAGAACGAGCGAACCACGATTTGGAAGCAGCCCTGGGCTGCATAACCGCCAACAACCCGTCATCCTGGAGCACCCATCTCGTTTGGGTCGAGCATGCCCACAACTCGGTGGTCAGCACCGCCACCGCCGGAATGTCTCCCTTCAAATGCTCCCTTGGTTACCACCCCCCTCTGATTCCCGCACATCTCCACCGGTGCCACTAGATCTGGAAGGATGCACGCGTGGTCCTGCTCAGCCGACTGCAACCGGAGGATTGCCGATCGCCATCGAATTTCTGCACCAAATTATTGGCCTGGACAGAAGGTTTGGCTCTATTCAAAAGACATCCCCATCAAGAAAGAACCCAAGAAACTCATCCATTGCTACCTAGGACCATTCAAGATTGAGAGCGTTATCAACCCCTCGTCGGTGGTCAGACTCAAACTACCCGGATCCATGCACATCCATCCCACGCTCCACGTCTCCCAATTGAAACCTGTGTCTGTCAGCCCTTTGTGCCTTCCTGCTGAACCCCCTCCACCCGCCCAGGTCATTGACGACCACCCAGCGAATACTGGATGTGCGCCGCCGAGGCAGAGGCCGCCAGTACCTGGTCGATTGGGAGGGATACGGAGGAACGCTCCTGGATTCCCCGCTCCTTCATCCTGGACCCTTCCATGATTTCCATCGACCAATCCAGACAAGCCTGGTGGTTTGCCTGGAGGCTCCCATTGGGGGGCTGCTGTCACGGTCCTGATCATTAATTCTCTATCTTTGTCCTAATTTTCTTTGATTGTGCCACAGTTCTGACCATTAATTTCCCATTTGCTTCTAATTCTCTTTGATGATGACACAGCTGGTTTCCATCAAGACCTGCAGAATAAGAACCCGGCGTTACAACCACTAGTCGCCAGATCATTGGTTTTGCCTGTGTGGTGATTAACGTTTCCCAGCCACTTCGGACCACGTGTTCTAAGTTTAGCTCCATTTTCAAGGTTTACCTATGAAACTCAGTCTCTCTGTGTCCAGGCTCCATGTCAAGATCCCTCCTGTTTGCTGTTCAACATTCACGTCCGCGTAAGCATTCTAACTCATTCTCCATGCCCGTGTCCTGCACTTGGGTTTACTTCATTCGCTCATTGCAACCCCTGCACTGTCACAGGGAGAATTTATAAACTTTGTTCAGGCAGCAATTGAGTTAAATCCGATCAGTGTTCACTGTCACAGTACAGCAGTGCGCTAACTATACTACTGTGCTGCCACGTAAAACTATCAATTAACAACTGTCCTTTGTTAATCTTCATTAACTGGTTAGTCTTTGATTTATTAGCCACTTGTGGCCCACCTTCATGAGTCCCTCATTAATCCCCTCAACCACTCCCACTCCTGAATGTTCCCTCGCTCCTGAAACACTCCTCACCCCTTCATCTCTTCACTATCCCCTCAATAACATCCATTCCACAAACCTGGCACTTTACTCCGCTCCATCCCATTCAGGCCCACTCGATTCCTCCACTGTAGATGGAGTTGGTATAGTATAAATGAGATAGTGGTCAAGGAGTGGTTGTAAATCAATGAGTGTAAATGGATGGCTTTAATTGGAATAGTGGCGATGGGGGTTGGCTGTGAATGGGATGAGGGTGATGTGTTAGGTGTGAATGGGATGGTGATGGGTTGGGTGTGAATGGGATAGGGGTGATGGGTTGGGTGTAAATGGGATGGGGTGATTGCTGTGTGTCTATAGGTCAGGTAATGAATCAGGGTATCAATCCCCATCACAGATTGTGCATTTAGCCCTGGGGCTTTGTCCTGTTTAGTGCTCACTTCCTAAAACCTCTACCTGAGCACATGGTTTCCTTCAACGCGAGTTGTCATGAGGGTAGTGAAATGTGTTTCTGATGAGCAATTGTGTGTTTCATCAGGCCTCTGCTCCTCTTATTATCCAGATTATTATGATTGGCAGTGAGATTTAGGATATATTTCTGTCTGATTTACAATTTGATGAAAACTATCCCCTGGTCTCCCAGTGCTGTCAGTCGAAAGTGATTAGGGGTCGGGGGTGAGAGACAAACCATGAGGGAAGAGAAGTGTGACTAAATTTGATTTCTGTTCAATCAGAATTTAATCCAGACATATTTAAATATAGAACAACTTAATGCAGAGATTAATCAATGGACCTGAGACTCATTAACTGCCTTTATTCAGCGAATCGTTGGTGTCCTTTGACATGATTTTCAGCAGAGAGCTCTTCCTCCTGTTTAATGGAAAAAAGAGCCACTGCTGTGTGTTTACAACTGAATCTCATGAGTTGGGCATTCGTGGCAAGGAAAGCGTTTATTGCCCATCCTCAATTGCCCTTGAGAAGGTGGCTGTGAGCAGAGGATTTGATGAAAGCAATCACAACACTGTCCTGGTGGGGAAGGAGCTACACATAACTGACCCAATGATAGCCAAGCCAAGGTTGTTGTCAGAATCAGAACCTGAATCAGGTTTATTATCGGGGAACAAAGTTCTAAAGTAACTTTAATAACAAAGTACACATACGTCACTACAAACAACTCTGTGACTCATTTTCTTGTGGGCATTTGCAGTACATAAAATGACAAATTTTGCAATACAAAATAAATTATAATAATAAATAAGTAGTAAATAATATTAAGCAAGTGAGTTACGGAGTCCTTGAAAGTATGTCATGAAATTAGTTGTTTTGGGCAGCATTACTGTTCAAGATGTGAAAATTACTTTGAATGACAAAAGTAAATAAATGCAGCAGAGCAGATAGAGAAAGTGTTCACAGGTTCCTGGCCCGTTCAGATATCTGATGGCAGAGCGGAGGAGACTGCAGAATTGTGGGCACAGCTCGGCATGTCAGATGAGGAGATACTCCATCTAAGACTGAACAGGCAGCAATCCATGTAGCAGGACGAGGGGTTTAAGAGGTGGCTTGACTGAGACTAGAGGCAGGAGAGCAGAAGAATCCTACAAGGAGTTAAGAATTACTTGGGCTGCGAGAATCCAAATCAGGTTCATCAGCACTGGCATACACCATGAAATTAGTTGTTTCGTAGCACGGTACAGTGTGATACATATAATGTGTTATAAATTACAGTAAGAAATATATATAAAATATTAAGTAGTGCAAAAAGAGAGCAAAATGAAAAGATATTGGTCATTATAATAAAGTGTCTTTCATCCCCAACTGCAAGGTGACTGTAATGTGTCAAAGTCCAGAAGGAAAGGTCTGCATTGTTTAGTTAATATTTACCCTGGGAGACAATAAGAGCAAATAATCCAGTTAGTTTCTGCAAAGTAAGTTTACAGAGGGCACTTGTGCCAGCATACTGTGACTTAGTCAACTACTAATCAAAATCAGAATCAGAAGCAGAGTTATCGTCGCTGACGTAAGTCGTGAAATTTGTCTTTTAGTGGCAGCAGTACCGTGCAGGCATAACAAATTACTATAAGCTACAATAGAATGAAGAAATAAATAATGCAAAAGAAGAATAGCCAGGTAGTTCATAAACTGTTTAGAAATTTGATGGCAGAGGGAAAAATGTTTTTATCGAAAACACTGAGTGTGGGTCTTCAGGCTGCTCGGCCTCCTTCCAAAAGGTAATAATGAGAAGAAGCATGTCCCTGATGGTGAGGTCCTTAGCAATGGATGCCATTTCCTGCACCAAAGAATGGCTGGAAGGGTAGTGCCTGTGATGGAGCTGGCTGATCTACAAGCCTCTTACGATCCTGTGCATTGAGCCCCCACACCGGGCAGTATTGCAACCAGTCAGAAAGCTCCCCACCCATACCTCAGTGGATATTTGCTGGTCTTTGTTGACGTGCCACGTCTCCTCAAACTCCTCACATTGCAGGAGAGCATAGGGCGGATGTCGGTGGTGAATACCAGGGGTGTTGGTAGAGGCAGATACATGGGGGACATTTTAAAAACTCCGACATGAGCAAATGGATGAAAGACAAATGGGGTGCTATGTGGGAAGGGAAGGGTTAACTTGATCTTGGAGTAGGTTAAAGGGTCAGAAGAACACTGTGGGCTGAATGGCCTGTACTGTACTGTAGTGGTCTATGTTACTAATGAAATAGTCTTCTTCATGATTGCATCAATGTGGTGGGCCCAGGACAGATGTTATGAGATGCTGCTGCCCAGTAGCTGAAGACGCTCACCCTTTTCACTGCTGACCCCTCGATGAGGAATGATGTGTGTTCTCCTGTCATCCCCTTCCTCAAGTCCATAGACAATACCTTGGTCTTACAGATGTTTCATTAGCAGCCAGGAGAGGCCGTGCGTAATGTGATTCAGCAAACTTGCTCTCGTTCCCAACAAACCTAACTTTAGCAGTCCACTTCGGTCTCCTTTTTCCCTCTCTAATGCAGAGACACTGAACTCACCAAAGAGAGACTGTCGGTGTTGGGAATCTGCGGTGTGGTGAATATCCAGCAAAGCAACAAAGAGCTAAGGCATCATATCAACCAGCCCTCATCAGAGATCAATGAAATCGATAATTTACCAATTGAAAGAAGCTGGTAAATTTTATTGTCACATGTACGATACAGTGAAAATCTTTGTTCTGCATACCACTCATACTGACCATATCACCATATCAGTACAACAAGGGAGAAACATAACAGAATGCAGAATGAAGTATTACAGTTACAGAGAAAGAGGGGTGCAGACAGACAAGAAGAAACAAGTATTGATTTATTATTGCCACATAGACCAAGGTGCAGCGAAAATCTTGTCTTGCGTACTGATCAAAATCACTGAGATAGAACAAAGTAAAAAAACACAGCCATGTAGAATAAAGTGAAAAAAGTGCCATGCAGGCTAACGATAAAGTGCAAGATCATAACGAGGTAGATTGTGAGGACAAGAGGTCTGATAACGGTGGGATGGTAGCTGTCCTTGGGCCTGGTGGTACGTGCTTTCAGGATGTTGCATCCTCTTCCCGATGGGAGAGGGAAGAAGAGAGGGTGTCTGGCGTGAGCGAGGACAGTGAGAAGCATAGATAGAGTCCACAGAGGGGAGGCTGGTTTCCGTGATGTGCTGAGCTGTGTCCACATCTCTTGGTGGTTCCTTGCAGTTATGTGCAGATGCTTGGCTGTGAGCAGTGTAGACTCTCTGACATGCTGAGGTGATAACCCTACATCCTGTGGGCAAGTTGTAAAACTCTGGGAAGATGCAAAACTTGTCTGCTAAGCATGGAGTCTGAATAGAATGTTTGAGTTGGGCTCTTCCTCCAAAGCACGGTCTGATTGAACTGAATTTCAGAATCAGAATGCGGTGTGTACAGGCCATTCCAGTTGCTTAATGTGTGTTTAACGCAAGAGACTGTGAGGATAGACTGGAGCCAGTTCATAGAATTGCAGAGTCTGCAGAAGGTGGCATCACATGTACAACCCTCCCCATCATTGAGGACATCTTCAAAAGGTGGTGCTTCAAGAAGTTGGGATCCACCATGAAACACCCTCACCACCTGCGACATGACCCCTTCTCGTTACTACCATCAGGGAGGAGGTATAAGAGCCTGAAGACACACTCAGCATTTTAGCTTCTTCCCCTCCCACCATCAGGTTTCTGAAAAGTCCGTGAACACTGCCTCATTATTCCTAGTATTTATTGATTTTTGTAAATTAAAATAATTTTATGTCTTTGCACTGCACCAATGTCACAAAACAATAAATTTCACATCATATAAATCAATGATAATAAATCTCATTCTGGATTACATTCGCAGAAATTCAGTGGCTGAAAGGGTTAAGTTGTGAGGATGGTTCATTAATTCAGCGCTTGTTCATTCAAGCATTGATAAGTGAGAAGGTGACTTGTTTGAGGTGTTATTGCGATGAGAGGCTCTGATGAAATCGATAGGGAGTTGAACACGTAAGTTAGATATTTCTTCTGGTGGCTGGTGGAACCTTCTGCAAATAATTACCCACTGATGTAGGCGGATTAATCTTATCCCTGTGCTTTTTCTGGAAGCTGCTAATGGTACTCAGTTATTGACTACGTGTAATAATATCAACAAAGGCTTTCTTGTAAATTTGCTTTCCATCTGCCAACCGAATTGTTAGTTTTCAACTTGCCCAAGGATAAATATTAACGAGAGATTACAGACCTATCTCTCCTGGACTTTGGCACCTTATGCTTTCACTACAGTGATTTTGGATGGAGGATGTAGAATTGGATGGTTTCCTTGTGGACATTCTTGATCTAATGTATCACAGTGCGATCATTTGAATCGAGTAGGATGCTCTCCTAGGGAGATGGGTCTTCGGGTGGCTGTAGAAGCCAATCCGACACCCACATATTCTGAGGATCTTTGACCTCACAATCGTGCCTCCTTTGCCACTCACTGCTCACCATCAGACTTAATCCAGGAAGTTAGGGTGGATTTCCCTAATGGGGAACGCCTATGTGAGATGCACGGGCAGCCAGAACAAAGTCCCTGACAGATCAGGGTCAGGTTCCAGTGGTGTGGAGTGCAAGACTGCTGGGGAGCCTTCACTATTACAACCTGCTATTGTGATGTATCATCATCTTTCGTCATTGAGGTCTTGATTGGATCAGCCTTGGTTTGGAACCTTAGTGGCATGGGCCACCCTACCAGAAACTAAGCCCAGACGTCTGAACTCCAGACCGAATGGCTCTGGGGCTCTCAGGCACTCACATGCTTCTCCACCATGACAATGATCCTCAGAGAAGATCATTTTTATATATATTTGGAAATGGACAGCCTGTCTTATGAACACCTTCTTTCCGCTCCATCATGAGATTTGTGAACAGTTCATGAACCGGTGAACATTATTTCATAATTCCTTTTTGCTTTGCACAGTTCTGTATTTGTCAATGTGGAGCTGAGAGTGAGTTTGTAAATCTGGCAGGAGCAAAAGATGTTGGGAATGGCGAGGGTGAAGCGCCCTGGGAGGGGTGTGGGACAGGTGGCAGAGAAGGAGTGGGTGAGTGCAGGCACACCCAGTCCTGAGACACCAGGCAAGCTCATTTGATTACAAACAAGTGATCATTACAGAATGTCTCTCTGGGGCTTCCTGCTCCCTCCCCTCTTCCTTCCTCTTTTTTTCCAACCATGATTCCCCTCTCCCTGCCCCATTCCCACTCTCAGTCCACAATGGAGACCCATATCAGAATCAGGTTTATCATCACTCACATGTGTAATGAATTTTTTTTTCAGCAGCAGTACAGTGCAGTACGTAAATTTGCTAAAGTACTGTGCAAAAGTCTTAGGTACTCTATCTATCTATCTATATATACACTCACCTAAGACTTTTGCACAGTAAAGTTTTTACTTTGCAATTTACAATAATTTTTAATGCTTTGCACTGTACTGCTGCTCCCCTACTATTGAAAACATCCTCTCCAAATCTAGGCCTTTCTGTATTTTATTGGTTGCACTGAGATTCCCCTTCAGTCTTCTAAACTCCAGGCCCAGAGCCATCAAATGCTCCTCATACATTAACCCTTTCATTCCCAGGATCATTCTTGTGAACTACTTCTGGATAAAGGGCCCAAAACTACTCACAATGTTCCAAGCACAGTCTGATCAATGCCTTATAAAGCCTCAGCATTACATCCTTGCTCTAGTCCTCTCAAAATAAATTACACCATTTCATTCGCCTTTCTTTCCACCAACTCACCCTGCAAGTTAACCTTAGGTGTCCTGGTGAAGGACAGGGCTAGGCACTGAAGAGAGTCATGGACTTACAGAGCTCTACAGCACAGAAATTATCCCTTCAGCCCAAATTGTCCACGCTGGTCATGGTGGTAATCCCATTTGCCTGCCGTGGTCTCCTGTTCTGTCAACAATCTTAGCAATTTTGCAGCCTCACAAAATCTGATGCATGGATTTGGTTCCTGAACTGCTGTCACTCTCAGCAGAAATGCATGTGGTCAGAAAACAGAAAATAAATGAGAATGGGATTGGAACAGAGTCGAGGAGACCTTTTGTCCCTTCAGGCCTGCACTAACCATCCAGTTGGTCACGTGTGCAGGGGCTTTTCCCAAGCGTCCATCCAGTTTCCCTTTCTTTCCATTCACTCCTGCTCTCAAAAGCCTAGGTTGGGACCAGGAAAGGCAGGCATCACCAAAGTCCTCGCCCACCCAAAGCTCTCCTCGATCCCAAACAGGGAACTACATCACTTCATGGATCAGGTAACAGACTTCCACCCCAGACTGAGGGAAACCAGCTCACTGCCACCAAACATACTCCTGGGACCTGTGGGTGACAACACTTCCCCACTTGAGAGGAAGCAAGGTCAGTCACCTACAAATTAAATCCCATACCAGGATGTGCCAGAATTCCAGCCTCCCTGACAATAACTTGGTTTGGCCAGACTACAGGTCTGATGTCTGTGAGTCTAGCCAAACTCTCAGACTCATAGACATCAAGTCTTTAAACTCCGGGCAAGCCAAGCCAGGAGTTTTGACCTTTGGGCTTTGACCTCTGAACTTGCCGGATTTGGTCTTTGAATTATTAGATTCAGATTCAGATTTATTTATCACGTGTGCATTGAAACATACAGTGAATTTTTTTTATTAAACAAAATATACTTTATTCAAAAATAAAATTATGTACAATAAACCATTCATTGACTCGCAGTCCTTTACAACTGTTTCCATTTCAGTCTTTACATTCCCACACTTTTGCCACCCAGGTGGCATTCTGTTACTTTATATTTACATACATTTGTTCAGGGGTATACACCCCACCCCCTACCCCTCAACTCCCGCGGGAGAAGAACCCTAGACTGTGGTCCTTCCCCACCGGGCCCTTGCGGTGGCTGCACCGAGTTTGAGTGCATCCCTCAGCACGTACTCCTGCAGCCGAGAATGTGCCAGTCGGCTGCATTCCCCCACGGACATCTCCGTGTGCTGGTAGACCATCAAGTTTCGGGCCGACCAAAGAGCGTCGTTCACCGAGTTGATGATCTGCCAGCAGCACCGGATGTTGGTCTCAGTGTGCGTCCCTGGGAACAGCCTGTAGATCAGAGAGTCCTCTGTTACGCAGCTGCTGGGGATGAACCTCAACACTGCCCCTTCCATCCTCCTCCACACCTCCTCCGCAAACCCACAGTGTGCAAAGAGGTGGGTCACCGACTCCTCCTCTCTGCCGTCCTCCCGTGGGCAGAGGGGTGTGGAGACAACGTTCCGTGCGTACAGGAGGGATCGGACTGGGAGGGCCCCTCTCATCGCCAGCCAGGCGAGGTCTTGGTGTCTGTTGGTGAGATCTGGCGACGAGGCATTTTGCCAGATAAACTGGACGGTCTGCTCAGGGAACCACCCCACCGTGTCCATCACGTCCTTCTCCTGCAGTGCCTGCAGGACCTTACGTGCTGACCACTGCCTGATGGCCCTGGGGTCAAAGGCGTTGACCTGAAAGAACTTCTCTACGAAGGACAGGTATGGTGGCAACAATCAGCTGACAGGGATGTTGTGCAGTAAAGGGGCCAGACCCATCCTTCGTAGCCAGGGCGACAGATAGAACCTGGGCACGTAGTGGTACTTGGTGCCCATGAACCTGGCATCCACACACAACCTGATGCAGCCACACACAAAGCTGGCCATCAGGGTGAGGGTGACATTAGAGATATTTTTGCCCCCATTGTCCAGGGACTTGTGCATGGTGGTCTGTCTAACCTGCTCTATCTTGGATCTCCAGACGAATCTGAAGATGGCTCGGGTGATTTCCGAGCTGAAGGAGCAGGGGACTGGCCACACCTGCACCAAGTACAGCAGCCCTGAGAGCACCTCACACCTGATGACCAGGTTCTTGCCCGCTATCAATAGGGAGCGCCCTCCCCACAGCCCCAGTTTCTGTTTGACTTTGGCAGTCCGCTCCTGCCAGTTCTTGTTGCAAGCCTCGGCCCCTCCGAACCAGATCCCCAACACCTTCACGTGATCAGCCCTGATGGTGAAGGGGACGCTGGACCGGTCGGGCCAGTTGCCGAAGAGCATGGCTTCGCTCTTCGTGCGGTTGACCCTGGCCCCCGACGCCTGCTCGAACTGTTCGCAGATGCTGATCAACCTGCAAACTGACCTCGGATCAGAGCAGAAGACGGTGACGTCGTCCATGTACAGGGAGGTTTTGACTTGGGTCCCTCCACTGCCTGGCAGCGTCACCCCTCTTATGCCCTCATCCCTCCTGATGGCTTCAGCAAAGGGTTCCATGCAGCACACAAACAAGACAAGGGAGAGAGGGCAGCCCTGCCTGACTCCAGACCTGATGGGGAAGCTGTCTGTTTCCTACCCGTTGACCTGGACTGCGCTACAGATGTCCGTGTAGAGCAGTTTGATCCAATTCCAGATTCCCTCCCCAAATCCCATTTTGGAGAGTACATCCGCCATATACGTGTGTGATATCCTGTCGAAGGCTTTCTCCTGGTCCAAGCTGACGAGGCAGACGTCCACCCCCCTGTCCTGCACATAGGCGATGGTGTCCCTCAGCAGCGTGAGGCTGTCTGAGATCTTCCTGCCCGGTACAGCACAGGTTTGGTCCGGGTGGATAACCTGCTCCAGTGCAGACTTGACCCTGTTGGCGATAGCCTTGGACAGGATCTTGTAGTCCACATTCAGGAGTGAGATGGGCCTCCAATTTCTAATGTCTTCCCTCTTCCCCTTCTGCTTGTAGATGAGGGTGATGATGCCCTTCCGCATGGATTCGGACATGCTGCCTGCCAGGAGCATAGCGTTGTACACTTCCAGCAGGTCGGGGCCCATCCGGTTCCACAGAGCCGAATACAACTCCACCGGTAAGCCGTCGCTTCTGGGAGTCCTACCCGACTCAAAGGAACGGACGAAGCCAGACAGCTCGTCCAGGGTCAGTGGCTGCTCCAGACTCTCCCGCTTGCCGTCGTCTAAGACCTGCGTGATAGACGACAGGAAGCTGCGGGAGGCTGTGGAGTCTGTGGCCTTTTCTCCATGTGTCATTTGCATGAACCAGCACAGCCCACAGGTGCCACCAGCGTGGGGTGACATGGTAGTGTAGTGGTTAGCACAACACTTCACAGTACCAGTGACCTGTGCCCAATTCCTGCCATTGTCTAGAAACAGTTTGTACGTTCTCCCCGTGACTGCATGGGTTTCCTCCGGTTGCTCCAGTTTCCTCCCACACCCCAAAGACAAACCAGTTGGTAGGTTAATTGGTCATGATTAGGCCAGGATGAAATCGGGGGTTACTGGGTGGTGTGGCTCGAAATTCTGGAAGGATCTATTCCGTGCAGTAGCTGAATAAATAGCATTCCCACAATGTTCAGCAGAACAATACAGGACACAACAAAATGGAATGTAGCAAACAGCAAAATGACAGCACCAAAAATGAGTCCCTTTGCTCTCTCCCACCCACCCACTCCAACTCTCGGACAGGTGTCCAATCTCCAGGTTTTAGCCATTGGCCTTCATCTTCCAAACTTCTGATCGACTTTCAGGCTCTGATCATTGACCTTTTGGGTTCCTCAAGCATTTTGTGTGTGTTGCTCAGGACTTCCAGCATCTCTTGTGTTGATGTAGAGGGGCAATTACCTTGCAGGATAAATCTGCAGCCCCAAAACAATACAGAGAGGGGAGAGAGGAAGAGATGAGCAGAGAAATGTCTCCATTTCCCCAGTCAGACAATGGCTTCTGGGAGCACCGCCTAAGCAGACAGAGTTTTAACTCAATTCTTATTGAAGTGAGTTTCCTGCATTGAAGGATACTTAGCAAACGATGACAGTGATTGTCAATGGGTAGAGATTGATAGCCAAGAGAGGAGGGGACCAACTAAAGAGCAAGTGGCTCTGGTTCCAGGACAGTGTAATGATGTAATGGCGGACTCTGAGATAATGTCATCCAGGAAATTCAATTTAAATGAAGAAAGAATTTCAGCTGCCCTTGTTAGTACATGTGGGATTGGGAACTGTATGTCGATTAATGGTGTGAATTGCTTTCTTCAGGAAGTAATCAGAAACAGATACATCCACAGTAATCATCAGGCAGGTGAAAGAGCCGGCCACAAAGCGATAAAGCAATTTAAAACCAGCCAGTCACAGTCAGCCCATGGCCCAAGCCGTTCAGAAACACCATTTTATGCTCATCTTTTAAATTCTTTCAAGGTCCCACTGTAAGACTGGCATTTCACTGCTGAAAGCTGTCACTGTATCTCAAGAGACTCCTAGCTGACCCCAAGAGCAAGGGAGCCATTCAATTTGTTTTAATAGCAAAGGAACAATTTAAACTGCCTCCAAATGTGAGACGTTTCAATCGGCCTGGTGAATTCAGCATGGGGAGATTGCTCTTATTATAACATAGCTACCCTAGTGGCATCTATCAGAATACCTCCCAGCCTTAGCATCTGTGAGTTCCATCCTCAAGCTAATGGCTTGCTTTTCTGTACCGCCCTTCTTGACCACAGGTCATACCAAGTTTTAACGAATAATTAATATACACTCAGTGGCCACTTTATTGGGTACCCACTGGCACCCCCTATACCTAATAATAAGGAGTATGTCTGTGGCCTTCTGCTACTGTAGCCAGTCCATTTCAAGATTCAGTGTGTTGTGCATTAAAAGGATGTTCTTCTGCAAACCACTTTTGTAGCGTGTGGTTATTTGTGTTACTGTCACCTTCCTGTCATCTTGAATCACTCTGGCCATTCTCCTTTGACCTCTCTCATTAAGAAGGCATTTTCACACACAGAACTGCTGCTCACTGGATGGTTTTAAATGTTCACGTCATTCTCTGTAACTCTAGAGTTTACTGTGCATGAAAATCCCAGGAAATGAGCAGTTTCTGAAATACTCAAAGCACCCCATCTGGCACCAACAATCAATCCATGGCCAAAGTCACTTAGATCACATTTGGTTCCCATTCTGAACTTTGGGCGTTCTAAGTCCTCATTTCTGCCCCTACAATATGGTGTCAAGTTGTCTTTGGTCTCCTGTGTTTCCTCCACCCTTGAGGGATCCAATGATGTGTTGGCTTGATGATGGAGCTGGCAGCTCTTCCCATCACATGCCCAATTCCTCATGACGATTGTGGCCATGTCTTCAAGTTCAAGTTTAATTATCATTCAATCATACATGAATATAGCCAAACAAAACAACAGAACACCATCTCGGCACAATGGTATGCATCAAGTCTGGGTGTCAACACAAGACCGGAACACAACAAGTCCAGCTCCATTGCTGCTCCAATATTTGCAATCCAGATAAGAACAGCCAAGATAATCACTCACTCCTTCGAACCACTCACTCCGTTTGTTGGATTGTGCACTATCTTAGCATGACAGTGTGCAACAGGTCCAGGTAACAACAGTACACAATAAGTCCAGCTCCATCTCTATCGAGCAGCTCGCTGATGGGATAGTCCTGCAGTACTTGATGTTTGAAGTATCTAGCAGTGACTTGCGATCACAAAGAAGACTTACAAGACAGACAAACGCACATTTGGTTGGACCCCGAGTAGATGCTAATTCTGAGTGTAGCGCCACCCTACTGGAAATGCTCTGGATGACACTGAAGGAGTAGGGTGTGGTTGGAGAACTTTCTTGGCCAGAGGATACGAAGGACCTTTCGGAGTCTCGTGGGGTGAAGTGACAATATCTTGGCAAGTTCGCTCTCTGTCACGCATCAGCATTCTGCCCCGTACAATGTGGACAGGACACAGCTCTGGGACAGCTTCACTCTGGTGTGGACACTGTACTTGGTTCATCCTTGCATGTTGCTCATTGATCTGAAGACATTGCTAGCTTTACTGAGTTTTCATTGGATGCCATCCTTGGTCCCACCATCTGTTGAGTGATTCTGCGCAGGTAGGTGAATCGGCCAGTGCTGGGTAAGTTGACACTCTATGCCTTGATGCAAGGAAGACACTCTACATTGAGGGTCATGATCTCAGTCTTTCTCTGGCTGACTCTAAGTCCAACCCAACCACCAAAGGTACACAGGCACTGAGTTTTTCTTGCATGCGGTGGTGTGTATGTGACAGTAATGTGAGGTCAAGGTCTTCCAAAGTAGAGAACAGAGTCCACCTAATGCCTCTCAGCTTACCTTTCATCACTTGCCTCATAACCCAGTCAATCACCAGGTTAAACAGTAGAACCAACATCACACAGCCTTGTCTGACTCCTGTCTTGACTTCAAAGCTCAAGTTGCCATCCCCAACTGTGCAGGTGAAGTTAGCATGGAAACTCTGGAAGAGCTGGACAGTTTTGGAAGGGATCCTGTATGATCTGAGAATTCGCCAGAGGCTCTCCCTGTGGATGCTATCAAAAGCTTTTTCAAAGTCCATGAAATTTATATCCAGTGGGCTGTGCCACTCTGTGCACTGCTCTATGATGCTCTGTGTGAAGATCTGCTTCATACAGCCAGCCTGTCCTTTCCTCAAGCACACATCAACAGTATCTCTAATCCACTGGACAATGACTTTAATGAGAATCTTGATGGTCACTGACAGAAGTGTCATTTGTTGCAATCACTTTGTGCTCCTTTCTTAGGGAGCCTAACAATAACTCCCTTTGTCCAGCCCTTAGGTACTTGTCCCCATTCCCAGATTATAGAAAACAGTGGTCTCAGCATGTGGTTCAGCTTTGAGCTGTACGGTATTCAAATTGTCACGTCCCGGAGGCTTTGGTGTTGTTTAGTGATTTAATCACAGCAACAGTCTCTTCTTTCTTGGGTGGATCTGTGTTGATGTCAGGGTCCTCTGCTGCCTCTTCTGTGTCAGCTTCTTCATCTGGTGGTGTTCTGTTCAGTAATTCTCTGAAATATTCTGTTCGTCATGCGTCTTGCTCTTCCTCAGTTGTCAAAAGCAGACTGCTCTTATCTCTCTGGAACCACAGGATCTGGCCTGGAACTTCCTGCATACCTATTTTGAAATCTTGTATACATTTCCCTACTCACTTTGATTGACTGATTCCTTGGCTTGCACTGCATGATCTTCCATCTAGACTCTCTTATCCTTTCTTACAACCTCTTCACTTTCTTGTCAGCTTCAATGTATGCTAGTTGAAGTTTTACCTTAAGTCGTGTTCACTTTGCATCTAGAACTTTCTTCTTAATTTTCCGTCTTTCTTCTAAGCCTCTCCATGTTTCCTGCTGTATCCATTCTTTGGTCCTCTTTCCAGCTCTGTATTCTGGACAAGCCTCGCTGCTGTCCTTAAAAACTGAGGCAATCCACATTGTGCAGATCTTCTCTATTGACACATTCTCGTCAAAGACTTGCAAGGCCTGAAATCTGTTCCTAAGCTGATTAGTGAAGGTAGATCTCCCATGGAAATCTTTGAGCTACTCAACATCAAAACGTCTTTGCACATGTGCTCTGGTCCCAGTGCTGAGTTTCATCACTGTTACAACAAGGTGGCAATCATTTCCTGTATTGGCTCCTCTCTTCACCTTTACATCCTGCAAGGATTGTCTCCACGTACTATTGATCATTAAATAGTCAAGTTGGTTCTTGTCACATCCATTGGGTGAGCTCTAAGTCAGTCTGTAGATTTCAAGGGGTGGAAAGAAGGTCCCTCTGATGACCAGGTTGTTCATGGTACAGAATTCCACCAGCCTTTCATCATTGTTATTCATCACATGTGCCCATGACCTTGGTGAAGTGCGGGTTGTTATTTCCCACTTTGGTGTTTAGATCTCCCATGACGATGATTATTTCATGGTGTGGAGTCAACTCTACCTCTGATTGTAGCTGTTCATAGAAGACGTCCTTTAGTCTTCAATGTCACTATCATTAGTTGGAGCATAGCATTGGACCACAGACATGTTCACTCGCTTCCCTTTCAGCCTGACTCTCCTGTTGATTGGTTTCCACTCCAGCAAGCACTCCTCACTGCCTTTCTTCAAAATGACAGCGACACCATTATGATGCTGACCATTTTCCCTTCCTGAGTATACAACTGTTTCACCAGTTGCAGCCTTTAGTCTGCCAGACTCATTCAGTCCGCCCTCACTGATACCTGGTATACGTAGGCTGTAACAACACATTTCTGCAGTTATTTGTGCTAGCTTACCACTGTTGTTCATGGGTCATTCATTCCAAAACATGATTTCAGTCTTGGTCTTGGCAGAGTTCAGGGCTTCCTTCTTCATGCCAATAACTTCCTCTCAGTTTTCACCACTGTCAGCCATGCAAGTCCCAGGTGGAGACTCAGGAATACCGTCACACTCAGATGCAGAAGGGTTCTTCATTGCTGTTTCTGTAACAGATTTATTTCACCACTCAGGATTGTTAGTGCTGAGCTGAACCCCCACCCTGGAGGACCGATGGACCACTCTTAGTCTGGCCTCTACCCTTTGACCTGTTTGGCATGGATGAGTCTATCAACAGCGAAAGCATAAAGCCCTGATTCCAGCCAGCATTGCTCTCCAGATCATTGAGGCATGCAAGCATCGTGGAGAATATGCTGTCTAAAAGTCTCTTGAACATCATTATTGTATCTACTTCTACTACTCCCCTTTGAAATCTGTTCCTGACACCTACCACTCATTATGTAAATAAAACTTTATCCTGCACCTCCTTTGAACTTTCCCATTCTCACCTTAAACTCATGACCTCTAGCATTCACCTTTTCAACACTGGGACAAAGAAAAAAATACTGGCTCTCTTCTCTCTCTCGCTCTCTCTCTCTCTCTATCCCCCCCTCTCTCTCTCTCTCTCTTTCTTCCCTCCCTCTCTCTCTCCCTCTCTCTCTCTCTCTCTACCCCCTCTCTCTCTCCCTCCCCCTCCTCTCTCTCTCTATCCCTCTCCCTCTTTCTCTGCCTGTCTCTCTCTTTCTCTATCCCTCTCCCACCCCCCCCCCCTCTCTCTCTCTCTCTCCCTCCCCCTCTCCCTCTCATAATTGTGTAAACTTCTACTGGGTCTCTCCTCAACCTTCGGCGCTCCAAAGAAAAACAGCACAAGTTTGAGCAGCCACTGCTTACGGCTCATCCCCTCTGTTCTCAGCTGTGACGTGGGAAGCACAGTGATCAAGTTCCACAGAGCAAGATCCTACAAGCAACGATGTGAAATTGGCCGGAGAATTGGTCTTAGTTGCTGTTTATTTATTGACTTATTTACAGATGGAGCGTGGAAACGGCACTTCGAGCTGCACCGCCCAGCTACTCATGGCCCTAATCAGACAATTGACCTATGAACTTTTGACTGTGGGAGGAAACTGGAGAGCCCAAAGGAAATTTCTAGGTTCATGGGGTGAACATAGAAATTTGATGCTGGTTGAGGTGTCACAGAATACCCGATTCTTCTCACTCCCTGAATCACTCCCCGCCCTTCAATCTCGAATCACTCTCATAGGAAGGCTAGATCTCAGGCTCCTGCATCCCTCACTGCTCTCAAGTCCTCTTTCACATTATTTGTTTATTTATTAATGCATAATAATATTTCATGTTTGTACTCTGCTGCTGCCGCAAAACAACAAAATTCATGACATATGTCTGTGATAATAAACCTGATTCTGATCTCCCAGCTCCCAATCCAGACCGTGATCTCTGGTCCCACACAGCAAGGGTGACCAGCAACATGACCTCGATCACCACTGAGGCTGTTTTAGACAGCTAAATCTGGAGAGGGTGCTCCACACCACTACACACTTTGGGCCTTGAGGTCACTAAGGATCCTCTAGGCCAAGAAAACCTACTGAAACCGATGTTCAGAGAGGAGCGTGTGGTGCTCTCCTTCTGTTGGGGCTCTAGAGAGCTTGAAGTGTGTCAAGCCAATCCCTTTTCCTGGCAGAGAAGATGTCTCCAAGCCACAAGGTTTTCAGAAGAAAATCCTAAAGTGGTTCAGTCCTTGAGAAGCCAATTTTCAGGATGTAAAAGAGGTTGGGGAGAAAGGTGCCTCACCCTAGATCAGGAGTTCTGTGGTCATTATCTTATTCTGTGAGTCCCTTGCATGATCACACTCTAACTCATTCACATCCTCTCTCCTCATCCTGACTCATCTTCACTCAAGCCTACATGCCCTAGCATGCATGCTCTTTCACACATGCACGCATAACTTAGAGTGATTGCAATATATTGTTCTGTACAGCTGCCACAACACTCCAAATTTCACATCTGTCAGTGATTTTCACTGTCATACCCTCTGGCACAAACCATTAACAATGGTACCTTTCAGGGCAGCCACATCTTGAACCCATGATGCCCAGCATTGCCATTTTAAGAGCAGTCAAGGCTTTGAGATTTTTTTTGGGCTTCATCCTTCACAACTTTCATTCATAGTGTGAATATCTGTCTTGTCCAGCATTGGAACATATTTTCCTCCCACCTCCAATGGAGATAGGAACAATCTGCCAGTACTGGCCGTGAGGATATTTGTTCTGAGCCCCTGGGTGTCTCTCAACCTGTCACAAGAAGCAGACAGGCCCTATCCGGTGCCTCTAATGTCTGAGCAAAATAGATATCCACAAACTTAATGCAACACACACAAATATGGGCGACCAAGTTCATTGCAGAATCAACAACTCGATTTTAAGGCGATAGGAGAGAGATTTAATAGGAGCCTGAGAGGCAACTTTTTCACGCAGAGAGTTGTCCATATATATGCTGGGGAAGTGGCTGGGTCAGTTACATTAACAATACATTTAAATGGGTACATGAATAGGAAAGGTTCAGAGGGATGGGGCTAAGCATGGGCAAATGGGACTAGCTTAGATGAGAATCTTGGTCAGCATGGAGCAGTTGGGCCGAAGGACCTTTTCCATTCTGTATGATGTTATGACTCTGGTACAGCTCTGTAGCAACAAAACTTAACAAGGCAATCCTGCTTGTTCCTGTCCTGTAGCGGGATGGGGTCTGTAGTTAACCTATTGGATAGGATCAGGCTCGTATATCCACCATAGAGACACAAGAGATTCTGCAGATGCTGGAAGTCCTGAGCAACACATCCAAATAGTGTCAACTCAGCAGGTCAGGCAAGAATAAATCTATATTCCTCTCTCATCATTGGCCCTCTGTGATCTCTGCTGCACTCCGACTCTACGATCATGTGCTCACCCAAACTTGTTACCACGGTCATGTGTCTTTCCTGGTAACATCACCTGCCATACTGTAGTCCTCCTTCATTCTCCACTCCCTTCTTATTCTGGCTTCTGCCCCCTTCCTTTCCAGTCCTGATGAAGGGTCTTGCCCTGTAACATTGACTGTTTATTCCTCTCCATAGATGCTGCCTGACCTGCTGAGTTCCTCCAGCAATTTGTGTGTGTTGCTCTGGATTCCCAGTATCTGCAGAATCTCTTGTGTCACAGAAATACAACGCACGGAATCACAAGATACTGCAGAGGGTTGTAGACCCATCAAGGATATGACCCTTCCCACCACTGAGGACATCTTCTGACACTAAAGACCCTCACTATCTAGGACATGCCCTCTTCTCTTTGCTGCCCTTGGTGGGGGGAGGAGTTGCAGGAATCTGAAGAATGACATTCCACTCTGCCATCAGATTTCTGAACAGTCTGTGGACCCACAAATTCATGAATCCTTTTTTTGCACTATTTATTAATTTTGCAATTTATAGAAATTTTATATCTCTGCACTGCACTACTGCTGCAAAACAACAAATTTTGCATCATCTAAGTCAGTAATAAAAAACTTGATTCTGATTTCTTAACAGTAGTGAGACCAGCATTTATGGCACATCCCATGGACAACGCCATTCAGAGGACAGTGAGAAAGAACCACAGTAAGCCTGAAGTCACACATAGGTCAGTCTCAATAAGGACAACTAGTTTTCTTCCCTGAACAACATTAGTGAACCAGATGTTTCCTTTAGAACAACCTGGTAGTTTCTTGATTGACATCACTATTTATCCCAGATTTAAACTGCAAAGAGTACTGTGGAGATTGACAAAGAGGTTGCCAGGACTCAAGCGACTGAGTTATGGAAAATGGTTGGGCAGCTTATGACTTCTTTCATTAGAGCTATGGATAATGAGGGGTAATCTTTCAGAGGTGTATAAAATCATGAGGGACATGGATAGGGTCAAAGAGTGCAGTCATTTCCAAGGTTAGGAAGTAAAGACTAGGGGGCATAGGTTTAAGGTGAGAGGGGACAAAGTTAATTAGAAGCTGAGGAGCAAGTCTTTTCACCTAGAGGGTGGTCAGTAATGACATTAAAAAGGTACTTGGACAAGCAAGTGGGCAGGAAATGTGTACAAGATGATAAGAGGCATAATCAAGTGGACGGCCAGAAACTCTTCTCAGGGAAAAATGGCTAATATAAGGGGATATCATTTTGGTGATTGGAGGAAAGTCAGAGGCAGGTTTTCTACACAGAGAGCGGTGGGTGCATAGAACGCACTGCCAGGGATGGTGGTAGTGGCAGATACATTAAAAGACTCTTAGCTAGGCCCATGAATGATTGAAAATGAAGGGCTATAAAGAGGGAAGGGTTAAAAGGACAGAACAACATTAATGGCCGAAGGGCCTGTACTACACTGTAATGTTCTGTGTTCTAAAGGTTTAGAGGTCAATGGGTCGAAAGCAGATAAATGCAGCTAGCTTAGGTGGCCATCTTGGTAGACGTGAACCAGTTGGTCAGAAGGGCCTGTATCCAATTCTGCATGACTACAACTCGATTTATTGAATTATTTGAAATTACTTTGCCCCGGTTGTCAGGGTGGGACGACACTTCCTCTGTAGCAGTGACCCTAGATGCTGTGTTCTGCATTTGTTTTTCTTTCCACTGTCTCAATGTACTATGTATGGAATAATATGTCTAGATGGCATGCTAACAAAAGCTTTTCACTGGAATTCAGTTCATATAACTCTAATCAATAAACAGTTATCAATGGGATTTGAACTCACATCTCTAGATCAGTGGCCTAGGCTTCTAGTTCACTAGTATATCCCCTACTGCGTACAAAAGCAGGCACCTCTGAGATGAGCGCACTCCTTCATTTCCACACTCTCCTGTAGCCTATATTTCTGAGTTCATCTGTCCGGACCGGGTCTCAAAACGGCTGTCTCCTGACTCAGAAATGAAGGTGCCATCAATGCACACAGCTGATGAGACAGGGCAGTGCCACAGTCAAGAGACAAGCCACCTCTCTGTGCAAGCAGGCCTTATTCCACTGAGACTAGAATTAGAGGTCATAGGTTAAGAGTGAAAGGTGAAATGTTTAAAGGGAGCATGAGTGGGAACTTCACTAGAGAGTGGAAGGAGTGTGAGACGAGCTGCCAGCAGAAGTGGTGGACGTGGGTTTGATTTCAATATTTAAGAGAAGTTTGGATAGGTACATGGATGGGAAGGTATGGAGGGCTATGGTCCCAGTGAAGGTCAATGGGACTAGGCAGATTAATAGTTTGACATGGTCCAGAAGGGTCGATGGGCCTGTTTCTAAGCTGTAGTGTTCCATGACTTTTCTCTGTCTCCAAATCCATTAACACCACTGAGTAATCAGCTGAGTGAGTTAGCTTTAACATTTGTTAACGATTAGTATGACTGTGTGGGGAAATAGCTGTTGTTATTATCTGGGAAAAACTACCTTGAAATCATGCGTCTGCAGCAGACCATCAAGGCAAGAGAGAAATGTTTACGTCAGACCTACAAATAACATCCGACGGACATTTCACATCTCAATGGATGAAAGAGTGATTTGGGCACTGCATGAGTAAAAACAAACGTTGTGGTGTTGGCTGGCATAGTCTCACAGCAGGTGGCTCCATCTTGACCACCAGTGCTGTCTGCGTGGAGTTTGCATGATCTCCCTTGTAACTGTGTGGGTTTCCGTTGGGTGCTCCAGTTTCCTCCAACATCATAAAGATTGAGGGTTAGGAGGTTAATTAGCCTCTATGTTATTCTTAATGCATGGGTGAGCAGTGGAACTTGAGGGGAGTTAAATTATTGGTATTGCTATTGGGTTATTTTTGTCACTTGTACTGAGATACAGTGAAAATCTGTCTTGCCTACTGCTCATACAGTGTATCGAGGTAGAACCAGGTAAAACAATAATAATGCAGAATAAAGTGTAAAGGCCACAGGGAAAGTGCAGTGCAGATCACAGAGCATTACAGCACAGAAACAGGCCCTTCAGCCCATCTAGTCTGTACCAAACTATTAGTCTGCCTAGTTCCATCAACCCACACCTGGACCATAGCCTTCCATGTCCCTATCCAGATTTCTCAAATGTTGAAATTGAACCTGCATCCACCACTTCCACTGGTGGTTCGGTCACCTTCTGAATGAAGAGGTTCCACCTCATAGCCCCCTTAAACATTTCACCTTTCACCCTTAACCCATGACCTCTCATTCTAAATGATAAAGTTATCAATAAAGTGCAAGATCACAACGAGAGAGGTTGTGAGTTTAAGAGTCCATCTGATCGTACATGAGGTCTGTTGAAGAGTTGATGAGAGTGGGAAGAGAAAAGTCTAGGATTAGTGTAAGTGGGTCGTTAATGGTCAGCACGGACTTGGCTGGCTGGATGGCTGTACATCACAATAACAAATGAGATAGGTGGGTCTGATGTCACATACACACCAGACCAAGTTGCAGGGGCAGGGGAGGGTGGCGAACAAATTCTCTTCTCTGGAGAGGATTAATGGAGTAGGTTTTAGACCACAAGACCACACATAGGAGCAGAATTAGGCCATTTGGCCCATTGAGTCTGCTCCAACATTCCATCTTGCTGATTCATTATGCCTCTCAACCCCATTCTCTTGCTTTCTTCACATAACCTTTGAAGCCCTTAACTAATCAAGAACCTATCAGCCTCCACTTTAAATATACTCAATGACATGGCCTCCACAGCCACCTGTAGCAATGAATACCACAGATTCACCATTCTCCAGCTGAAGAAATGCCTCCTTAGCTCTATTTAAAGGGACACCCTCCGGTCCTAGATTCCCCCATTATTGGAAGCATCCATTCCACATCCACTCTATCTAGGCCTTTCAATATTCAATAGGTTTCAATGAGATTCCCCCTCATTCTTCTAAATTATAGTGAGTGCAGGCTCAGAGCCATCAAGCACCCCTCATACATTAACCCTTTCATTCCTGGGATCATTCTCACAATCCTCCTCTGGACCCTCTCCAATGCCAGCACATCCTTACTTAGCCCCTAAGCTGCTTACAATACTTCAAGTGTAGTCTGTCCAATGCCTTGTAAAGCCTCAGCATTATACTCTTGTTTTTATATTCTAGTCCTCTCGAAATGAATGCTAACATTACATTTGCCTTCCTTGCCACCAACTCAAACTGCAAGTTAACTTTTAGGGAATCCTTTCACAACCATCTGTTAGATTTTGTGTCATCTTTAGTAATTACGAGCTTTTGCACCCCAATTTCCACATCATTAACTCAATTCCAATTCCATGTCTGACATGATGGGATGTCAGCTCGGGCCTCAGGACTGCTAAGCCTGTTTAGCAGCCTATTTGGTGATAAACACAAAAGATTCTGCAGAAACATGAGGAAATCTGCAGATGCTGGAAATTCAAACAACACACACAAAATGCTGGTGGAAGTCAGCAGGCCAGGCAACATCTATAAGGAGAAGCACTGTGGATGTTTCGGGCCGAGACCCTTCGTCAGGACTAACTGAAAGGAAAGATAGTAAGAGATTTGAAAGTAGTGGGGGGAGGGGGAAATGATAGGAGAAGACCAGAGGGGGTGGGATGAAGCTAAGAGCTGGAAAGGTGATTGGCGAAAGTGATACAGAGCTGGAGAAGGGAAAGGATCATGGGACGGGAGGTCTGGGGAGAAAGAAAGAGGGAGGGGGGAGCACCAGAGGGAGATGGAGAACAGACAGAGTGATGGGCAGAGAGAGAGAAAAAAAAACAAACAACTAAATATGTCAGGGATGGGGTAAGAAGGGGAGGAGGGAACTCCTCTACTGTCAAGATGAATCCACACTCAGGTTGGAGGAACACCACCTTATATACCAGCTGGGTAGCCTCCAACCTGATGGCATGAACATTGACTTCTCTAACTTCTGTTAATGCCCCTCTTCCCCTTCTCTCTCTCTGCCCATTACTCTGCCTGTTCTCCGTCTCCCTCTGGTGCTCCCCCCCTCCCCCTTTCTTTCTCCTGAGGCCTCCCATCCCATGATCCTTTCCCTTCTCCAGCTCTGTATCACTTTCGCCAATCACCTTTCCAGCTCTTAGCTTCATCCCACCCCCTCCGGTCTTCTCCTATCATTTCCCCCTCCCCCCACTACTTTCAAATCTCTTAGGATTGGATTGGATTGGATTGGATAGTGGACTACTTGACAGATAGACCTCAGTATGTGCGGTTGGGAGACTGTAGGTCTGACACGGTGGTCAGCAGCACAGGGGCGCCGCAGGGAACCGTACTCTCTCCGGTCCTGTTCACCCTGTACACATCAGACTTCCAATATAACTCGGAGTCCTGCCATGTGCAGAAGTTCGCTGATGACACGGCCATAGTGGGGTGTGTCAGGAATGGACAGGAGGAAGAGTATAGGAAACTGATACAGGACTTTGTGATATGGTGCAACTCAAACTACCTGCGTCTCAATATCACCAAGACCAAGGAGATGGTGGTGGACTTTAGGAGATCTAGGCCTCATATGGAGCCAGTGATCATTAATGGAGAATGTGTGGAGCAGGTTAAGACCTACAAGTATCTGGGAGTACAGTTAGACGAGAAGCTAGACTGGACTGCCAACACAGATGCCTTGTGCAGGAAGGCACAGAGTCGACTGTACTTCCTAAGAAGGTTGGCGTCATTCAATGTCTGTAGTGAGATGCTGAACATGTTCTATAGGTCAGTTGTGGAGAGCGCCCTCTTCTTTGTGGTGGCGTGTTGGGGAGGAAGCATTAAGAAGAGGGACGCCTCACGTCTTAATAAGCTGGTAAGGAAGGCGGGCTCTGTCGTGGGCAAAGTACTGGAGAGTTTAACATCGGTAGCTGAGTGAAGGGCGCTGAGTAGGCTACGGTCAATTATGGATAACTCTGAACATCCTCTACATAGCACCATCCAGAGACAGAGAAGCAGTTTCAGCGACAGGTTACTATCGATGCAATGCTCCTCAGACAGGATGAAGAGGTCAATACTCCCCAATGCCATTAGGCTTTACAATTCTACCGCCAGGACTTAAGAACTTTTTTAAAAGCTATTATTAATGCTTTTTGAGATAGTGATTTAGATGCATATCATTTTTTTTTTTACTGAGTTAAGTATTGTATGTAATTAGTTTTGCTACAACAAGTGTATGGGACATTGGAAAAAAGTTGAATTTCCCCATGGGGATGAATAAAGTATCTATCTATCTATCTATCTATCTATCTATCTATCTATCTATCTAGTATCTCTCCTTTCAGTTAGTCCCGACGAAGGGTCTCGGCCCGAAACGTCGACAGTGCTTCTCCTATAGATGCTGCCTGGCCTGCTGTGTTCCACCAGCATTTTGTGTGAGATTCTGCGGAAGCTGGAAATCCAGAGTAACAGACACACACAATGCTGGAAGATCTCAGCGGGTCAGGCAGCATCTATGGAAAGGGATAAAGAGACAATATTTTGGGCTGAAAATCTTCAACAGAACTGAGTCTAGTTGTTGCTCTGACTTCCTCCAGAAGACCGGAGGGTTGGTAGGTCAATTGGCCTACCGATGGGTTACTAGTCTGAGAACTTGAAAGATTCATGGTATAATTATTATCATAGTATGTGTACAGAATACACCTCTGAGATTCATCCTCCTTTGGACAGCCACAAATGAAAGAAACACCATAGAACCTGTTCAAAAATATCGAACACCTAACACCTGAAAAAAGAACAAATTGCACAAATGGCAAAGAGCAAGTGAATAACACATAGAATATCAAACAACATACCAGCAGTATTCAGTTTAGTTCAGTTCAGCGCTGCACCGCTAGCCAATGGATGCTACCGGGTCATTCTTCACCAAAAAACACCCCAGTCCGCATTGATCACCCCGATCGAACTGCTTAAAAACAGGAAGAAATAGTAACCAGAATCCAGGAACACATGCAACATGAACCTCAAAGTCCCCCAAAACGAGTCTACAGCCTTGCCAATCAGTCCTGGCAATGTGGATCGCAAGACCCCAGCACTTTCCTCTGATAGCAAAGGTAGAGGAAGACTGGTCACATGCAGGCAGATAGCGTGGAACACCCACCCATCCTCCACTCTCGTCCTTGTTGACTTCAACCGTGCTCAACGCACCGATAGGAGAGAAGCAATGGAGTTGATCATGGCCTCGTGCTGTTGACGCCCTAATCGAAGATAAGCAATGGAGTTGATCATGGGCTCATGCCCTCGATGCCTCAGTCAGAGAGAAACAACAGAGTTGATTATGGCCTCGCGCTCTTGATGCCACAATTGGAGATAAGCAATGGAGTTGATCATGGGCTTGCGCCCCTCCTCCAGTCTCCCAGCCCTCCAGGCTGCACACTCTACTCCAAACCTCACTGAACTCTCTCAGAGACAGCAAGGTGCCACATCACTCAATCAGCCCCAAAACACACTATCAAGATGTAAATCACAGGTTCCAATCATACAGTTTGGTAGCAGAACCAAACTTGATAGAAGAAGAAATAAAAGAAGTAGTTTCGAGAACTGTCAGCAGGTTGACGCCACTGGTCATGTTGTCACTGGTGCCATCTTGCAAATGACATCCAAATTAACCACTGCACATTCCAAATGAGGAGCAAAAATCAATGTCAGAGAAGGAAAAGTACATAAAAAGCTGCCTCTTCAGAAACCAAATAAATCATGAGACTGGAAAAAGTAGAGGTCGACGTGTCAAAGGACCACATTTACCCCACAAAATTAGTCATCAAAGCAGCAGCTTCAAAGGGAATTGGACTGTAATCAGATCTGTCACAGGGGCTGCAACCCCTCTATTACCCGTTGAAACCTGTTGCCTATTTGATCCACTGAAGTTCACAGCCACTGATCACCTTACACTGCTTTGAAAGGCTCGGTTATTTTTATACCCACAGTGTTGAGACCAGCATGGCATTGACACAATGCTGTTATACAATTCTTTTTCATCAAGAGGATTAGGGATTTACGTCACTCTGCAAACCAAATTATGAAAAAGAAAATAACTGATTGGAAAATGTTGGATACACAGGATCCTTTTATGAACTGGGAACGTCAGATTAGAGATAAGAATGTCAGCAGCAAACACAGGGAATGATTCCAATCTCGCTGCAACCACACACCTTTGTCCGAGAGGGAGGGCAAGTGATTCCAGGAGTTCGCCAGATTCCAATACATAGAGTGGAATCTGCATCCCGACATTCCCAATTCCCAGGAGTCAAAACGACCACTTTTAAGAACCTAAAATTGCTTGCAACATGTTAGTGGTTAATCATATGTATTACAATGCCAGCGATCAACAGTTGGGTTCAATTCCTGCCGCTGTCTGTAAAGAGTTTGTACATTCACTCCGTGACTGGTGAGAGAAGAATGCGATTAAGGGTGCAGAAAAAACTCACAGGACTATTGACTAGAGGGCTTGAGTTATAGGCAGGGATTGGATAGGGTGGAACTGTTTCCTCTGGAGGTAAAGAGGCTGAGGGGTGACTTTACAGAGGTTTTATAAAGTTAGGAGGAGTACAGGTACAGGAGAAGAACTCAAAAAGTTAGAAATAGTTTAGAGAACATTTACAAGAATGTTGCCAGGACTTGATGACCTAAATTATAGGGAAAGGTTGAATAGGTTAGGACTTTATTCCCTATAGCGTAGGAGAATGAGGGGAGATTTGTAGAGGTATACAAGATTACGCGGGGTATAGAATAGGGTAGATGCAGGCTGGCTTTTTCCACTGAGGTTGGATAGAGACTAGAACAAGAGGTCATAGATCTAGGGTGAAAGGTGAAATATTTAAGGAGAACTTGAAGGGAAGCTCCTTCACTCAGGGGTCGGTGAGAGTGTGGAACGGGCCACCAGCAAAGTGGTAGATGTGGGTTTGATTGCAAAATTTAAGAGAAGTTTGGTTAAGTACATGGATGGGAGAGGGATGTAGGGCATGGATTAAATAGGCTGTTTCTATGCTGTAGTTCTCTGTGACTCTAAAAGTCAGGCTGCATCTGTTGAGGGAAATAAACAGATGATGTTTTGAGCCAAGATCGTTCTTAGATGCTGCCTGGGTTGCTGAGTCCCTCCAGCATTTTGTGTGCATTGTGTCCTTTTCCCAGGTTAAGGGAGTCTACAACTAGAGGGCGTAGGTTTCAGGTGTGAGGGGAAAGACCTGAGAGGCAAGTTTTTCCACAGAGGGCAGTTGGTATATGAAATGAGCTGCCAGACAAAGTAGTAGAAGTGACGAGAGCCCATGGAGTTATTAATAAGATGCTAGCATGGATAGAAGATTGGCTAACTGGAAGGAGGCAAAGAGGGCAATAAAAGAGGCATTTTCTGGTTGTTGCTGGGGACTAGTGGTGTTCTGCTGGGGTCAGTGTTGGAACGACTTCTTTTCATGTTATATGTCAATGATTTAGATGGCAGAATTGATCATTTTGAGGCAACATTTGTGGACGATACAAAGATGGGTAGAAGAGCAAGGTGTGTTAAGGAGACAAGGATTTGGACAAATTAGGACAATGGGCAAAGTGGCAGATGGAATTTAGTGTAGGAAAGTGTACGGCCATACATTTTGGTAGAAGAAATAAAGGTATAGACAATATTCCTATATGAGAATCCTTGTGCAGAATTTCATAAAGGTTAACTTGCAGGTTGAGTTGGTGGTAAGGAAGGCAAATGCAATCTTAGCATTCATTTTGAGAGGGCTGGAACATGAGCAAGCATGTGATGTTGAAGTTTTATAGGGCATTGGTCACACCATACTTTGAATATTGTGATCAGCTTTTGGCCCCTTATCTAAGAAAAGTGCTGGTCCAGAGGAGGTTCACGAGAATGATTCCAGGATTGAAAGGGTTAATGTCTGAGGGGCATTAGATAGCATTGGGCCAGTATTCACTGGAATTCAGAAGAATGGGGGAGGGGGGATTTCATTGAAACCTACCAAATGATGAAAGTCCCAGATGAGGTGGATATGGAGATGTTTCCTATAGTGGTGGAGTCTAGGACCAGAGTGTACAGCCTCAAAATGGAAAGAACAGAGATGAGGATGAATTTCTTTAGCCAGAGGGTGGTGAATCTGTACAGGCCATACTTAAGTGGAGGTTGGTAGCCTCTTGGTTAGTAGGGGTGTCAAAAATTTTGGGGAGAAGGCAGGAGAATGTTGATTGAGAGGTTTTGATTATTACATTGGTCAGCTTGGATAGGTTGGCCCAAAGGACTTGTTTCCATCCTGTATAACTCTATACATCGACGCCCAGCTGTAAAGAGCGCAGCCGATATTTCCATCAAACTCAGTGGAAGGTGTGCATTCATCACAAACATAAAGGTTAATATCATCCACGGTGACAAATGCCGTGGCACAGTTTGTAAAGTCACAAGTTATTTCCTTTTTGACCCTTTATGTCTCATAGATTCTTCATTTCAGAATACCCCATGCACAGATGGTGTAAAACTAATCAGCCGTGAAAATGAAAGTGTTCACACACCAGTGGTTTGTGGCTGAGGTGCAGGCTGCCAACACTGCAGCTCAGAACTGAGGAACACTACACCTCCACTTGTTAATAATTAGCAGCATAGAAAGAGAAAATGACTGACCAAGGCCCCTCATTAGAGGTGGAGAAGAGTGGAAGTAATTTAGGTTTAATTTTTGGGAGGAGATGGATAGGATAAAGGGAAGATCTTCGAAAGTATGTGAGGGTAATTCCATAGATCATAAGATACAGGAGAACAATTAGGCCATATGGCCCTTTGAGGCTGTTCTGCCGTTCAATCATGGGCGACTTTTTTCAATCCCATTCTATTGTCTTCTAAGATTCTTAAATAGTTCCTAGTATGCTAAAATGGACTCTTGACCTCAAAATGTACCTCATTAAAAAGGCAATGCCTCAAAAAGACAGCATCCATCATGAAGGACATCCATCATCCAGGAAATGCCCTCTTCTCATTTTTACCATTAGAGAGGATGTACAGGAACTTGAAGATACACACTCAACATTTTAGAAATAGCTTCTTCCTCTCTGTCATCAGATTTCTGAGTGGATAATGAACTCATGTACACCACACACTCTCTCTCTCTCACACACACACACACACACACACACACACACACACACACACACACACACACACACACACACACACACACACACACACACACACACACACACACACACACACACACACACACACACACACTACTACTACTACTACTACGCAAAGGTCTTAGGCCTTAGGTAAAAAAAATTCTGTAAAGAGAAGATACTTCCAAAAATAATGAAATGAGAAGTTTCTAAATATCAAAAGTTTCCTGTAACAAGCAGTATACAGTAAAGCACTAAATCAGATCAATATTTGGTGTGACCACCATTTGCCTTTAAAACTGTATCGGTTCTCTTAGGTACACTGTCATGCAGTTTTATAAGAAAATCAGCTGGTGGGTTGTTCCAAGCATCTTGGAGAACGTGCCACAGTTCTTCTGCAGACTTTGGCTGTCTCACTTGCTTTCATCTCTGCAGACAGCCTCAATAATATTGAGATCATACCATCTGAAACAATATAAAAAATCTAGCTTGCTTAGTACTGTAGATATGCATACTTTTCATGTAATTCATATTTTTTTATGTATTGCACTGTATTCCTGCTGCAAAACAACGAATTTCACAGTGACACATGCCAGTGATATTAAACCTGATTCTGACTTATAATCTTACTTTCACGTAGTGCATTTTCTCTGTAGCTGTTACCCTTTATTTTGCATTGTTATTGTTTTACCTTGCTCTGCTTCAGTATGCAAGTATCTCAGTTCGTTTAACAATATTAAACCAATTCCAACTCCAATTCCAAATTTGAGGAGCTTTCCTTTTGGTTCCCATATTAAAGATGACACCTTGCAGTTATCATCTCCTAACTCTGTTTGTTTACCTCTTTAGAAAGGTTATGATGTGTGCTTGAGTTAGTGGGAGGGTAAACAGAGTTTAATGAAAGAGCAGGAAATATTTTTAATGTTGTTATGAGTAATTTCTGCCTTCCAGCATTGACTCATAAGGTTGCAGACAATTCCATTAGAAAAGAGTTTGTGAAAGAAAAGCATTTATAATTGGCTCAGTGAAGTGAGATGAATTACCTAATGGAAACGCAAACAACAAAACCTTTTCATTCAGGGACTTGGTTGAACTGTATTAAATAACATAGAAGTCATTTCTGGCGATGTGGTAAGCAGGGAGTGTTAGCGTTAATAATTCACACGCACTGATGTCATCACATGCCGGGGATCTGAGTCCTTCACACTCCCACAGCGACTGAAAGCCAATTGATTATCCTTTCATATTTCAGAATCCTGTTACCTCTAGGTTTGATACAAGCCATTATTCATCTTGGGGTTGTCAGAACATTGACAGCATTCAGAATGAGGTTTATTATCACTCACGTATGCAATAAAGTGTATTGTTTTGTGGCAGTACGAATCGTACAATACATAAAAAAGATACAATAAGAAATAAATAAGTTGTGCAAAAAAGAGAAAAATAGTGAGGTGGTGTTCATGGGTTCATGGATCGTTCAGAATTCTGATGGCGGAGGGGAAGAAGTTGTTCCTAAAATTCTGAGTGTGGGTCTTCAGACTCCTGTATCTCCTCCCTGATCGTACTGATGAGAAGAGGCCACGTTCTGGATGGTGTAAGTCCTTACTGATGAATGCTGTCAAAGCACCACATTTTGAAGATGTCCTCGATGCTGAGGAGGCTAATGCCTCATGACAGAGCTGGCTGAATTTACAACCCTCTGCAGCTTTTTTCCAATCCTCTCTACCAGATGGTGATGCAACCAGTTAGAATACTCTCCATGGTATATCTGCAGAAATTTGCTAGTGTCTCCTCAAACTCGTAATGAAGTATAGCCACCGCCTTGCCTTCTTTGTCATTGCAGCATTTTGTTGGGCCCAGGATAGATTTTCAGAGATGTTGACACCCAGGAACTTGCTTCTGTCTACCCTTTCCACCGCTGATCCCTCAAATGAGGACTGAGGTGTGTTCTCCTGACTTGCCCATCCCTGGAGTCCACAATCAGTTCCTTGGGCTAAGCTTACTCATGTTGAGTGTAAAGTTGCTGTTGTGATGCCACTCAAATGGTCTCTCTCACTCCTGTAAAGTTCCTCGTCATCATCTGAGATTTGACCAGCAACAGTTGTGCCATCGGCAAGTTTATAGAGGATGTTTGAGCTTTGCCTTACCACACAGTCATGAGTGTAGAGAATGTAGAATAGTGGGCTCAGTACATATCTTTCAGGTGTACCTGTATTGATTGGGAAATAACCCAATAATGATAACTTGATAATTTGCTTTTTTTGCATTGACACATCAGTCTTCTTTTGCACGTTGGTTGTTTGTCCATCATTTTCCATTGATTCTATTGCATCTCTCTGTTCTATTGTGAATACCCGTAAGGAAATTAATCTCAGGGTAGCCTATGGTGACAGATATGTACTTTGATAATAAATTTATTTTGAACTTTGATCTTTAATCTAGTGATACCTATTAGATATTGGACAGCTGTCCAGAGGAACACATCGTCCTTCCTTCGAGCTAGACCAGGGGTGCCCAACCTTTTTTATGCCATGGATCCTTATTGTTAACTGAGGAGTCCATGGACCCCACATTGGGAACCCCGATCTAGAAGAATGGGAACTTGAAAGTATGCTTTAAGTAACAAGTCAACAACATAAACACAAGAGAATCTGCAGATGCTGGAAATCAAGAGAAACAAGCACGGCCGAATTTGGAGTATTGTGTGCAGTTTTGGTCACCTAATTACAGGAAGGATATTAATAAGGTTGAAAGAGTGCAGAGAAGGTTTACAAGGATGTTACCGAGACTTGAGAAACCGAGTTACAGAGAAACGTTGAATAGGTTAGGACTTTATTCCCTGGAATGTAGAAGAATGAGGGGAGATTTGATAGAGGTATATAAAATTATGATGGGTATAGATACAATGAATGCAAGAAGGCTTTTTCCACTGAGGCTAGGGGAGAAAAAAAACCCAGAGGACATGGGTTAAGGGTGAAGGGGGAAAAGTTTAAAGGGAACATTAGTGGGGAGCTTCTTCACACAGAGAGTGGTGGGAGTGTGGAATGAGCTGCCAGATGAAGTGGAAAATGTGGGCTCACTTTTAACATTTAAGATAAACTTGGACAGGTACATGGATGAGAGGTTTATGGAGGGATATGGTCCAGGTGCAGGTCAGTGGGACTAGGCAGAAAAATGGTTCGGCACAGCCAAGAAGGGCCAAAAGGCCTGTTTCCGTGCTGTAATGTTCTATAGTTCTATGGTTCTATGGTAGAGGAACTCAACAGGTCAGGCAGCATCCATGGAGGGGAATAAAAACAGGTAATAGGCTATTAGTTCCTTAATTTGCCTCTTCCATTGAATTTCCCCTCCCACATCCTCTCCACATCTTTATTGTCTCTGTCTGATGTGAAGTGAAATGTCTTGTCTTGCAGCAGCAGCACAGTGCCAAGACATAAAAGTACTGTGAATTACAAATTTAATAAATAGTGCAAAAGGAAGAAATAACGAGGCAATCATTCAGAAATCTGATCTGAAGGGGAAGAAGCTGTTCCTGTAACATTCAGTCTGAGTCCTCAGGCTCCTGCACCTTCTCCATGAAGGTAGCAATGGAAAGGGGGCACTGTCCTGGGTTGTGCGGACCCCTAACGATGGATGCTGCCTTCCTGATGTTCCACCTTCTGAAGGTGTCCTCAATGGTGAGAGTGATTGTGCCCACAATGGCGCAGGGTGAGTCTACACTCCTCCGCAGCCTCGTCATGATCCTCTGCATTGGAGTCTCCACTGAGGAAACAGTCGGAATGCTCCCTACTGAATACGTGTAGAAATTTGCAAGAGTCTTTGTTGATCTCAAGCGCCCAATGAAACATGGCCACAAGTGTGACACATCAATGTGTCAGGCCCTGGATTAAAATTATTTTGATGGGTGGGGGCGATGTAATTTTAAAGAAGATTAGCTTTTTTTGTCACTTGCACATCAAAACATGAAAGTGTTGTTTGTGTCAACAACCAACAGAGTCTGAAGATCTGCTGGGGGCAGCCTGCAAATATTGCCATGCTTCTGGAGCCAAAGTAGCAGGCCCAGAACTCACTAACCCTAACCTGTAAGTCTTTGGAATGCTTATACAGACTGTTTACAAAGGGAGCAAGTTTCCCTCATGGAGCAGCAGTAAACGGCTGTCAACCACACTGCAGAAAACAAGGCAATGAGCTCAGATGACACGGTGCAGTGAGTTCCTTTGTCTCAGAGAACGTTCAAGATTGTTTAATATCATTTCCAGTGCACAAGTGTAATGGAGACTGAACTAATTGTTACTTCAGACCCAATGCAGCACAAAAAAACATAAAAAGATAAAGAACACAAATAAAAAACACAATAAGATACATAATACATAAGATAGCTTGTATATATCGATTGATTGTACATCCATAAAGTGACGCTAGGCACAGGGGTGTCTGTACATCAGGTGATGACAGGAAATGATAAAGTAGTGGTGGTTGGGGGTGCGGAGGGGTGGGTTAGTGGGTGGATGGGTTGATCTGCTTTACTGCTTGGAGAAAGTAACTGTTTTTGAGTCTGGTGGTCCTGGTGTGGATGCAATGTAGCCTTCGCCCTAATGGGAGAGGAACAAACAGTCCATGAGTAGGGCAGGTGGGATCCTTCATGAAGTTACTGGTCTTTTTCTGGCACCTTTCTGTATACAGTATATGTTCTTTGACAGCAGGTAGGGTGGTAGAACTTCAGTGACATCATTCTAGACCGCAGATCTCAACTGTGTCTGTGGACTAGAGAAGATGGCTCATGACCAGCTTGCTTTCCGGAGCACAGGTGGGTTCACCGGCCACTGATGTAACTCTTCCAGCTTCATCAGAAACCTCGCCTTGTGACTCAGGAGACAGAGCCAAGATGAAAGTGAATGCTGAGGTCTCATTCACAGCCTCAGGCTGCCCTGACCTGCTTTACAAGCTGATGCAGCAGGGTGGGATGCAGGAAGCCCGACAACCAGCTGTCAGAGAACAAGCAGGTGCGTGTAATAGTGTGGTTCCACCAGATCACCTGATGGTGACTAAAGGATAAATGTTTGCCAGATCACCTGGGAGAACTCTACCACTAAACACCCCAAAATTGTTGTGGGATGAGGTGGGAGGGGAGGATGGTGGGAAGGTGAACAGGCTTAATGTCTGCTTCCAAAGATGATATAATTTACAGTGCTAAACATTCCTAGCTCTGTGTGCAGGCACATCAGTTTGAATTTTTGGTATTGGTATTGGTTTAACTATTGTACCAAACAAGGCTTGACTTCCATTCCATTCATACAGGTCAAATCACAGTGCATTGAGCTAGAATAAGGTAAAACAATAACAACGCAGAATAAAATGGCATGTGGTTGATAGAAGAATAGAGGCTATGTGGGAGGGAAGGGTTAGATTAATCTTTAAGTAGGTCATAGGGTCAGCACAACATTGTGGGCCGAAGGGCCTGTACTGTGCAGTAGTGTTCTATCTTCTATGTTCTATGTTAAGAGTAAAAGTTACCAAAAAAAACATGCAGGGCAACTAAACAAGGAGGTGCAGGATCTTGATGAAATACAAACGTTTGTAGATTGAGAGGCCAAGAATCCTTCTCTTTGCACAAGAAAGTCCATTCAAAGGACTGATAACAGTGAGATAGAAGCTGTCCCTGAGTCTGGTGGTATGTGCTTTCAGGCTTCTGCATCTCCTGTCCGATGGGAGAGGGGAGACGAGAGAGTGCCCGGGATAGGAGGGGTCTTTGATTATGCTGGCTGCTTTACTGAGGCAGCAAGGCGTGTAGACAAAATGCACAGAGGCGAGGCTAGTTCCTGTGACGTGCTGAGTTCTTGCACAGTTTCTTGCAGCTACTTGCAGAGCAGATGCCAAACCAAACCGTTGCACCTCCGGATTGAATGTTCTGGATGATGTGAGAATTGGTGGGGACGTGCTGAATTTCTCTGGCCTTCTGAGGGAGTAGAGGTTTTGGTGAGTTTTCTTAGCTGTGACATCAAGCTGGTTGGACCAGGATGGAATATTGGTGATGTTCACACCTAGGAACCTGAAACCTCCATAGAGAAACGTGAACCCATAACCTTTTGACTCTGGGCTAAGAGCCCGGTGATTGACAATTAGAATCATTTGCCTTTACACTCAGTGGCCACTTTATTAGGTACACCTGTACACCTGCTTGTTAATGCAAATATCTAATCAGCCAATTATGTGGCAGCAACTCAATGCAGAAAAGCATGCAGACAGTGTTCAGAGGTTCTGCTGTTTATCAGACTGAACATCAGAATGGAAAAGAAATGAGATCGAAATGAGTTTGACAGTGGAATGATTGCTGGTGCCAGACGGGGTGGTTTGAGTATGTCTGAAACTGCTGATCTCCTGGGATTTTCACGCACAAAGTCTCTAGAGTTTACAGGGAATTATGCAAAAAAACAAAAAAAAATCCAGTGAGTGACAGTTCTTTGGATGAAAACACTTTGTTAATGAGAGGTCGGAGGAGAATGGCCAGACTTGTTCAAGCTGACAGGAAGGCGACAGTAACTCAAATAACCACATGTTAAAACAGTTGTGTGCAGAAGAGCATCTCTGAATGCACAGCACATGGAACCTTGAAGTAGATGGGTTACAGCAGCAGAAGATCATGGACATACACTCGGTGTCCACTTTGTTAGGTTCAAGAGGTACCTGATAATGTGGCCACTGAGCGTATATCAATTTTCTCTGTCTCAAAGTGGACTTTAGATCACCAACTCCAACCCTTGTTGGAGCACAGCGTGAGTAAATGAGAATCAGCAATGGTTTATTATCACTGACATATGTCATGAAGTTTCTTGTTTTCTGCAATACATAAAAATTGCTATAAGCTACAAGAGAAATATTTAAGTGTGGGGCTCTCAGTACCATTAACTGTGGTGTTAACTTCAGGGTAACAAAATGGCTTCTCTGTATTGTTATAATGAAATGGCTTCTCTGTAATGTTACTTAATGCTGTAATGGGTTTCTGTAGCTGGAATATTTGGGTTTTAACTGCAGATAAGGGAGGGAACTAACCAATGGAGAATTGTAATGCTATCTTGAACGTGTGAGCTGAGTGGGAGTTCATGGTCTTTTTCGGGAGGCGAGCAAGGAGGATGGACGTGTGAGGAGTGGACAGTGGTTCCAGGGCAGTGGACACTGGACGTCAATGGTTCGGATGGTGGCCGAAGGCTCGGGAGGTCGTTGTGGATGGAACCGGAGGCGTGAGCTCCAATGTATTAAAGTATTATGTCCGCAGACTGATAAACTTACTGATATGGCACCTTTAGATTATCTGTTTCTACTAACCCATCACTAAGAAATAACTATAAAGTTGCAATTATTTACTCACTTTTGGTGTATTGTCTGATATTTGTGTTGCCAGTGTGTACTGGAGGGACATTACACCGTATTTACACCAAAGTATTGCACTATTGGCGGGGCGATGGCAGTTCACCCTAGGCGAATGGGGGTAAATTGGGGGCACAGATGCTACATAAGTAGTGAAAAAAGAAAGCAAAATAGAGAGGTTGTGCTTATGGGCTCATGGACTGTTCAGAAATCTGGTCTTCCGTCTTCCGACCTCAGAAGTCGGGGCCCATCCAGGGATATGAAGTGTCACACCTGGGGTCTTCCTGCTTGCAGTGGATGGCCGTGACTCCTTCAGTGCCTCGTCATGCCCTTCGCTCTCCATGGAGCGTTGCGGAGCTGTCTTCCTGGCCACTGGATCGCACTGTAGACCTCATCCGCGCAGTCTGCTGGAGCTGACCTGCCTCACCCATGTGTGAGCCTGTTGGCTACCCTCACCTGGTTTAGCCCACACGTCGATGCGGTGTTCCGGGATGGGGCCGCTGTCACATGCGAGCAGCTACTTGGAGCTACAGGTGAGGGATGAGTGACCATGCTGCCCTGGAATGACACAGAGAGGTCCTTCCCCAAAAGTACTACCCCTCCCTGGACACCCCATACACCCCTCTCCACAGTACATCTGTAGATTTTACTAGAACCTTTGGTGACATACCAAATCTCCTCAAACTCCTAATGAAGTACAGCCACTGTTGTGTCTTCTTTGTAAATGCAGAAATATGTTGAACTATGTCCACACCAGTCCATTACGTTCCCCTTTCCTCTCTGCATTGTAGTTCATTCCAAAGCTTGGCCTACCAATCTACCCTGGCTTCATATCCCGTTTAGATGTCCAAGGGATTGATTGTGGTCTCGGGAAGAGGCAGTCAAGCGAACACAGGCCAATCCTTATTGGAGGGTCAGTGGTGGAAAAGGTGAGCAACTTCAAGTTCCTGGATGTCAACATCATGAAGGACCTATCCTGGGTCCAGGGCCTTAATGCAGCCACAAAGAAGGTGCACCAATGTCTCTAGTTTCTTAGATGTTTAAGAGGAGAAAGCCAGTATCTTTCTCCCAGCGTTGAAATGTCTAATACCAAAGGGCTTATACTGGAGGTGAAAGGGGTAATTTCAAAGGAGATTTGAGGGTAAGAGAGGTGGATGGCTGGAATGCACTGCCAGGGTCCTGATGATGTTGGAGGAAATCACAACAGAGGTGTTCAAGAGGCTCTTAGATGGGGACATGGATGTTCAGGAACGGGAAGGGTATGGACATTGTGCAGACAGAAGGAATTAGTTTAGTTCGTTCTTTGATTAATGTGTTCAACACAATATTGTGGGCTTGAGGGCTGGTTGCTGCCCTGCACTGATCTACAGTGCTGTGAAAAAGTCTGAGGCACATATGTAGAGCTAGGGTGTCTAAGACCTTTGCACAGTACTGTAGTAATTTTATATATTGCACTGTACTGCTGCCACAAAAAAATCATAACGTGTGAGTGATGATAAACCTGATTCTGATATGGGTCTCTGTTGTGGATTGAGAATGGAAAGGGGCAGGGAGAGGGGAATTATGGTTGGGGAATGGGGAAGGGAGAAGGGAGGGAGCAGGAAACACCAGGGAGACATTCTGTACTGATCAATAAACCAATTGTTTGGAATCAAATAACCTTGCCTGGTGTCTCAGGGCTGGGTGAGTCTGCACCTGCACCACCTCCCGCCCCATCACTCCTTCTCTGCCACCTGTCCCACACCCCTCGCCCTGTGGCACTACACCCTTGCCATCCCCGACATCCTTTGTTCCCGCCAGATTTACAAACTCGCTCTGTACTCCACGTTGACAAATACAGTACTGTGCAGAAGTCTTAGACACCGTATATGTGTCTTAGACTTTTGTACAGTGCCGTATGGTCTATGCAGAGTTATTCAGAGTCATTGAAAATTCTGACTAATTTCTACAAATGTGTAATGGAAAGTGTTCCAAGTGGTTGCATCACAACCTGGTATGGCAACTTCAGGAATGCAAGAGGCTACAGAGAGGTGAACTCAGCCAGTTCCATCACGGGTACAGCCCTTCCCACCATCGAGGACCTCTACACGAGGAAGGAAGCATCCAGCATCCAGGACTCCCACCATCTGGGCCACTCCTTCCTCTCATTGCTGCTATCAGACACACACCTTCAGGTTCAGCAACAGCTTCGTCCCCAATGCCATCAGGGTCTTGAACCGACCTGAAAAACCCCAACACTACCCTGGTCTAGATCTTTTTCCTCTTGACTTGCACAAATGTCATTACACATGTAAGATATGTATAATTTATTTTAATTTAAGTTTATGCTAACTTATGTTATGTTCATAATGAACTGGGCTGCTGCAGCTAAAAGCTAACTTGTATAGTGTTTATCATCTGGGTATGAATTCCATAAGCCTAACTTGAACTTTGTCCACTTTAGTCCATCACGCCACTTCAATCCCTCCGTATCCTCTCTATCTCTGCCAACTCCCTTAGCTCCACAACCTTTACCCAATCACCAGCGTTCTGCAGAGACTCAGGCGATTCTGCAGATGCTGAAAATCCAGAGCAACACACAAAAACTGCTGGAGGAATTCAGCAAGTCAGGCAGCGCCCATGGAAGGGAATAAACAGTGGATGTTTTGGGCCAAGACCCTTCATCGGGAATGGGGCAGAAAGAAAGAGGGCAGAAACTAAAATAAGATGGGGGAGGAGTACAAGCTGCAGGTGATAGATGAGGGTAGGTGAGGGGGAAGGTGGGTAAATGGGGGGAGGGCGATGGTGTGTAATGCAGAAAGCAAGCAGGTGATAGCTGGAAGAGGTACTGGCATTGGAATTATTGTCACCCGTACCGAGACACAGTGAAAAATTGCATACTGTTTACACAGATCAGGAAATTACTCAGTACATTGAGGAAGAACAAGGTAAAATAATAACAATGCAAATTAAAGTGTAAAAACTGCTGAAAGTGTGCAGTGCAAAGTTCAAATTTCAAAGTACATTTATCATCAAAGTTTGTGTACTATACACGTACAACTTTGTGATTCATCTCCTTACAGGCAGCCACAAAACAAAGAAACCCAATAGAACCCATTAAACAAAGACCATCAAGCACCCAATGTGCAAAAAATTTGAACAAATCATGTGAACAATTAAAAGTAAGCAAATGGCATTCAGAAGTAAAGTTGATGAAAGTGAGTTTGCAGCCACAAAGCTGGTCATCACTACAGCCAGTCCAGGAGCCCGTTGGATGTAAACCACAGCCTCAGTTCAGCGCCGGAATAAACCTCACTGAACTGCGAGCTGAACACTGGGCCACCCCTATCTCCGACCCCCACACCCTGGCCTTTTCAATCTGGCCCAGCCCTTGAATTGACTGAACATCGGCATGTCCCTCGCTCTCAAACTCAGGCCCTGCCACTTCAATTCGGCCCATACCCAACCTTCCAATCTGGCCCGGTGTGCAAACCAGTCAAATAGTCGTTCATTCCTCACTCTCGGGCCTGGGCTCCACCAACTCGATTTGGCCCATACACGCCACACTATAACCATCCTGCACCTTCAAGACTTCAGTTCAGTGTAGGTAAACAATAAAGTGCAAGATCATCAAGAGGTAGATTGTGAGGTCAAGAGTCAAAAAGGGATCTAGTGCTTTTGGGACTGCCTGGTAAAAGAAGCTATTGAAATAAAACTAGAGGAAAAGGATTTTAACAGAGACGAAGGTCTCACATTAAGTAAGAACTGGAATTCAGTTGTAAGCGGAAAGCTGATTGGATGAGGACTAACCATTTAGGAGGTGTAGACTATGGGGATATAAATACTATTGGACTAGACTTACCAAGGCATCACCCCTGAAGAAGATGGCGGAGTTTGTCATCGAAACGTCAGTTATAATCGGTACCTGTACCCGGCTGGAAGCCCCAAGAAGAGTTCATAGGTCCAGAGTTCATCTTATTGTACAAGAGGTCCATTCAGAAGTCTGTTAACAGTGGGATAGAAGATCGACAGTACGCGCTTTCTGGATTTTATATCTCCCAGCTGATGGAAGAGGAGAAAATGTCCGCAATAGGTGGGGTCTTTGATTATGCTGACTGCTTTACTGAGGCACCCAGAGCTGTAGACAGTGTTTAGAGGGGAGGCTAGTTCCTGTGATGTACTGAACTATGTCCACATCTGTTATGGTTTTCTGCGGTCACAGGCAGGGTAGTCACCATACCAAGCCATTATGCATTCAGACAGAATGTTGCTGTGGTGTATCGATACTCATATTGTGTGCATTCTAAATGTGTACTGTATCCACTGTTCTTCCCAAGGAAAACCCGCAATTCAGTCCAGGAAAGAAGTACCAAATTAGACTATTTGAACAGAGAGCTTCAGATGTGAATTACTGTATATCTCCGAATATCTTTGAGATTACATGATCATTGAAAGCATCTAAGTCAAAATTCCCATCACAGTAAGACCCGGTGAAGAGTGAGCAAGGACAAAGAGATGTTGGCCAGAAACACTCTCCTTGATGAAATGCATTTCAGTATTTTTGGCCCAGCGTTTGAATTCAGAGCTCCTTGCTGGAAGTGAAATTGCAGTGAGGGAGAGGTTCAATAATGCAGCAGCGTATCTGGGGAGAGGATGACCACAGTGAATAGAGATCTGTTTGATTGTTGCACACGACATAGAAAGAGGCCAGTCAGTCCATCGAATCTATGTTGGCTCACAGATAAATCCCATTCACCCACTAATTTTCCCTGTAATTTTCCTCTAATTTGCTCCAGCTTCCACTGGGAACAATGTACGGCTTCTGACTCTCTTCTCAGTCTACGTAGTGCACTTATTGATAGATTGCATCTCAACCTGGTTTGGGACTGTTTATTGTGGACCAACAGAACCTGCAGGAAATGAACAGTCCATCACGGGCTCTGCTCGTTCTTCCATCCAGTTTACCTTCACGGTGCATTACTTCAGAAAGGTTGGCAGTACGGTGAAGGCTGTCTGCCATCTTGTCACTCCCTTTTCCCCTCTTCTAAGTTCTGGGAGAAGATACAGGAGCTTGAAAGCCTGCACTTCCAGACTTAAGAACAGCTTCTTCCCCAGTGCGATCAGACTTCTAAACCAATCACCTCCTTCACACCCCCTTTTCCAGTGGTGCTGCCAAGTCCTTGGACTATTAATTCTATCTCCTTTTGTTATCCCGTGATTGACCATTAGTGTTTCTTTTCCACTACTTCAGATGACACAAAACTCTGCAGCAGTCCGTTGTGCTTGTCGGTATATTTATTGTTGTGTTATAATGACAGTGTAGACTTTGTTATAATGACCGCGTAGACTATTTTATAATGACTATGTAGTCTGTTATAATGTCCGTATCAAGTATGTTATAGTGACCATGGAGTCTGTTCTTATGACCGTGTAGACCGTGTTATATTGACCTCGTAGACTGTGTAATAATGACCGTGTAGACTGTGCTATAATGTCTGTGTAAACTATGTTATAATAACTATGCCTACTCTATTATAATAAACATGTAGACTGTGTTATAATGACCATGTAGATTATATTAAAACAACTGTGTAGACTGTTTTATAATGACCATGGGGTCTGTGTTATAATGACCATGTAGACTGTGTTATAATGACCATGGGGTCTGTTCTTATGACCGCGTACACTGGGTTATATTGACCACATAGACTGTGTAATAATAACCGTGTAGACTGTGTTATAATGACCGTGTAAACTATGTAATAAGGACCATGTAGACTGCGTTATAATGATCGTGTAGACTGAGTAAAAATGATCGTGTAGACTGTTATAATGACCATGTAGACTGTGTTATAATGGCAATTTTATCTGGTATAATGACCATGTAGACTGTGTGTGGAGTGGCAGAGCAGACTCGATGGGCCAAATGGCCTACTTCTGCTCCTTTGTCTTGTGATCTTGTTATAATGACTGTGTAGACTGTGTTTTACTCATCGCGTAGACTGTGTTATAATGACCACATACAGTGTGTTATATTGATCGTGCACACTGTGTTATAATGACCGGGTAGACTGTTATAATGACCGTGTAGACGGTTATAACGACTGTGTAGACTGGGTTATAATGATTGTGTCGAGTGTGTTATAATCATAGTGTAGACTGTGTTATAATGACTGTGTAGACTTTGCTATAATGAACGTGTAGACTTTGTTATAATGACTGCATGGACTATTTTATAATGACCATGTAGTCTGTTATAGTGATCATGTAGACTGTGTTATAATGAATGTGTTGTCTGTGTTATAATGACCATGTAGTCTTTTATAATGATTGTATAGACTGTGTTATAATGACCATAGGGTCTGTTCTTATGACCGTGAGACTCTGTTATAATGACCACGTAGTCTGTGTTATAATGACCATGTTGACTGTTATAATGACTGTGTAGACTGTGTTATAATGACTACGTAGACTGTGTTATAATGACTGTGTAGACTGTGTTATAATGACTACGTAGACTGCATTCTAGTGACCATGTAGACTGTTATAATAACCATGTTGACTGTTATAATAACTACTAAGACTGTGTTCTAATGACCATGTAGAATGTGTTTTTAATAACCAGGTAGCCTGTGTTATAATGACCATGTGGACTGCATTATAATGACCTAGTAGTCTGTGTTGTGCATCCAGTACAATGCCAAAATCTATCGATGCTTGAAAGATCAGGCCAAAATCTATCGATGCTTGAAAGATCAGGCCACTCTCTACCTTCCCAACTTCGTACACAGGCCGACCTCCAGCACCAGACCTACAGCCCTTGGGCTTTAGGTTCGGCCACTCCCAGACATCTGCCCTCCAACTTCCTATCCCTGACCCAGGCTCTCAGACTCAAAGATATCGGGCTTCTGACCTTCAAACATGCCAACCCAGGGGCACCTTCTCTACCTCTGGACTCACCGACTTCAGTATTCAACACAGAATGTGTTAGTTTGATTGCACAATGGGAGTGTTGATTTGATAACAGTTTGAAAGTAAATACAGGCATATACTGATTATATTGTGTTTTCTACATATATTTTTATAAATAAAATTCATTTTTAAGTAAATACAGAGAGCGTGAGAGTCCACACACGGAGTGCCAAGGTCAGGATCGAACCCAGGTCACTGGAGCAATGATGCAACATTTCTACCAGCAATGCCGGCTGTTCTGATTTACTCTAACATATATTAGAAAGAAAGCTGTGTTTTGGAACAGAGTGTGTGGTTTGAGAGGTGTGACGGGATTCTGATTGATGTAGCTGGAAAAGGTTTCCATCGCTGGATGCTTTCCTTCACACCTGGCTCTGAGCAGATCCTGGTGCAACAACGCTTTAAAACATGCCAGACGCTACTCAATGTAAGCTTACAATCAGATAAACCGCAGAGGCTCATCCCACACACCCGTACAGCAATCCAGACAGACACTCCCAGGGCGGTGAGGGAGTGCCGCGCGATCAGCGATGAGACTTTAACCCTTAGTCCGCCACACTCTGACCGATGCATAGAGAAGTTTCCACCGAGATAAGTAGGAAGAGACCAACGTTCCCACTATGCCTCCAAAAGTGCCTCCATCAGATACAGTCACTACATTTAGGTGGGATTTTAACATTTACAAATTAACCAGAGACTATTACAAATTGCTACAGATGTACAGTGGAGAACTTTCTGATTGGTTGTATCGCTACTGAGGATAGAGGCTCCAAAGTACATGATTGTAAGAGGCTGCGGAGGATTGCAGACTCAATCAGCTCCATCACAGACACAACCTCCCCACCATCGAGGACATCTTCAAGAGGTGGTGCCTCAACAAGGCAACATCCATCATGAAGATCCCTCACTATCTGGCACAGGCCCTCTTCTCATTCCTACCATCAGGGAGGAGGTACAGGAGCCTGGAGACACACATCCAATGATTTAGAGACAGCTTCCTCCCCTCCACCATCAGATTTCGCATAAATACCACTTCATTGTTCTTTACTTTGGTAACTCTTCATAACTTTTATATCTTTGCACAGTAACGCTGCGCAAAACAACAGACATTGCATCATACAAGTCAATGATGATAAATCCGATTCCGATTGAAACAGGCACTCCTGCAGGTAAAGCACAGACGGATATGGACCTAAAGGAGACAACTGGGAATAGGGTAGATGGACATGGGATGTGGTGAGCCAAAGGGCCTGTTTCTGTGCTGTACAAGTTCAGGTTCAAGGTCAAGTTTATCGTCACTCAACCAGACATATGTACACCACGACATTCCTCCGGACAAAGGCGCACAACACAGTACATATAATTCACACACAACACATACAGTAATATTATCTCAAATAAATTAACAAATAACAAAACTGGCATTTAGCTTAAGGCACATGTACAACCTCGTGTCCCTCACAAGGGGACCACGACCTGAAACGTTGCCTCAATTTCTCTTCCCAGAGCTTCAGCCAAGTGTTCCCAACATTAGCTGCTTTTGTTTTCGATTTCCACTCTCACACTTACACTTTTCTATGATTCTACAGATGTATCACAGTGACTCTTAGTGAGATTCAAGATTCTTCAATGTCTTTTGCAGCACACAAGTGCGAAGAACAAATAATTGTTACTCTGAATCTTTTGCAGTCCCCAAAAAAACACAATAAGGTAAAGAACACAATAAGTAAAAAAAAACACACACAATAAATATAAATACATAAGTGAGTTTATATATGTGGATTGATTATATGCCCATGAGGTGACACAAGGTACAGGAATGTCTGTACATAAGGTGACTCCTACAGGAAATGATAAAGTAGTGATGCTGGAAGGGTGATTTTGTGAGATAACTCTTGACCAATGTCACTGAAATAAAATAGATTACCCAATCATTGTCTCACAATCTTTTGAACAATCTTTGTGCAAAGTCATACAATACATAGTAGATAGTACATGCCCACAACTTGCTCCTACGTCTTTGGAATGTGGGAGGAAACAGGAAACCCATGCGATCACAGGGAGAACATACAAACTTCTTGCAGACAGCAGCGGGAATTGAACTCCGATTACTGGCTCTATAAAGCGTTACATTAATGGCTACGCCAGTGTGCCACACCGTCTGGGATGTGGGTCTCGCTGGCAAGGCCCATCACTCATGAAGCTCATGAAGAAGTGGTGGACATCTGGCGAAGGTGCTCCCACTGTGACACCGGGCAGTTCGTTCTTGTACTTCAACCCACTGCGATAGTGGACACAATTTATGAAAATGCCTCAAAGGTCTTGGGACCCTTCACAGTGCCATGTATAAGTTGTATTTCTTTCTTTAAGGACGTCTCCACTGATTACACCTTCCCCTTGCATGCAGCATCAGAAAGCTGAAAGTTAATTTACTGTCAAAGTACATGCATGTCACTATATACAACCCTGAGATTCATCTTTCTGTGGGCATAGACAGCAAAACAAAGGAATATGGTGAAACAGTGAAGAACTACACACAATGACTAACAAACAACTAGTGTAAAAAACAAGACAAACTGCAATACCGAACAAAAATAGAAAATAAAAGCAGCTGTGCTCAAAGCAGCTGTGCAGGTTGACTCTGTGGTTAAGAAGGCATATGGTGCATTGGCATTCATCAATCGTGGTATTGAATTTAGGAGCCGAGAGGTAATGTTGCAGCTATATAGGACCCTGGTCAGACCCCACTGGGAGTACTGTGCTCAGTTCTGGTCACCTCACTACAGGAAGGATGTGGAAGCCATAGAAAGGGTGCAGAGGAGATTTACAAGGATGTTGCCTGGATTGGGGAGCATGCCTTATGAGAATAGGTTGAGTTAAACTTAGCCTTTTCTCCTTGGAGTGACGGAGGATGAGAGGTGACCTGATAGAGATGTATAAGATGATGAGAGGCATTGATCGTGTGGATAGTCAGAGGCTTTTTCCCAGGGCTGAAATGGTTGCCACAAGAGGACACAGGTTTAAGGTGCTGGGGAGTAGGTACAGAGGAGATGTCAGGGTTAAGTTTTTTTACTTAGAGAGTGATGAGTGTGTGGAATGGGCTACCGGCAACGGTGGTGGAGGCGGATACGATAGGGTCTTTTAAGAGACTTTTAGATAGGTACATGGAGCTTAGTAAAATAGAGGGCTGTGGGTAAGCCTGGTAATTTCTAAGGTACGGACATGTTCAGCACGAAGGGCTGTGGGTCGAAGGGCCTGTATTGTGCTGTAGGTTTTCTATGTTTCTAAATAGTACTGAGAACATGAGTTGAGGGTTAGGATAGAATCTGACACTGAGTTGTGAATTCTCGAAAGCAGTAACCCATGACACTAAAATTCCCTTCTACACACTGCCAAAGTTAGCCTCACTTCGCCCTGTCAGCAAAGCAGTTCTCAGATGGCACTCCTGAGAACTTCCTGTGGTGTGTTGTGATGTCGGCAGTCGGCAGCTTGCAGCTCAGGAAGGTGAGCTCGGCAGCTGGCCTGCTTCGTACGTGTTTGCAAGGCTTGCTCAGTCAACACAGCTGAAGATGGCAAACCGTCCTAATGCCATATGGAAGCCTGGTTCTAATCTTTAATCAGGAACCATGGGGGAGCCAGATACAGGCCCCAGCATAAATCCAAGAATTCAGAAAAGATTTGCTTTACTTGTCACAAGTACATTGAAACACACAGTGAAAGGTGCTGCTTGCATCAAGGACAAACACAGTCCAAGATGTGCGGGGGGCAGCCTGCAATTGTCACCATGTTTCTAGTGCCAACATCGCGTGCCCGTAGGTTCCTTCCTCTGACTCGCACATCTTTGGAACGTGGGAGGAAACCGGAGTACGTGGAGGAAACCCGACAGTCACAGGGGGAACATACAAACTTCTGGCAGAGAGCAGTGAGAATAGAACTCCGATCGCTGGTGCAGTAACTCGTTACCCTAACTGCTACACTGCTGCACCACACTATCCTTGCTAGGGTGAAGAAGAAGGAATCTGATTAAGCTCATTAAGAAGGGTGCAGACCCTGCACAGCCTCTGGCGATGGTGCTCCCACTGTGACACTGGGCAGGTCGTTGTTCTATTTTAACCCAGCAGTGACGAAGGGATTCCAAGTCAGGATGCTGACATTCAAGTGTGTCTGCTACCCATATAGAGCACAGAACAGACAGACCAGGCCCTTCTGTCCATCAAATCTTTGGTGATCGTAGTGCCAACTTTAACTGCGCCACAGTCTGCACATGCTACTCCCTGCCTGTTCATGTGTCCATCGGTGTGGTAGGGTAGTGGTTAGTGCAAGACTTTACAACACCAGAGATCACTGATTGGGGGTCAAATTCCTGCCGCTGCCTGTAAGGAGTTTGTACCTTCTCCGCAGGACTTTGGGGACTTTGAACTTTGGGTTTCCTGCAAAGATGAGGTAAGTTTGCAGGCTTGCTATGCTGGTGCCGGAGGCACGGGGATACCTGGAGGCTGCCCCCCGCACACCCTCAGACTGAGCTGATTATTGATACAAACAGTGCATTTCACTGGATGTTTCAATGTCCTCTACGTGTGACAACTAAAGTGAACCTTTATCTCTCCCGTATCTGTTTCCAGCACTTCTCCTGCTGGCATGTTGCTGGCACCAATCATCCTCTGTGTAAAAGCAACTTCCCTGAAAAAAGCTTAAAACATTTCCCCCTCACCTTAAAGCTGTGCTCACTGGTCACCAGTATTCTCCAAAGGCACTGGAGAGGCAGCCTAGTGTGTGGAAGCCTCAGACCTGGGGGCTCTGGAGACGGGCAGATCGAGGGTCAGTGCCACGGCAGGAGACTCATGTGTCATTAGGAAGGCCGGAAAATCTTTCGCTGTGGGCGCAAAGACCCGAGATCTTTGCAATCTTCAGGCACAGAGCTCGTAAAGAAGTGACAAAACGGACTTTTTAACATTGTAAACCAGCGGGTTGTTGTTATGTCTCTCGCTCGCTGTGAAAATGGGTTACACCTCCTTCTCCCTTATTAGGGAGAGAGAGAACCTGTGGTATGTCGAATGCTGGATCAATTGCAATAGACTTTGGGGTAACTGCAAGGTCTGTGTCTTTGCCATCGCTTAGCTCACGCTTGTGCTTAGCGGCTGCGCTTTCTGTTTTGCCAGTGGGGGGAGGGGGATTATTGTTCGCCACTGCTTATGCGCAGGAGAGGGGATCTTGGGTGGGGGGACTTTGGGATCCTCACATTTAACTGCCATTCATTCTTTGGGGCACTTCTCTGTTTTCGTAGGTGTTTTGCGAAGAAAAAGCATTTCAGGATGTATATTGTACACATTTCTCTGACATTAAATTGAACCTTTGAACCTTTGATTCTACGAACGCTGGAAATCTTGAGCAATATGCACAAACTGCTGGAGGATCTCGGGCAGCACCTATGGAGAAGAATAAATAATCAATGTTTCAAAGTTCAAAGTAAATATATTATCAAAGTATGTACACACCTTCATATATTCCCCTGAGATTCATTTTCTTTGCAAATAACAAAACAATGCAACTGAAGCAAGGAAAAACTCCACACAAAGACAGACAAACAAACAATGTGCAAAAGTCAACAAATGGATAGATAGTGGATAGACAGACAATACTGAGAATATGAGTCAGAGATTCCTGAAAGTGAGTCCATAGGTTGTGGAATCAGTTCACTGTTGTGGTGAGTGAAGGTACCAGCGCTGGTTCAGGAGTGTAAAGGTTGAAGGGTAATAACTGTTCCTGAACCTGGTGGCGTGGGATTCAGGCCGAGACGTTTCATCAGTCAGCTATACTTGGCTGACTGTTAAGGACTTGGCAACATCCTGGAATCAGGAAAGGGACATATCAATGCAAGTTTGTCCCTATCCAGACACCACAAAGCAGTGGTGTTGCATGAGGATAGCAGTGGGATTTTAGTACAGGGAACTGCAGTTGATAAACAGAAAAAACGCAGGAGGAACTCAGCAAGTCAGGCAGCATCTGTGGAAATGGATAAACAGTCGACGTTTCAGGTCGAGATCCTTCTTCAGGGCTGGAAAGGAAGGGGGCAGAAGCCAAGCGGGGGGATGGGAATGAGTACAAGCTGACACGTGATAGGTGAAACCAGGTTGGCAGGGGAAAGGGGACTAAGTAAGAATCTGGGAGGTGATAGGTGGAAAAGGTAAAAGGTTGAAGAAGAAGGTATTTGATAGGAGAAGAGAGTGAAACATGGGAGAAAGGGAAAGAGGAGGGACACCGGGGGGGGGGGGGGGGGATGTGATAGGCAGGTGAGAAGAAGGGAAGAGGTAAGAGGGGAGCCAGGGTGGGAAATGGAAGAAGAGGGAAGGAGGAGTGGGGGGAAATTACCAACGATTAGAGATATTGAGGCTCATGTCATCAGGTTGGAAGCTACCCAAATGGAATATGAGGTGTTGCTCCTCAACCTGGGAGAAGCCTCATCGTGAGGAAGTCCTGCTTGTTTCAGATGGAGCAAAGGTGCTTGACAAAGTAGTCCCCAGATCTTCACAGGGAAAGATTCTCCACTGTAGAAGAGGTTGCATCCGGAGTATCAGATACAGTAGACAGCCCCAGCAGATTTGCAGGTGAAGTGTTGCCTCACCTGGAAGGACCGCTTATCATTCAACACCATCTTCCCCTTAAAACTAGCCAATAAGCTCCAAGACTTTGTCCTCAATGCACAGATGCACCACAAGGCTGGATGCTTGGGCCCCTTGCTCTACTTACTTTACACTAATGACTGTATAGCTATGCACAGCTCCAATCATATTTAAATTTGCTGATGACACCACTGTCATTGGCCAAATCAAACGTGCGATGAATCAGCATATAGGAGGGAGACTGAAAATCTGCTGACTGGTACCTTAACAACGATTTCTTACTCCATGTCAGCAACATCAAGGAGCTGATTATTAACTTTCAGGATGTCTATGAGCCAGCCCTCAAAAGTAGGGGATCAGAGATGAAGAGGGTCCGCAACTTTAAATTACTATTTCAGATGAACTGTCCTGTGCACAGCACGTAAATGCAATTATAAAGAAAGCATGGCAGTGCCGCTACTTCCCTAGGAGGTTGCAGAGTTTCAGCATGACGTCTATAACTTTGACTAATTTCCACAGATGTGTGGTGAACATACTGACTGGATGCATCACAGCCTGGTATGGAAACACCAATGCCTTAATGGAAAATCCTGCAAAATATTGTGGATACAACCCTCCTCTTTCCCTTTCTCCCATGTTCCACCCTCTTCATGGGCACAGCCCTCCCCATCTTGAGCACATCTACACGAAACGTTGTCACAGGAAAGCAGTATTTATCATCAGGGACCTCCACCACCCTGGTCATCCTCTCTTCTCACTGCTGTCATCAGGAAGAAGGTACAGGAGCCTCAGGACTCACACCACCAGGTTCAGGAACAGTTATTACCCCCTCAACTATCAGGGTCCCAAACCAGACGTGATAACGTCACTCAACTTCGCCTGCCCCATCACTGAATTGCTCCCACAACCTATGGACTCATTTTCAAAGGCTCTTCATCTCATGTTCTCGATATTTATTGCTTACTTATTTACTATTAGTATTCTTTTTTCCTTTTGTATTTGCACAGTTTATTGTCTTTTGCACACTGGGTATCCGCCCTAATGGTGTGAACTTTCATTGATTCTATTGTGGTTATTAGTGTGCTTGCAAGAAAGTGAAACTCAGAGCTGTATATGGTGACATAATGTATTTTAATCGCAAATTTACTTTGAGCTTTGAACTTTGTTTGGGGCCCTCCAATGGAGCTGAGGGAGGAAGTGAATGGGCTCCGATATTGCAATTTTTATGCTTAAGAAAGGGAAATAAGTCAATTCACGTTTATTGTCTTTTAACTATATACATGCATATAATGTATATAACCATATAATGTGTATAGGATGAGACACTTCTCCAAACCAGGGCATAAAGCACAGTAGTACACATAGCACATGTAACACATGTTAACTTATAAAGGGAAAAGGATAAAATCTACAGATGAATCACACATAAATAATAAACTAAAATGCATAAATTAAATATTGTAAGGTACGGAACGGATTAACCAGTGACACTTTGAATGCAATACAGCAAGAAGTTAAGAAGCCAACGGACTGAGGGAAAGAACTGCTTCCCATCCTATCACAAACAAGAGAACATCTGCAGATGCTGGAAATCCGAGCAACACGCACAAAATGCTGGAGGAACTCAGCAGGTCAGGCAGCATCTACATGCAAAAGTACAGTCGACATTTCGGGCCAAGACCCTTTGGTAGGAGTGGAGAAAAAAAGATGAGGAGTCGAATTAAAAGGTGGAGGGAGGAGAGAGAGAGAAACACCAGGCGATGGGTGAAACCGGGAGGGGAAGGGATGAAGTAAAGAGCTGGGAAGTCAATAGGTGAAAGAGATACAAGGCTGGAGAAGGGGAAGTCTGATAGGAGAGGACAGAAGGTCACAGAAGAAAGAAAAGCAGGGGAGGAGAATGAGAGGGAGGCAATGGGTGAACATGGAGATAAAGTGAGAAAGGGAAAAGGGGATGGGGAATGGTGAAGGGGGGGAAGCATTACCAGAAGTTTGAGAAATCGATGTTCATGCCATCAGGTTGGAAGTTACCCAGATGTAATATAAGATGTTGTTCCTCCAACCTGAGTATGGCCTCATCACGGCAGTAGTGGAGGCCATGGATAGACATAACGGAATGGGACTGGGAAGTGGAATTAAAATGGGTGGCCACTGGGAGATCTCGTTTCTTCTGACGGACAGAGCGTAGATGCTCAGCGAAGCAGTCTCCCTCCTGGCACTTACCCTTGCAAGCAGAACAAGTGCTACACCTGCCCCTACACCTCCTCCCTCACTACCATTCAGGGCCCCAAACAGTCCTTCCAGATGAGGTGACACTTCACCTGTGAGTCTGTTGGGGTCATATACGTTGTCCAGTGCTTCTAGAGTGGTCTCCTTTATATCGGTGAAACCTGATGTAGATTGGGAGACTGCTTTGCCGAGCATCTAGGATCTGTCTGCCAGTAAAAATGGGATATTCCAGTGGCCACCCATTTTAAATTCACTTCCCATTCCCATTCTGATGTCTATCCATGGTCTTCTCCACTGTCGTGATGAGGCCTCACTCAGGTAGGAGGAGCCACACCCTATATTCTGTCTGAGTAGCCTCCAACCTGATGGCATGAACATCGATTTCTCAACCCCCTCCCTGTCACCATTCTCCAACCCCTGTTTCGCATTCTCACTTTATCTTGTTGCCTGCCCATCGCCTCCCTCTGGTGTTACTCCCGCTTTTTCTTTCTTCCATGGCCTTCTGTCCTCTCCTATCAGACTCCCCCTTCTCCAGCCCTGTATCTTGTTCACCAGTCAATTTCCCAGCTATTTACTTCATCCCTTCTCTTCCTGCTTTCACTTATTACTCGTGTTTCTCACCCTCCCCCCCCCCCACCTTTTAAGTCTACTCTTCATCTTTTTCCTCCAGTCGTGTTGAAGGGTCTCGGCCCAAAACGTCAATTGGACTTTTTCCCAGAGATGCTGCCTGACCTGCTGAGTTCCTCTAGCATCTTGTGCCTGTTGCTGTTTCCCATCCTGACCATTCCTGTTTTTATGCATTGGAGTCTCCTTCCTGATGGTAGAAAGTTAAAGAGGATGCTGGACGGTGATGCGTGGGATCCTTAATAACACCAACCCTGCGTACGCAGCACTCCTGATAAGTGTCCACAATGGATGCTAGGGAGACACCCTGTGATCCTCTCTGCTGTTCTCACAGTCCTTTGTGGGGACTTCCAGTCCGAAGCTTGACTGCATCCATACCAGATGGAGATGCAACTTGTCAGGCCACTCAGTGCTGCTCCTGCAAAATGCAGTTAAGATGGAGGTGGCGGAGGGGGAGCCTCGCTTGCCTCAGTCTCCTTAGGAAGTGGAGGTGCTGCTGGGCCTTCTTGTTCAGGAAGGCGATATTAAGGGACCAGGGGAGGTCATTTATGATGTGAACTCCTAGGAACTTGGTGCACTAAGTTATCTGTAGGGATGAGATGATTTGCAGAGGGGGGTGGCTCATCTGCACCTTCCTGAAGTCCACGATAAGGGGCATCAGGTCAGACGAGTGAGGCTTAGATCACCAAGCGCAACGTTAGAACCAAGTATCACGGGAACTGTTCCAAAAATGCATTTCCTTTCCTTTAACTCCAGTTTCATGGTCTGTGCCTGACTACATTGCTCATCCCTCAACCCATCTGACATCTGAGAATCTCCCAGTGAATTATTTATTCTTTAAACCCAGTACTTAGTCCTCATTTAAAATTGATAGAACAGGGAGGCTGCCTGCTGGATGCTAAAGTCCAATCCTGCCTGACCAGCGGGTGACCAGTTTGCTCCATTTACATCGCCGACTCTGTGGGTTCCAGAACACCGATAGGAAATGTGAGATCCACGTGATTTGGGCGTATTGATTGATTAATTGGTCCGCGGATCAATTCTAACCACAGATCGATTGCGTACTCATCAGATGTCACCATCATCACCCATTCTCTCGTCCCAAGTGCCCAGATACATCAGAATTCTACAGCAACAGATCCATCATTAACTACTGTCATAAATCAACTTTACAATCCCTTTTGCAGCCTTTCTACCGGTTCTGCATGCATCTTTAACAAAAACTTACTTTTCTTACACCATTTTATGACTTTGTCATTTTAAAGGAGAATGAGAGACAACTTGATATGAGGTATAGATTGAGTGGACAGTCGGTGCCTTTTTCTCTGGTGGAAAAAACTAATACAAAGGGGCATAATTTTAAGGTGATTGGAGGAAAGTACTGTACAAGGCAGTTATCAGAGGCAAGTTCTTTACACAGAGAGTGGTAGTTGTGTGGAAAGTCCTGCCAGGGTTGAGGGTAGAGGCTGCTATATTAGGACATTTAAGAATAGATAGGCACATAATGATAGAAAAATGGAGGGTTATGTGGGAGGGAAGGGTTAGATTGATCGTGGAGAAGGTTAAAAGGTTGGCACAAGATTGTTGGCTGAAGAACTTGCACTGTGCCGTAATGCTTTATGTTCTATGTTACCAACTCTCTCTCTCACAAGAGCTTGAGGGAAACAGGGGAGATTTGATAGGGCTATACAAAATGGTGAGGGGTGTTTATAGGGCAAATGCAAGCAGGCTTTTTCTACCGAGGTTGGGTGAGACTAGAACTAGAAGTCAAAGGTTAAAGGTGAAAGGTGAAATATTTAAGGAGACATGAGGGGAAACTTTTCGCTCAGAGGATGGAACGAGCTGCCAGTGGAAGTGATGGATGCAGATTCATGTCCAACATGTAAGAGAAATTTGGATAGGTACACGGATGGGAGGGATATGGAGGGCTAAGGTCCAGGTGCAGGTTGATGGGACTAGGCAGAATAATAGTTCGGCTAGATGGGCCAAAGGGCCTGTTTCTGTGCTGTCGTGCTCTATGACTCTATTACCACATGACTACATGGAATTAAACCAGGAGCAGGCCAATCAAAACTTTTCCTTTACGAAAGAAAGGCTGTGCTGACACTGTTCCTCATTTTCTAAACCCATCATCTCTCTCCTATTTTACAGATAGGAAGCCCAGGAAGCTGTCCAATCCCTCTCACCACCATCCAGGGCCTTGAACAACCCTTCCAGGTAAGGCAGACTTCCACACAGAAATCCTCTGGCCTTTGATTGCATCCGATGGCCCGGATGTGGCCTCTTCTGCATCAGTGTGAGCAGGTCACCGTCTCATCGTGCATCTGTGCTCCATTCACCATGGCCACCTGGAGTCCTCTGTTGCCGGCCTGTTTAATTTTGGGCAGCAGGCATATCACAATTACAGTGCCAGCAACCTGGGTTCAGTTCCACTGCTGTCTGTAAGGAATTTGCATGTTTCCCCCCGTGACCGTGTGGGTTTCCACTGGGTGGTTCGGTTTCCTCACATATTCTAAAGACTTCTTCCTTTCCAGTCCTGGCCCAAATCATTGCCCTTTATAGATGCTGCCTGACCTGCTGAAGTCCTCCTACACTTTGTGTGTGTTGCTCCAGATTTCAAACATCTGCAGTCTGTCTGGTACCTCCTCCCAGCCTCTGTCCTTATTTTCACTCTCCCCTCCCCCATCTGCCTATCACTCCGCTTCACTGGATCCACCAATCACCTCCAGCCTCTGAAATTATTGTCATTCTCCCCTCCCCCACCCGCCAGCCACCCCTCCTCATTGGATCCACCAATCGCCTCCCAGCTCTTGCTCCTCCCCATTCCTCCAATCTTCCCTCAGTCTTTCAGTCCAGATGAGGGGTGTCGACCTGAGACATCTGCTATGTTCCTCCATGGATGCTGCCTGACTTGCTGAGTTCCTCCAGCATTTTGTGTGTGCTGCTCAAGATGTCCAACATCTGCAGAGTCTGTTGTGTTGATGGAAAGGGAAAAGTGGCTTGCAGGCTAAATCTCCAGCCCCAGTGAAATAACTGACAGGAAGGGGAGAGGGGAAGAGTTGAGCAGTGAAATGAGAGGAGGAACAGGAGCCTGAAAGCCGACACTCAACCTTTTAGGAACAGCTTCTTCCCCTGGTTTATGAATGGTACATGAACACTACCTCCATGTATAATTCTCTTTTTCAACACTACTTATCTATCTTTTAATATTTCTTATTGTAACTTACAGAGAGTTATTTTTATGTATTGCACTGCGCTGCTGGCCCAAAACAACATAATGTCAGTGATAATGGACCTGGTTCTGATTCACAGCTCCAGAGGCCAAGTTCCATCCAGACTTTGGTGCTGTGGGTGTGGAGTTTGCACATTCTCACTGTGTTTCCCGCCACCCACTCCATCCCGAAGATGTGTGGGCACCTCAACCGGCCACTATAAATTATCCCTAGTGTAGGCCGACACATGGCAGAGAAAAAGCTAATGGGAAGCAGGTAAATATGGAAAGTGGGAATTGGACAGCTGGAAGCTATCATGGACCTGAAAGGCAGAATAGTCTCCTTCAGTAAAGACTAAAAATAAAGCCTTCTGTGCAAGGTTTCCTTATTTTTGCACTCAGTTACACTTGGAATAAAGGCTACATTTTGACTGCAGGAGGAAGAGTCCAGAGGTCCATTCGGGGAACCGAGGTGGAGATGGACAGAAGTTTTAAGTTCCTTGGCATTATCCTATCAGAGGGTCTGCCATGGGACCAGCACATAAACAGACAGACAGACAGACGGACATACTTTATTGATCCCGAGGGAAATTGGGTTTTGTTACAGTCACACCAACCAAGAATAGTGTAGAAATATAGCAATATAAAACCATAAATAATAATAAGTAAATTATTCCAAGTGGAAATAAGTCCAGGACTAGCCTATTGGCTCAGGGTGTCTGACACTCCGAGGGAGGAGTTGTAAAGTTTGATGGCCAGAGGTAGGAATGACTTCCTATGACGCTCAGTGTTACATCTCGGTGGAATGAGTCTCTGGCTGAATGTTCTCCTGTGCCTAACCAGTACATTATGGAGTGGATGGAAGTCATTATCCAAGATGGCATGCAAATTGGACAGCATCCTCTTTTCAGACACCACCGAGAGAGAGTCTAGTTCCACCCCCACAACATCACTGGCTTTACGAATGAGTTTGTTGATTCTGTTAGTGTCTGCTACCCTCAGCCTGCTGCCCCAGCACACAACAGCAAACATGATAGCACTGGCCACCACAGACTCGTAGAACATCCTCAGTATCATCCGGCAGATGTTAAAGGACCTCAGTCTCCTCAGTCATCACAAAGAAGTCACAACAGCATCTCTGCTTTCCTCAGTGTTTGTGTAGATTTGAAATGTCACCTAGAATTTTGACAAACTCCCGTAGATGCACAGTGGCAAGTGTGTCCTAACTAGTTGTATCACAGCCTGGTGTGGAAATGCCCAGGAATAGAAAAGCCTGCATAAAGTGGTGGAAACAGCCCAGCCCCATCGAATAGCACATCTACAAGGAGCGTTGTTGCAGGAAAACAGCATCCATCGTCAAGGACCCTGACCATCTAGGCCACGCACCCTTCTCACTGCTGCCATCAGGAAATAGGTACAGGCACCTCACAACCACATTACCAGGTTCAGGAGCAGTCATTACCTATTAACCATCAGGCTTCTGAGCCGGTGTGGATAACTTCACTCACCACTCCTCCAAACTGACTCTGCAAACTACCGACACACTCTCAAGGTCTCCTCACAACCCATCTTCTCAGTATTATTTTCTATTTGCACAGTTCTGTCACACATTTCACCTTTTTTTACAATTTTACACATTCTTTTACACTTTACTGTCTCTCTTAGTTTATGTACGGTTTCTTTTCGGTTCTATTGGTTTTCCTTTTCAAAGTTCAAGGGAAATAACAATCAAAGTGCATGTCACCATATACTACCTTGAGATTCATTTTCTTGCAAGAATTCACAGAAATATATATTAGAAACATTACACTCAAAGACTGGCAACTAATGTGCAAAATAGGACAAACTAAGCTTAAACAAAAGTAAAATAAATAAATAAACAAACAGATAGATAAATAAATAAACAAACAAACAGACAAATAGATAGATAGATAGATAGATAGATAGATAGATAGATAGATAGATAGACAGAAGCTGAGAAGATGAATTGTAGAGTCCTTGAAAGTGCAATTGTAAGTTGTGCGATAGGTTTGGAGTTGAGGTGGGTGAAGTTTTCTATGTCAGTCCAGGAGCCTGAACTATTGTGGATAACTTCACTCACATAGATCTTTCACTCTTGTACATCTTTTTCTTCCTGTAAGTGACGACAAGAAACTGAATCTCAGGGTAGTGCATGGTAAAATAGACCTACTTTGATAATAAAATTACGTGTCAATGAAGCAAATAAAAAATGCATGTTAGTTCACATGTCGTGCCTCATGAACCAACATGCTCTGATCCCTTTGAACACCCACATCTGTTAGTCTCCCACTGTTTAAAACATCCTAGTTTTCAGCAATTCCCAACAAGGTGACTAATCTCACTCTCCACCTGCCATCCTCACTCATCAAAACAGTTTCATCCTTTTATCTCCAACTCCCTTCAGCCCACGTTCACATCTCTTAGACCATAAAGAAGACCAAAAGACATAGGAGCAGAATTAGGCCATTCAGCCATTCTTTTGCACGCTGGTTGTTAGTCAGTCCTTGTCTATAGTTTTTCATTGATTCTCCTGTAATTCTCTGTTTTACTGTGAATGCCTGCAAGAAAATAAATCTCAGGGTTGTTCCACCATTTCATTATGGCTGATTTATCATCCCTCTCAACCCCATTCTCCTGCCTTCTCCCTGTAACCTTTGACACCACCTTAAATGACCTTTGGCCTAATGATATGGCCTGCACAGCCATTAAATTCAACCTCTTCTTCGCTGATACCACAACACAACTGAGATATCCTACTATCTGCAGGGTTTACAACAAGCCCTCATCATAAACTTCTCAAACTAAGGGTTTATTTGTGACCAGTTAGTGCATCGCTTTAGAGCACCGGCTGGGTTCAATTGCCACCGCTGTCTGCAAGTGGTTTGGATGTTCTCCCTGTGACCTAGTGAGTTCCCCCCGGGTACTCCGGTTTTCTCCTTCATTCCAAAGGTGTATGGGTTAGGGTCATGGGCATGCTGCGTTGCTGCCAGGAGCATGGCAAAACTCGCTGGATTATCCAGCACAATCCTCACTGATTTGATTTGATGCAAGCAATGCACTTCACTGCATGTTTTGATGTTTCAATGCACATGTGACAAATAAAGCTAATCCTTATCTTTACCGAACTGCGGCTGTATAAGATGTGGTGGGGCCACATTTGTACAACTGTGTTCAGTTTTGGTCATCATGCTGTGGGGAAGATGCCGTTAAACTGGAAATGTTACAAATAAAGCTCATCTTTAAATATTAATGTACTAATTTCCTTTCCAATTAATTCAGGACTTCCCTTCATTAGAAGACCCATCAGTGTCAGTGTGACTGTTGGCTTATGTCTGAAGCAACCATAACCAGCCCCAAAGGCTGAGGTATGTTAATCAGGTGTCTCCCTTCTGAAGGCCTGGATCCCTGTCACACTGTTCGCCTGACATCCAGCTGCTGGCTTCTGTCCTCCTCACCATCTCTGTTATCTAAGCACCAACCCTGTCCCAACTGTCCCAAAAGTCAAAGTCAAAGCAAATTTGTTATCACCATATACCATTCTGAGATTCATTTCCTTGCAGGCACTTACAGGAAAATAAAGAAATACAACAGAATTTATGAAAAACTGCACATAAGTAAATACTGGCAAACGACCAACGTGCAAAAAAGATAAATTATGCAAATATATATAAAACTCTGTGCTTTTGTGCTTTGTGCATGCTAGTCTTCATCTAAAAATATAGGAGTTGGAAAGTTAAATTGCAACTGTACAAAACATTGGTAAGTCCGCATCTGAAGTAAATTCAAAGTTTAAAGTAAATTTATTATCAAAGTGCATATACATCACCATATATAACCCGGAGATTTATGTTCTTGCGGGCATTCACAGTAAAACAGAGAATTACAATAGAATCAGTGAAAATCTATACGCAAGGACTGACAAACAACCAGTGTGCAAAAGAAAATGAACTGAACAAATAAAAAATAAATAAATAATATTGAGGATATGAGTTGTAAAAAGTGCTTGAAAGTGAGTCTATAGGTTGTGGAATCAGTTCAGAGTTGTGGTGAGTGAAGTTATCCATGACGGTTCAGGAGCCCGATGGTTGTAGGGTAATAACTGTTCCTGGACCTGGTGGTGTGGGACCTGAGGCTCCTGTACCTCCTGCTTGATGGTTAAGGGGTAATAACTGTTCCTGGACCTGGTGGTGTGGGACCTAAGGCTCCTGTACCTCCTGCCTGATGGTCGTAGCATTGTTTTAGTCTGATCCAGAACTCTTACGTCTTTAATGTTACATTTGACTCCAAGACGAGCTTCAAACCTCACTTACAACACAAACGCACCTATCTCCAAAACATTATTTAATGCTTCCTCCATCTCAGAGCAGTTGATACTCATTTTTGTCATGTCTGGATATAACTATTCCTCTGGATAGCTCTTTAAATTATTAAATTGCCAGTGAATTATGTCAATCATCAAACATTAACTTAAAGCTATGTTACTCAATACCAGCAGCATCTTATACTGAGAAAAAAAGAACCAGGATCAGGTATGTTGTAAAATATGTCATGAAATTTGTTTTGTGACAGCAGAATAGTGCAATACATAAAATATTATATTTTAAGCTACAATAAGAAATATACTTTAAAATAATAAATAGTGCAAAAAGGGAGCAAAATAGTAAGGTTCATGGATCGTTCTGAAATCTGACAGTGGAGGGGATGGTTACAGTGGAATATTTACAAAGGGAGGAAGGGCCAGGCCATGGTGTCATTTGAAAGAAAGAATGGAATTAGAATGATCCTACTGCTATGGCTAGTGAGAATATGAATTCTTATTCTTTCTGTTACAAGTCTCCGTGTCCGTGCACTTCCTCCCTCCGTAACCATTCCAGCTCTACAACTTTCTGAGATCTCCATTCTTTTCTACTTCCATGAATGTCCCCAATTGTTATCACTCCATCAGTACGACCATCAGGCAGGAGGTACAGGAGCCTTTGATCCCACACCACCAGGTCCAGGAATAGTTAATACCCCTTAACCATCAGGCAGGAGGTACAGGAGCCTTCGATCCCACACCACCAGGTCCAGGAATAGTTAATACCCCTTAACCATCAGGCAGGAGGTACAGGAGCCTTCGATCCCACACCACCAGGTCCAGGAATAGTTAATACCCCTTAACCATCAGGCAGGAGGTACAGGAGCCTTCGATCCCACACCACCAGGTCCAGGAATAGTTACTACCCCTTAACCATCAGGCAGGAGGTACAGGAGCCTTCGATCCCACACCACCAGGTCCAGGAATAGTTAATACCCCTTAACCATCAGGCAGGAGGTACAGGAGCCTTCGATCCCACACCACCAGGTCCAGGAATAGTTACTACCCCTTAACCATCAGGCTCCTGAACCAGTGTGGATAACTTCACTCACTTCAACTCTGAACTGATTCCAAAATCTACAGACTCACTTTCAAAGACTCTGCAACTCATCTTCTCAATATTATTTATTTACTTTTTTTATTGTTTACATGATTAATCTTCTTTTGCACGTTAGTTGTTTGTCAGTCCTTGTTTATGTACAGTTTTTCATAAATTCTATAGTAATTTTTTAAATTTTTCTGTAGATGCCCACAGGAAAATGAATCTCAGGGTAGTATATGGTGACATATACACACTTTGATAATAAATTTATTTTTGCCTTTTTTTGTGAACCATAGTTTCAGCTGTCAGGACCCTAAGTCCAGAACTTCCATTTTAAACCTTTATTCCCTCCTTTTCAGAAGGACCTTTTTGCCTACGTTGTTGACCTATCATATGGACATCTGTCCAAATCTCTTCTCTCACGGTTTGAAATCGGTTCCAGTGTTGGAACCTGGCTGATAGAGAAGTGGCAGCTCGGACAGTTGTCCTGCTTTTCTTTGGATGATCCAATGAGATCTTTCACGTCTAGTCAAGAGATTGGACAGGAACTTGGTTTAATGCCTTTCTGTAGTGTCTTTTAAAGCAGAGAGCGTTATTTGTCACACGTACATAAAAACATCGAAACGTACAGTGAAATGCATCATTTGCCTCCCATCAGATCAGGAAATAGCGTGCTGTAGGTGCACCATGCCTCTGGCGCCTATATAGCATGCCCTGAACTCATGAACCCTAATCCGTACACCTCTGAAACATGGGAGGAAACTGGAGCGCACAGAGGAAACCCACGTGCTGCCGGGGGTAGAGGTGGAAGCAGGCACAGTAGCTTCAATTCAGGAACATTTAGACCAGGGGTTCCCAACTTTTATTATGCCATGGACCAACACCATTAAGCAAGGGGTCTGTGGACCCCAGGTTGGGAACCCCTGATTTAGGCAGACACACGGATGGGCGGAGAATGGAGGGATATTGTACAGTGGCATCGTGTGGTTGGCACAAGCTTTGTGGGCCAAATGGCCTGCTTTGTGCTGTAGTCTTCTAATTCCAATTGCTTTTGATATCAAGGTAATGTTTGAGCAAGACGTGGTGCTAATTAGACCTTAAGATATAGGAGCAGAGTTAGGCCATTCAGCCCATCAAGTCTGCTCCACCATTCCATCCTGGCTGATCCACCTCCCTCTCAGCCCCAACCTCCTGCCTTCACCCTGTAAGTAAGATCATAAGACACAGGATCAGAATTCGGCTGAAAACTGAAAAATAACATACTTGCTGCAAAATAGCCTGTGATTTTAGAAGATTACAGAAAGCAATAGAGATTTACAGTCTTTTACCATTATTGTTACTGGGAAAGTCCTCATGTTGGAGACTGCCTCTGTTCCACGTCAACTTCAATAGAAATTGATAATACATTAATATTTAACTCTGTCTCCATGTTACCCTTATCTATAAGTCAATCCCAGATCTTATGACAGGCCCACAGTTACAGCCCTGCAATAGTTGAAGAGCTCAGAATTAATGTTTAGAAAATATGGGCTAATATTCAATGGAATAAAGTGAATGGCTATGAGTGAAGCCCATTACACTGCACCCATAGTCATCTGTTGTGTTTCAAAGGACAATCCTATGTGTTGATCTGTAGTCAATTTACTATCATTGCTGGAGGAACACAACAGGTAAGGCAGCATCTATGGAGATAAAGAATATAAAACCATAAGATATAGGAAGAGAATTGGGCCATTCAGCCCATTGAGACTGCTCTGCCATTTCATCATGGCTGATTCATTTTCCCTCTCAACTCGATTCTCCTGCCTTCTGCTTGTAACCTTTCATTCCCTGACTAATCAAGAATCTATCGACCTCCGCTTTAAATAACCTGACCTCCACACCCACTTGTGGCAATGAGCTCCACAGGTTCACCACCTTCTGATGAAAGAAGTTCCTCCTCATCACTGTTCTAAGTGGACGACCCTCCTTTCTGACACTGTGTCCCGTGATTCCAGATTCCCTCACTATAGGAACCATCTCCTTCCACACCCACTCTGTCTAAGCCTTTCAATAGGTTCAATGAGATCGCCACTCATTCTGCTAAATTCCACTGAGTACAGACCTTGAGCTATCAAATGCTCCTTATACGATAACCCTTTCATTCCCAGAATCATTCTCAAGAACCTTCTCTGAACCCTCTCCAATGTCAGCACATCCACATGGAGAATGTGTGGAGCAGGTTAAGACCTACAAGTATCTGGGAGTACAGTTGGACGAGAAGCTAGACTGGACTGCCAACACAGATGCCTTGTGCAGGAAGGCACAGAGTCGACTGTACTTCCTTAGAAGGTTGGCGTCATTCAATGTCTGCAGTGAGATGCTGATGATGTTCTATAGGTCAGTTGTTGAGAGCGCCCTCTTCTTTGTGGTGGCGTGTTAGGGAGGAAGCATTAAGAAGAAGGACGCCTCACGTCTTAATAAGCTGATAAGGAAGGCGGGCTCTGTCGTGGGCAAAGTACTGGAGAGTTTAACATCGGTAGCTGAGCGAAGGGCGCTGAGTAGGCTACAGTCAATTATGGAAAACCCTGAACATCCTCTACATAGCACCATCCAGAGACAGAGAAGCAGTTTCAGCGACAGGTTACTGTCGATGCAATGCTCCTCAGACAGGATGAAGAGGTCAATACTCCCCAATGCCATTAGGCTTTACAATTCAACTGCCAGGACTTAAGAACTTTTTTTTTTTTTTTTTAAAGCTATTATTAATGCTTTTTGAGTTAGTGATTTAGATGCATATTATATTATTACTGAGTTAAGTATTGTATGTAAGGAGTTTTTGCTACAACAAGTGTATGGGACATTGGAAAAAATGTTGAATTTCCCCATGGGGATGAATAAAGTATCTATCTATCTATCTATCTATCTATCTATCTTAGATAAGTAGTCCAAAACTGCTCACAATACTCTGCGAGGCCTCACAGGTTCCTTATAAAGCCTCAGCATTACACTCGTGCTTTCATGTTGTAGTTCTCTCAAAATGAATGCTAACATTGTATTTAGCTTTCCCCCCCACCCCCCCGACTCAACCTGCAAGTTAACCTTTGGGGAATCCTGCACAAGGACTCTGTCAGATTTTTGAATTTTCTACCTGTTTAGAAAACAGTTTCTTTTGCTCCTACTACCAAAGCACATGACCATACACTTTCCAGCATTGAATCGGCCACTTCTCTGCCGTTCTTCTCATTTGTCTTCTCCCTCCTTCCTCAACACTACCTGACCCTCCACCTATCTTCGTATCATCCACAAATTGATCACAAAGCTATCACTTCCGGCATTCAAATCATTGACATATAACGTAAAAAGAAGCATTCCCAACACCGAACCCTATGGAACACCAGCAGTCACCGGCAGCCAAGCAAAAAAGGTTTCTTTTATTCCCACTCTTTGCCTCCTGCCAGTCAGCCAATGGTCTATCCATGCTAGTATCTTTCCTGTAATACATGGCTCTTATCTTGTTAAGCAGCATCATGTGCAGCACCTCGTCAAAGGCTTTCTGAAAATCCAAGTACACAACATCCACCAATTTTCTTTTGTCTATCCTGCTTGTTATTTTCTCAAAGAATTCCAAATGATTTGTCAGGCAAGATTTACCTTTATGGAAGCCTTGCTGACTTTCCCTTTATGTGCCTTCAAATACCCTCTGACCTCACCCTTAACAATCAACTCCAACATCTTTCCAACCACTGAGGTCAGACTATAATTTCCTTTCTTCTGCCTTCCTCCCTCTTGAAGAGTGGTGTGACATTTGCAATTTTCCAGTCCTCCGGAATCATGCCAGAATCTAGTGATTCTTGGAAGATAATTGCCAATGCCTCCACAGTCTTCCCAGCACCCCTTTCAGAACCCTGGGGTGTAGTCCATCCTTTAAGTGACTTACCTACCTTCAGACCTTTCAGGATCCCAAGCACCCTCTACCTAGTAATAGCAATTGTATTCATGTCTGCTTCCTGACACTCAAACAGATGGCATACTCCTGTCTTCCACATTAAAGGGAGTCATTCCCTTTACTTCACTGAAATACTAACACATCTAACTTTAGCTTCTTCCTCTGAAATTGCAGGGTGAAGTCTATCATATTACAATTGTTGCTTTCTGGGTGCTCCTTTACCTTAAGCTCCTTAATCAAATCCAGTTCATTACACAACATCCTACCCAGAATAGCCTTTCCCCTAGTGTGCTCAACCACAAGCTGCTCTAAAAGACCATCTCAAAGGCATTCTACAAATCCTCTCTCATAGGACCCAGCGGCAACCCGATTTTCTCAATCTACCTGTATATTCAAATCCTCCCCGACTGTTGTAACATTGTCCTTTTGATGTGCCTTTTACATTTCACATTGCAATTTACATCCCACATCCTGGCAACTATTTGGAGACCTGTAAATAACTCCCATTAAGGTTTTCTTTACCCTTGTACTTTCTTAACTCGACCCACAAGATTTGTACATCTTCTGATCCTATGTTTCCTCTTTCTAAGGATTTGTTTTCATTTTCGATGAACAGAGCCACCCCACCCCCTCTGCCTACCTGCCTGTACTTTCAAAACAATGTGCATCCTTAGATGTTAAGATCCCAACTCTGATCTTTCAGCGATGACTCAGTCACATCTTCAGCATCTTACCTGCCACTCTCTAAATATGCTGCAACATCATCTACCTTATTCCATATACTGTGCGCATTCAAATATAACACCTTCAGTCCTGTGTATGTCATCCTTACAAGAACCTGGGAAAAGGAAGTCGAGAGGAGATGTCAAGGGTAAGTTTTTTACTCAGAGAGTGGTGAGTACGTGGAATGGGCTGCCGGCAACGGTGGTGGAGGCAGAAATGATAGGGTCTTTTAAGAGACTCCTGGATGGCTACATGGAGCTTAGAAAAATAGAGGGCTATGGGTAAAGCCTAGGTAGGGATATGTTCGGCACAACTTTGTGGGCTGAAGGGCCTGTATTGTCCTGTAGGTTTTCTATGTTTCTATGCTTTTTTGTGAATGTGATAGAAAATGATCGTCCTTTCAAAGGGCCAGCAGGTGAAATATATCCGTGATATATGGTGATTGGTTAATGAGTTCAAAGTTTCCAAATATTTGTGATTTCCAAAGTTTCTTACAGAAAAGTTACATAACTTAATTTAGAGGTTCCCAACATGAGGTCCATGGACCCCTTACTTATTGGTATTGGTGCATGGAGTAAAAAAGGGTGGGAGCCTCTGAAAGCTAACTTTAAAACACTTTTTTATAATAATGCTATTTACATTGTAAATATATTCTGGTACATGCACATGTTTTTTCCAACTTCATACTTTAAGTTATAACTTTATTTTTAATGTTATACAATTCTTTATTCTTCATCATAGTTGAATTTTGTTTTGCTGTTGCGTATCCATAAGACTATAAGACCTCAAGACATGGGAGCAGAATTAGGCCATTCGGCCCATCAAGTCTGCTCCGCCATTCCATCAGGGTTGATTAATTTTGCCTCTCAGCCTCATTCTCCTGCCTTCTCCCCTAACCTCTGACACCTTTACTCACCAAGAAACTAACAACCTCAGCTTGATAAAACCAAAGGCAATTGTGGCAATGAATTCCACAAATTCAACACCCTCTGACTAAAGAAATTCCTCCTCATCTCTGTTTTAGAGAGAAGTCCTTCTATTCTGAGACTGTGTTGACTCCCCCATTAGATAAAACATCCCCTTTATGTAGGCCTTTCAATATTTGATAGGTTTCAGTAAGATCCTTCCTCATTCTTCTAAACTCCAGTGAGTGCAGATCACTCCTCAAATGCTCCTCACACGTTAACCCTTTCATTCCATAGATAATTCCCGTGCACCTTCTCCAGACCCTCTCCAATATCGTGCACTGGCCCACACACCACAGCAAATTCCCAAAACATGTAAATGTGTCTGTTGAATAAAGTTGATCCTTGATCCTTGATCGTTGCGCTGACAAGGATTTAATGCTGTTTGGCTTAGCACAATGATAACCTGACCGTGAACAGAAATGCACTTTGCACTCATTAAGAGCAGAACTCTGTTTTATAGTTTCAGCTTTCTGCTTCATGTTCCATCACAACCCTGGCAGCAGCCATTAACCTGGGGGGCACACAATCCTCAGCGCTAGTTTGAAGGTCTCACAAATGCTTGTTGTGTTTATGAGACAGAGCTGCAACCCATTACAGAAAATGCTTTCAGCCATTTATAAGAGAGCTGAATACATAATTAGTTCTCGTAATTATCCAACAAGGTGTGTGTGTGTGTGTGTGTGTGTGTGTGTGTGTGTGTGTGTGTGTGTGTGTGTATGAGTGAGCGTGTGTGTGTATGTGTGCGTGAGTGTGTGTGTGTGTGTGTGTGTATGAGTGAGCGTGTGTGTGTATGTGTGCGTGAGTGAGTGAGTGTGTGTGTGTGTGTGTGTGTGTGTGTGTGTGTGTGTGAGTGAGTGTGTGTGTGTGTGTAGGACAGAAACTAGTATCTTTCCTCTCCAAATAATATTTTAATTGCTTTTACAGGGTGTTGTATTTTGCCCTGTGTTCAGATGGGTCTCTTAATCATTCCAGCCCATTCTCCAGTTAACAGATGATGAGCCATCTGGAACCACCCCTGCCTCATGAACTTGGCGTCTGTCCACAGTTTACTTCACAGTTTCTGAAAATCAGTGGTACAGTTCAAAGCAGACTGGGTACTGAGTCCCAGACACGAGGGGGGCTTATTGTGGGAGAGGGTTTCATTGCCAGACTTTCCAAAGCAACAGGACAAAGGGGTTCTTCATCCTGACACCCTTCACTAGTCCTAATGAGGATGTGAGACCAAAAATGTCAACTCTTTACTCCCTCCATAGACGCTGCCAGACCTGCTGAGTTCCTCCAGCACTGTGTGTGCGTTGCTCTAGATTTCCAGCATCTGCAGAATCACTTATGTTTAATATATTTTCGATTATTTTCCCAATACCCTTTCAAAATCATGTTCATTTCCTGCACTACTTGTTTATTTTTTATATATAGTTCTTATTTTTAATGTTTTTCTGTCTTGCACTGAACTGCTGCTGCAGAACAACACATTTCATGCCATATGTCAGTGATAATAAACCCAAATCGGATCCTGACTGAAAAAGCACAGTCCCTCCCTGTGGGAAAATCTTTCTCCCTCATTTTTACTCTTGCTGCTAACGGTCAAGCTTTCCCTCTCATTATCGTTACTCAAACAGGTCAGAATTTAGTCCGGCTCCAGTAAAACTCTCTGCAACCTTTGCCACACCGAGAACAGGGTGAATTGCATTGTTTCTTTACAGCAGCAGCATTGGATTTCAACTCAACAAGCAAGCTAACAACAGCAGCAAAACAAGCCCCATTCCTCCCTCCCACCCACCCAGGCACACACACTGTTCTCCAACCCCAGGGCAGGTCATCTTTCGCTGCAGAAATACACACGAAGTGCTGGTGGAACTCAGCAGGCCAGGCAGCATCTATGGAAAAGAGTACAGTCGATATTTCAGGCCAAGCCCCTTCAACAGGGCTCACAGAAATTGGGCCTTGCCTTTAGGAATTCCAATCAAACTTTTGGCTCCGAACCAAGACACACCAATGACGATGAGTAAGCACTCTGGACAAGGTCTTTAAACTCAAAACTTCAAACTCCAGACTTGCCAGTGACGGGACCCCAAACACTAGGCCTCAAACTCTGATCTCACCATTCGCGTTGTCTCACGCTCCCTACCCACGAGGAGAACTCCATGTCTGAACCTTCCGCTAACCCACTAACTAGGGTTAAAACTTATCGGCCTCCCAGCACATAAGAGAACGCTACCGACTGCAGGAGTAACGTACTGAGGGGCACACACCATGGTGGAGGAGGACCACTGTTTAGGGTCAACCACTACCGGTCAGGGAGAGGCCAGTTTGAGTGAGGAAGCCCCTCCCATACTGAGTGGTGTACACACAAAAGGGAGCCACATGGGTGGAAACCGTGCTATTGGCTTTAAGAACACTAGGTTATGTAGTCAGCACAACATTGTGGGCCGAAGGGCTTGTAATGTGCTGTAAATTTCTATGTTCTAACACTAGTTAATGCATTGTCTACAATTATAAGAGTAAAAAGGTATTGCATTACTTATTTGTGTATTTTTAAATGATAAATAAAGTTTATTTAAGTTTAAGTTTATGGAAACTCGGGATCAGGAAATGGGGAACCAGGTCAAAGACTGAACAGGAGTATCTATATACACAACGTTGGTACTAGAGCAGGTGAGAGGCTGGGTATCCTGCAGAGAGTAACTCATCTCCCAACCCATCAAAGCCTGCCCACGTCTATAGCGCTGAAGTTACAAGTCTGATGGATCACTCTCCACTGGCCCGGAGTGAGTGCAGCTTCTCCCTCTCTGAACAAGCTCAGCACCGTACAGGGTACAGCATTCTGCTCGAGAGACACCCCCGCCCACGACCATTCCCTTACCCCACCGCCAAGACACTGTAGCTACAGGCAACACACACAAAATGCTAGAGGAACTCGGCAGGGCAGGCAGCCTCAATGGAAAAGAGCATCGTCGATATTTCAGGCCGAGCCCCTTTGTCCCAAAAGTCTTCACCAAGAGTTGGATGAAGGGTCTCGGCCCGTGATTCCCTTGTCCATTTGTCCCTCCCGGCACTTATCACTGCATGTGGCCTAGATGCTACACTTGCCCACTCATCTCCACTCAGTCCCTCCAGATGAGGCAACACTTCACCTGTGAGTCTGCTGGGGTCGTCTATTGTGTCCGGTGCTCCGGCTGTGGCCTCCCCTACGTTGGTCAGACCCACTGCTTCCTTGAGCACCTCTGCTCCAGCCACTGTAAGTGGAAGTTCCCAGTGGCCAAATTCCCATTCCCATTCTTTCATGTGGTTCCACGCCTTCCTCTTGTGCCAAGGTGAAGCCACCCTCAGGGTGGGAGAGCAACACCGTATATTTCATCTGGTAGCTTCCAACCTGATGGCATTCATTTCGCCTTCCAGTAAAAGAAATCCCTCCCACCCCCTTCTCTGGCCTCTTACCTCTTCTCACCTGTCTATCACCTCCCCCGGGTCCTCTCCTCCTTCCGTCTCTCCTCTCCTATCAGGTTCTTTTGTCTCCAGTCCTTTACCTTTCCTATCTGCCTGGCTTCACCTATCACCTTCCAGCTAGCCTCCTTCCCTCCCCCCACCCACCTTTTTATTCTGGCATCTTCCCTCCTTGATTTCCTGAAGAAGGATCTCAGCCAGAAACACCGACTGTTTATTCATTTTGGCCTGTCCTGCTGAGTTCCTCCTGCATCTTGTGTGTTGCTTTAATACCTTCTGCCCAATGGGTGGGTGGCGGGGAGAAGAGTAAACGGCTGGAGTGGTGGGAGGAGGCTGTTGATCATGTTGGATGATGTCCCTGAGACAGTGGGAAATGTAGACAGAGTCAACAGACGGGAGGCTGGCTTTGCACGATGGGCTGAGCTGGGTCAACAACACTCTAAAAGTACCCGTGGTCTCGGCCAGGGCTTTTGCCAAGCTGTGATGCACCCCGACAGGATGCTTATCCCGATAGAGTTAGCTAGGCCCGTCAGGGACATGCCGAGTCTCATCGGCCCTTCTGAGGTGGTGTGCCGCAGAGGCACTCTTGGAGTTCTGAGCCAACGAGCCAGTGACTCGACGCTTTGTGGCCCTGCCAGGTCGGGTGCTGAGCTGTCAAACCCTGAGTGGCTGCTGCCACATGAGACGAGTGAGTCTGCTCTCGAGAGCGAGTGATATCATTGAGATCTCAGGAGAGGGATCGGAGCAGAGCGATGCAGCCATGCGTGAAAGGAGGAAGGTAATGTCATTGCCACTAGCAGGGCAGGAGCTATTGGAAACACCAGTGGATTGACGGCTCAGAATCAGGTTTATTATCACTGAATTGCTGTGTATCGAGAAATCTGCTGTTTTGCTGCAGCTGTGCCGTGCAATATGTAAAAAATACTGTAAGATATAATAAGAAATATAGTACAGGTTATATAAAAGTTAAACAAATAGGACAAAAAGAGAGCAAAAGGTGTGCATGTGTTCATGGTTCATTCAGACGTCTGATGGCAGAGGGGAAGAAGCTGTTCCTAAAGCACTGAGCGTGTGACTTCAGGCTCCTGTACATCTTCCCTGGTGGTAGTAATGAAAGAGGGCATGTCCTGGTCTGTATTTGCTGGAACATAGAAGAATTGGGGGTGGGGGGGCATCTCATTGAAACATATCGAATATTGAAAGGCCTTGATAGAGTGGGCGTGCAGAGGATGCTTCCAATAATAGGAGAATCGAGGACCAGAGGGCTCTACCTCAGGAAAGGATGTTCAAAGTTCAAAGTGAATTTATTATCAAAGTACATATACGTCACCACTGAGATTCATTTTCTCATGGGCATTCTCAACAAATACATAATAGAATAATGACCATAATAGAATCAATGAAAGACCACACCAGCTTGGACACTCAACCAGTGTGCAAAAGACAACTAATTGTGAACGTACAAAAAGAAAGAAATAATAATTATAAGTAAATAAGCAATAAATATCGAGAACATGAGATGAAGTGTCCTTGAACGTGAGTCAATAGGTTGCTGGAACGTTTCATTAATGGGGCAAGTGAAGTTGAGTGAAGTTATCCCCTTTGGTTCAACAGCCTGATGGTTTAGGGGTAATAACTGTTCTTAAACCTGGTGGTGTGAGTTCTGAGGCTCCTGCAAGATCTTCCTAATGGCAGCTGTGAGAAGAGAGCATGATCTGAGCGGCGGGGGTCCTTAATGATGGATGCTGCATTCCTGCGACAATGCTTCGTGTAGGGGAGGGCTGTACCCGTGATGGACTGGGCCACATCCACTACTTTTTGTAGGATTGTCCGTTCAAGGACATTGGTGTTTCCATACCAGGCTGTAATACAGCCAGTCAGTGTACTCTCCACCACACATCTACAGAAGTTCGCCATGCCTCTGATCTGACCTCAGCAGATTTTGGATCTCATGGTTCACCCAGGGCTTCTGGCTGGGGAAGACTCTGAATGATTTTGTGGGGACACGCTCATCTACCACTGTTTTAACCAAGTCCATGACAACCATGGTGTAATTCAGAATCTCAGATGAGTTCTTGAACACAGCCTAGTCCACCAACTCAAAGCAATCCCGTAGCCTCTCATGAGCCTCTTGCAACCATCTCTTGGTTGTCCTGAACGCTGGATCCTTGCTCCTTAGCCTCTGCCTGAAATACAGTCTGGGCATGGAATGGGAGGCATTCCACATTTTAGTGTAACAATGGGCTAGTGTGTTGGGACTTCTGATGCAACAGATGGTAATCGGGCAGGCTTTTCTTCAAACAAGCCCAGTTGAAGTCACTGACTGTGATTTGAAATGTGTCGGATGACTTAATCTTGTTTGGAGATGGCATCATGCAATATCTGAAGCACTTGATTATACTCAGCCACTGGTGGAATGTAAACTCTGCACAGAGTTATGGAGGAGAACTCCCTAGGTAAATAGAATGGACAGCATCAGGTGTTCAAGATCGGGGGAACAAAAGTTTGACAAAGCCGTCACATTGGAGCACCGCCAAGAGTTTATCATGAAGTACACACCTCCATCTTTTACAATGTACACAAAATGCTGTAGAAACTCAGCAGGCCAGGCAGCATCTATGGAAAAGAGTAAACAGTCGACATTTTGGGCCCAGACTCTTCATTGGGACTGGAGAAAAAATATGAGAAGTCAGCGTAAGAAGGTGGGGGAGAGGAAGAAGAACCACAGGGTTGAATGTGATGGGTAAAACCAGGAGAGGGGGACGGGTGAAGTGGAGAGCTGGGAAGTCGAATGGTGAAAGAGATAAACGGCTGGAGGAGAGGGAACCGATTTCTCAAACTTCCAGTAATGATCTTTCCCTCACCATTCCCATGTCTCACCTTATCTCCTCAGATGTCCATCACCTCTCTTGGTGCTCCTCCCCCTTCCCTTTCTTTCATGGCCTTCTGTCCTCTCCTAACAGTCCCCCTTCTCCAGCCCCCATCTCTTTCTCCATTTGACATCCCAACTCTTTACTTCATCCCTCCCCCCTCCTAGTTTCACCTCTCACCTACTACCTTGTATTTCTTCCTCCCTTCCCCCACCTTCTCACGCTAACTTATCTTATTTCTCCAGTTCTGATGAAGGATCTCAGCGCAAAACATCAACTACTTACTCTTTCCCATAGCTGCTGCCTGGCCTGCTGAGTTCCTCCAGCATTTTGTGTGTGCTACTTAGATTTCCAGTATCTGCCGATTTTCTCGTTTGTGTCTGGACCTCCATCTTCTGCCTTTTCCGAATCAGCAGTTCGGTCCATCTTGTGGATCATGAAGCCTTTGGGTCTAATCACCATTTCTGGAGTGCTGGGAGTAAGCCGGCAGCAGTGGCAGAGGCAGAAACGATAGGGTCTTTTAAGAGACTCCTGGATGGCTACATGGAGCTTAGAAAAATAGAGGGCTATGGGTAAAGCCTAGATAGTTCTAAGGTAGGGACATGTTCGGCACAGCTTTGTGGGCTGAAAGGCTTGTATTGTGCTGTAGGTTTTCTATATTTCTAAGCGAAATCTCTGTCGAACATGGACCACAACAATCTCTCACTTCCCTCTGATACAGCAATCTGGCCCTCAGGTCTTTAATTTTGTTCTCCAGAGATTACATATTTGCTAGCAAGATGCTGGGTAGAGGGGGGTAGTCTCATTCCTCTGTGTTTCGGGCTGGCTTGGAGTCTCCTCCTCCTATCTTGCTTCCAGCCATGGCAATGAACCTTTGTCCACTTAAAGCTTGCTTGAGAGTTCTGTCCACTGATGTCCTTCATAAGATCATGAAATCTGTAGACCTAAAGGGATGACCCTACCCTGGCAATGGAACACTTGCTCCACCATGGAATTATCTTGCATTGCATCGTTCTTTGTACAAAGTTTTGCTTTGGCACAGCCTTTTATGTTCTCCTCCTTGTTTCCAAGCTCTAGACAACACAACCCGGCCGCCAGTAGCTCTCCACCCACCTTGCTGAATCAGGCAACCTGAGGGGTTGCTGCTCAATAAGTCTCAATTCTGAAACAGTCAGCTTTTCCATCCTCAAGTTCCAGACCGCCTCATGATTTCATATGGTCAGATTTAACGAATGGACAAAAATAAATCTCCCGGTCACTCCACAATTTCTGTAATGTGCACACTAAACATCTCTGTAGCTTTGGAAGGCCATGCTAACATTCTGTCCCTCACACAGTACTGTGAGGTACTTCTCTGAGGACCGGCATGGCGGCGAGGCACGTGACATCCTGAGGCTCCGACAATGATGCTGTCTGGAGTTCAGCTCCCGGCAGGGTCATCCGTGGCGGAAAGGTCAATGGGGGAGTTCCAGACAAACAGCGACCCAAACAAAATCTCTAAGGTGGAGCTGGCAGAAGATGGTGACACATCACAACGGCAGTGAAGGCGGAGGAAGGCTGCAGCAGTGAAGGGTTCCCAGTCATCTTGCATTCCAGGCCACTGGACCATGACCCCAATCTATCTGTATGATGGCTGCTGCTGCTGATGACTTTAAACAAAGTCACGCACAGGCATTCTCCATTATGGGATTATAACTGCTTGGGAGAATATTATACTTGATTCAAATGATTGCACTGCTACCACTGTGAGGTAACATTTCAAGACCATTGGTTATACAGTTGACAGGTTAGAGTATACTATTAGAGACACAGTGAGATGCACACAGGCAGACAGAACGGCTTACCACTGAGTCTTTTCAAACTTCATTTAGGGTCTGACAAAGATGTATAATGGCCCTCTCCACAGACATCAACTTTAGTTCCAATCTCATTTATCTGACCCTAGGGTTGCCTGTCTCTCTCAGTTGTAACAGGATGTGGATTTGCATACATCAAGGCTTCACCAGGTTAATGAGAAAGTTCATGAGGATGTTACCAAAACTGGAAAAGAGTTTATTATCTGGAGAGATTGCCAAACTGATATTGTTTTCTTTAGAACAAAAGGGGCTAAGATTTAAAAATAAAGCACAGAACATGGAACATCACAGCACAGTACAAGCACTTCGGCCACGACGTAATCCAGGAGCAATCTAACCTTTCCCTCCTTCTACTTTTCTATCATCCATGTGCCTATCTTAAGAGTTTCTTAAATGCTCCTAATGTATCTGTTTTTACCACCACCCCTAGAAGGGCTTTCCATGCACCCACCACTCTCTGTGTAAAGAACTTGCCTCTAACATTCCCCCACACCTTCTTCCAGTCACCTTAAAATATTAGTCATTTTCATCCTGGGATAAGGTCTTGGGCTATCCATTGTGTCTATGCCTCTTCTCACCTTTTATAGCTCTATCAAGTCGCTCTCATCCTCCTTTGCTCCAGAGAGAAAAGCCCTAGCTGTCATAAGGTGGGCGTTGGGAATGGACCCAAATGCAAGACACAGACACTGAGGTACTAGGGAGAGGGGATTTGTTGCTCACTGCCGTTTATGTGAGGGAGGGAGGGGAGTGGGATGGGGTCTTTCGGGTTCTAACATTTAACTGTCGTTCATTCTTGGGGTACTCCTCTGTTTTCGTGGATGGTTGTGAATCCATAGAACCATAGAACACTACAGCACAGTACAGGCCCTTCAGCCCTCCATGTTGCGCCGACGCATATAATCCTTAAAAAAAGTACTAAACCCACACTACCCCATAACCCTCCATTTTTCTTTCATCCATGTGCCTGTCCAAGAGGCTCTTAAATACCCCTAATGTTTTAGCCTCCATCACCATCCCTGGTAAGTCATTCCAGGCATTCACAATCCTCTGTGTAAAAAACTTACTCCTGATGTCTCCCCTAAACTTCCCTCCCTTAATTTTGTACATATGTCCTCTGGTGTTTGCTATTGGTGCCCTGGGAAACAGGTACTGACTATCACCCTATCTATGCCTCTCATAATCTTGTAGACTTTTATCAAGTCCCCTCTCATTCTTCTACGCTCCAAAGAGAAAAGTCCCAGCTCTGCTAACCTTGCTTCATATGACTTGTTCTCCAATCCAGGCAACATCCTGGTAAATCTCCTTCGCACCCTCTCCATAGCTTCCACATCCTTCCTATAATGAGGTGACCAGAATTGAACACAATACTCTAAGTGCGGTCTCACTAGAGATTTGTAGAGTTGCAACATGAACTCTCTACGAAGAAAAAGAATTTCAGGATGTATATTGTATACATTTCTCTGACATTAAATTGTACCTTTGAAACCTTTGAAACAGTCGATGTTTCAGGCCGAGACCCTTCTTTGGGACTAGAAAGGAATGGGAAAGATGCCAGAATAAAAAAGGAAGGGTGAGTCGGAGGAAGGTATTAGGTGAAGCCAGGTGGGTGGGAAAGGTCAAGAGCTGGAGAGGAAGGAATTTGATAGTAGAGCTGTGTGGTTCATAAGAGAAAGGGAAGGAACTTTTGAATTAGCAGCAACACAGTACTTTACAAATCAAGGACAAACATAAATTAACATAAATTTGAATTAACGTTGATTATGCATAAATTATACACATGCAAATAAACAACAAAATAAATTAGTGTAAGGTCAAGAGAGAAAAAAATACAGTCCGAGGTAGCATTAGGGTTTTTCAGACTGATTCAAGATCCCAGTGGCTGCGGGGAATGAGTTGTTGCTGAACTTTGAGGTGTGGGTCTTCAAGCTTCAATAGCTCCTGCCCAAAGGCAGTGTGGAGAAGAAGGCATGGCCCAGATGGTGAGGATACTGGTGATGAAAGTTACTTTCCTGAGACAGTACTTCTTGTAGACATCCTCAGTGGAACTGGTTGATGATTTATTTACATTTTTTAGATTTGCACATTTGGTCTTCTTTTGCACATTGATGGTTTGTCAGTCCTTGTGTGTAGTTTTTCATTGATTTTATTGATCTGCTGTGAATGCCTGCAAGAGAATGAATCTCAAGGTAATATATGGTGACATAGACATATTTTGATAATAAATTTACTTTGAACTTTGAACTGGAAATCAATCCCTCAATACCTCCACTACTCTTTCCTCCCAAAGACACTTCTGAAAAGCCATCTCGTTCAACAAGTGTTTGGTTCACTTTCCAATTAATTTCTTATCTGGCCCAGTGCCACATTCTCTATTGACAGCAATTTTGCAGAGAATCTTGGAACATTTTGTCATTATAAAGACCTTATAAAAGCTGTTGGCATTGAAACAGTGTCTTACCATCAATTAAGAGCCTTAAAAACATCAAAAATGATGAAGTGTTTTTTCCAAAAAATGTGAAATTGACCAAGAGGTTTAGAAAAGCATCACAAACCCACTCAAAGTGAATAGAAATAAAGTACAAGGAAGATTTTAAAAATAGCTGCACTTATCACATGTACAATGTAACATCAAAACACCCCATGAAATACATCATTTGTGTCAACCACCAGCAGAGTCTAAAAAGATGCTGGGTGCCACACTTCCTGCACCAACATAGCATGCCCATAACACTCTAGCCCTAGCTGCGTGTCTTTGGAATGTGGGAGGAAAGTGGAGCACCCATGGGAAAGCCATGTGGTCAGAGGGGCAGCATACAAACTCCTTACTGAGGGAATTGAACACTGATCATGTTCGCTGGCGCTGTAAAGTGCTCCGCTAACCACCACATTACCACGCCACTCCAATTTAGGAGAATGTTCTCAAGACTGAAAGACCGGAGTTATAAGGAGAGGTTGGCCCACAGATAGGACCTCATTCCTTGGACCTTAGGAGAGTGAAGGGTGGGTGACCCTACTACTGTATTTAAAATCATGAGGGGCATAGGCTGGCTGAGTGCGCTCAATCTGTATCCCAGGGAAAGGGAACCAAAAACTAAAGGGCATATGAGAGGAGAGAGAATTAATAGGTGTCCTGAGGGGCAACTTATACATGCAGATGGTGATGAAGATAAAGTGTTTGAGATGGGCAGTAGGCCACTGAGGGGTGTGATACAACAGAGGGATCCAGAAATACAGACTCATAATTCCTTGAAAGTTGCGTCAGAGGTAGAGAAGTCATAAAGAGAGCTTTTGGCACATTGGCCTTCATAAATCAATGTACTGAGTACAAGAGTTGGGATGTATTATTGCAGTTGTATAGACTTGATGAGGCCTAATTTGAAGTATTCTATGCAGTCACCTACCAACAAGTAAGATGGGTGGCAGGATGCAGATACGTCTCTACCAAAGGATATGTAAGGCATTCCTTCCCTCCACTAGCCTGCAGGTCACCCTTGGACAAGGTGTAGCATCTCCTTAGCCCCACGATCAGGGTCACATGAAGCCATGGGAGCAGGTGGTGGGTGGTCATTCGAGCAGCTGGTGCAGATCACAAGTCCTGGTTATGCGACCACTGATGCAAGGCAGACAATCTCTGAAGAGTATTGATAATGACTGGGGTCACCAATCTTGTAAAGACACTGCTTCTGTAGAAAAAATTGCCAAGAACAATCATTGTCAAAAGACCACGATTGACCACGTCATATGACACATAATGAACCAACAAGAAAGATATCAATAAGATAGAAACAGGAAAGATAACAATAAGACTTAAAAATGGCACTGATAAGGGGTGACTCGTTATGTGCAGCTTCTAAAGGAATCATCAAATATTCCTGTTCAGGACTACTACAGCAGAATCTACAGTCACAATAATGGATAATTCAGTAAGCAAGATCGACTTAAAACGTTTCAAAATCAACTACTGACTGCAGATTCAGGTTGCGAGTGCAGTTTCCCTTTAAGAAAAATTAAGTGAGCCAGTCTACAAGTCTGATTAAAATGCAAAGGCTTTAGAACCCCACTCCCACTCTGAACTATCCTGCTGGCGAATGTACAATCTCTGAAAAATAAAATTGAAGACCTCAGGACAAGATTGCTGTACCGGAGGGACATCAGAAACTGCTGTGTACTTTGCTTCACGGAACCATGGCTACCCCCCCCCTCCCCCACCATTTCATATGCAGCACTGCAGCTTGATGACTTTACCATTCACCATAACAACAAGTCAGCTTAGTATTGAAGTCGAGTGTGCTTTATAGTTAGCTCATCGTGGCACACCAATGTGGCAGTTCTGTTTTAGTTCGTCTCAAATGACCAGGAACATCTAGCAGTCAAATGTCAAATTTTATCTACGAGGGAGTTTTCCACCATTATCCAAGTAGCGGTGTGCTTTGTACCTCAGGCACCGGAGGAGCTAAGCTCCGAAACATCGGCTCTGATGCCTTCCCTGTAATTGTAGGGGAATTTCAACCAGGCCAACATGAAGAAGTCTCTGAACAACTATCACCAACACATCAACTGTGGAACCAGAGGAGCCAACACACTTGACCACTGTTATACCACCATCAAGAACGCTTAATGTGTCATCCCAAGCCCTCACTTTGGAATGTCTGATCAGCTGGCTGTACGTACTCCCAGGGTATAGGCAGAGACTGAAGACTGCAGCTCCAGTGGTGAGGACTAACTTATGGTCAAAGGAGGCAGAAGACTGCCTTAATTCGGTGGACTGGTCAATATTCAGGGATTCATCTTCGAGTTTCAATGAATATGCCACAATTGTCACCAACTTCATCAAAACCTTGTGTGGATGAGTGTGTGCCTTTGAGAACGTACCAGCCATACCCAAATCAAAACCCATGGATGAACCAGGAAACTCATGGTCCATTAAGGGACTGGTCTGTGGCATTCAAGATTGGTGATCCAAAAATATACAAGAATTCCCTCAGAAGGTGATCATAAGATTAAAAAACAATTCCAATTGTGGTTAGAAATGGAATCGGATGCACATCAACTCTGGCAGGGCCTACAGGCCATTACTTCCTACAAAGCAAAACATAACATCATGAATGGCTGTGATGCTTCACTCCCAAGTGGGCTCAAATGCCATCCCCTTCTCTCAATTCTTCCATCTCTGCAGCATCTGCTCTCAGAATGAGGTTCGTCATTCCAAAACTAAGGAGAAGTCATCGTTCTTCAAAGGATCTCCCCTTCCTCTGTCATCAATGCTGTCCTCAACCGCATCTCATCCATTTTGCACAAGTTTGTACTTATCCCATCCCAGCACCCCACCAGGGATGGGGATCTGCTTGTCCTCACCTACCACCCTACCAGCCTCTGCATCCAGCACATAATTCTCCAGAACTTCTGTCATCTGCAGTGAGATCCCACCACCAAGCACATCTTCCCCTCTCCTCCCCCGCCCCCCCACACTTTCTGCTTTCTGCAGGCTCCCTTGTCCATTCATTGCTCCCCGCTGATCTCCCTCCTGGCACTTATCCTTGCAAGCACAACAAATGCTACACCTGTCTCTCACCACCATTCAGGGCCCCAAACAGTCCTTCCAGGTGAGGCAACACTTCACCTGTGAATCTGTTGGGGTCATCTACTGTATCCGGTGCTCCCAGTGTGGCCCAATGCAGATTGGGAGACCACTTCACTGAGCACCTACGCTCCATCCACCAGAAAAAGCAGGATCTCCCAGAGGTCACCCATTTCAATTCCACTTCCCATTCCCAATCCAATATGATGGAATGAACATTGATCTCTCGAACTTCGGGAAATTATTCCCTCCCCTTCCTTCACCATTCCCCATTCCCATTTCCCTCTCTCACCTTACCTCCTTACCTGCCAATCACCTCCCTCTGGTGCTCCTCCCCTTTCTCTTTCTCCCCTGGCCTTCTGTCCTCTCCTATTTGATTCCCTCTTCTCTAGCCTTGTATCCCTTTCACCAATCAACTTCCCAGCTCTTTACTTCACCCCTCCTCCTTCCAGCTTCACCTATCACCTTGTCGTTCTTCCTCCCCTCCCCCACCTTCTAACTCTGACTCCTCGTCCAGTCCTGATGAAGGGTCTTGGCCCGAAACATTAACTGTACTCTTTTCCATAGGTGCTGCCTGGCCTGCTGCATTCTTCCAGCATTTTGTGTGTGTTGTTTAAATGCCTTTTATGCATGCTTTGAAAGGAAGAATCAAACTGCATCTCTGTAAATGCTTGCAGCATCCTTGCCCTGTGATCTTTGTCTTGGAGGCCGATGTCGGAACGTCTTTCAAGAGAGTGAACCGTTACCACGATGGTGTCCCTGGTAATGCTCTGATATCCTGTGATAATTAGCTGGCGGGCCTGCTCAAGGACACCTTCAATCTCTCACTGCTACAGTCGGAGGTTCCCATCTGCTTCAAGAGGGCGATAATCATACCTGTGCCCAAAAAGAGCAGGGTGAGCTGCCTCTATGGCTATTGCCCAGTAATACTCACACCTACGGTGTTGAGGCAGAGAAAGAAAAGGATCGGGTGGGGGGGGGGGGGGGGGAGCGTGTTACTTGAAATTGTTTAAGAGTTAGGACCCCGACAAGTTTTATTTCTCAAACAAAGTCACTTTAAGAAACACGATGCGGCCGATCTCATTGCTGGTTTGAGAGCTTGCTGCAGTACCCTCTGTATGCCTGATTCATACACCACATCTGCGTCTACACTTCAAAGAAGTTCTTCTTTGGCTGGAATTCTTGAGATTGTGAATGTCGCCATAGAATTGCAAGATCTTCTTGGCATGGGTCAGCAGCTAATGTTATAATTTTTTTTCAGAAAAGCAGAAATAGAAACATTTCGCCTCTTCTGTGCCTTTGTCACTACTTGACAATCCCTTACTTACATAGTGCTGATAAGCATGTCACCCGCCCCCTCTACTCCCTCCCACCCACTTCTTTATACAAAAAAATAGCCTGATAGACAGGCTCGCTGAATAGGGTCTGGAGTTGAGAGGGTTCAAAGCCGAGACTTACGCTTTCCCAGCCACTCACCAGCTGCCACAGTATTTCATTAGCTTGGCTTGTTGTGTTGCTGTAAGGCACCCAAAGAAACAGTGGAACGATGGTAGGAATTAGGCCTGGTGTAAGGTTTATCAATGCAAAAATTGTTCTGTGTGTCTGGCCTGTTACGGCACCGCATAAGGATATAAAACTTCCTTTGTTACTTCCTTCAGTAGCAGCAACAACCCAGTCAGAAACGTCTTAGTTGCACAATTTCAACATAATTCCCCTTAAAGTGAAAGTCACAGTTCTTTCCCCATGGCAATATTAAAGTCTTTGCCTCCTTGTTTAAGGTTTATTCGAAGGATAACCTATTTTTTCTGATTATTTCAATCGCCAGACAAAAACTTTATGGACTACATAGTTGGGCTATTTCTTAAAATGCCATTGGTGCAAGGGATCATGTGATTGTACTTGAGTTACTGAATTGTGTATGAGGGGGGAAGCTCTCCATCATAGCCCACCAAACCCTTCCCATCCATTTAGCTATCTAAACTTCTCTTAAGCATTACAATTGAACCTGCAGCTACCACTTCCACTGACAGCTCAATCCACACTTGCACCACCCTCTGACTGAACACTGCAGATGTTTCCCTCTGATTTGCCTTAAACATTTCACCTTTCACCTGCATCCCGTGACCTCTAGCTTTAAAGTCACATCAAACTTGAGGGGGAAAAGCCTGCATTAGTCGCCCTATCTATACCATAGAACAACATAGAACACAGAAATCGGCAGCACATTACAGGCCCTTCAGCCCACAGTGTTGTGCCGACCATGTAACCTACTCTAGAAACTGCCTAGAATTTCCGTACCGCAGAGCCCTCTATTTTCCTAAGCTCCATGTACCAAATACCCCTCATAATTTTGTATACATCGTATAAGAATTCAGAGCTTCCCCTCAACAAGTCAGTTAAACTTCTCAACACAAACCCTGGGAATGGCTCACCTCCTCTTTACTTGGGTAGATGGACATAGGCTGGCCTTGCTAACCACATCCACAGCCCGTGAGATGGTGTCTTTTGCAGAATGTATCTACTTTTGTAACTTATAGTGATTTTTATATGTCTTGCACTGCGTGCTATCACACAAGTTGGGTATGATGTTCTCCTAAGGCAGAGATCCCCAATCCGGGGTGTACAGAGCCCTCAGTTAAAGGTAGTGGTCCATTGCACAAAAAAGGTTAGGAACCCTTGTCCTAGGGGGTTGTGTATCAGTTGGTCATCTGTGGCTGTACAGGCCAAGCTGGGATCCGCATCTTCAGGTGCAGTGTGGACACGTGTAAGTGGTGACTGGGTCTTTTGATCACTCGTTCTCTCCTTTCACAGGCGCCGCTTGTTCTATCTGGCACAGTGGAGGTCGCTATCATGTAGTGCAGCTCCCTCCTGAGCAGATTTCCTCCAGCTGTTTCTACTGTGTACAATATCTTCCCAGTTTTTAGATGTTAGGTTGAATTTCTAAAGGCTGATCTTAATGTTACCTTTGAAGTGTTTTCTTTGCCCACCAAGAGATCACTGATCTTTCTTCAACTGGGAGTGGAGGACCTGCTTGGGAGCCATGAATTAGGCATCCAAATGACATGAGCTAACCATCGGAACTAGTGTTGCTTTATCGTGGTGGAAATGTTGCTTACGTTGGCTTCCTCCAGTACATGGGTGTTAGTGAATCAGTCCTTCCAACTGATCCTCAAATCTTTCACTGGTAAAGTTCCAGGGCTTTCAGGTAGGTGGTCCATGATTCAGCTCCATACAGTAATGTAGGAAGAATGACTGCTCTATAGACCACAAGTTTTGTTTGGGCCTGTAGGTCACGGTCTTCAAAGACTCTTTTCCTTAAACCTGCATAGGCTCCATAGAAATATTCTGATGTTGATCTCTGAAATCCATAAGACCATAAAATATAGGACCAGAAGTAAGCCATTTGGCCCATTGAACTTGCTCCACCATTCAATCATGCGCTGATTCAATCCCTCTTGTCATCCCCATTCCACTGCTTTCAACCCATACCCTTTGATGCCCTGGCTAATCAAGAACG